>NC_139761.1:30147906-30370406 GCF_965231275.1 Zosterops lateralis | reverse complement strand
AAAAAAAAAAAAAAAAAAAAAAGAGAAAACTAAAGTAGACTAACAGCAGCACTGTAACAGAAGAAGATTGAGACAGACACAAGCAGGGAAAGAGCAGTAAGAACATGGTACATGTTATCCGAACACACAGACAGTGTTGACGAGTGTGGTTGGTTTGGGCCAACAAAGAGATGGCTTTGTGCTACTGTGCTACTGCACAGTTATTTAGTCTTTTCAGCTCACAATTAAACATGCCAATTTGAGCTACCAACAACTCTTCTGAGTGTGGATCACAGTACCCCTGGCAAGAAGTCTGTACGATGTTCTGTGTTGTTCCCCACCCCCCTCCCTTTTTTTTTCAGGGACACACTGAAAGGCCGTTTTTACAAACAGGAATCTCTACTGAGTTTTGATGGCTTTTGATCAGGCACTAGCCCTTCAGCACTGCCGGCCACTGTGGCAAAATTGACCACAGCAACATTCAATTATTCTGACTCATTGTGGCTCTGCAACTAAGATCCTTAACATCTGAAGACATTTCTAAGCTGATTTCACAACAGAGCAGAGAAGGACACCTGAGCCCAGCTTCTTTATAGCTGCTTATAATATATTGAAATCCATTAAAATCTGACCAATATACTAGTTTTGTATTTGCATATCTGATTAAAGTGCTGTGCCAAAAAATTGTCTTTTTTAGTTGTTCACATCACGTGTTCTGGTTTAATAGCTTAACTAGTACAGAGGATATTGTAACTTTGAGCTCTTATTCAGTGGCTGTTAATAGCACTCATCAGGTATGAAAGACTGAAATTAAATTAAAACTGTTTATTGACAAGAAGAATAAATCTCATAAGATCTTTATGTTCATTATATTAAGAAATGATTGGCAGAAAAAAAAAAGCAGGTATTGATTTTAGCAAGTAAAGAAAACCAGAATATGTATCAGAACTCATTTAAATATCCTAAATTCTGCTTAAAAGCACAAGTTGCTGGCTCTGCAAAATTCTGGAAATGCACCCTGCCGTTTGTACTAATTGGTGGGAAATTCAGGCCTGTGTCAAAGACAACTAATTGTCTGCTGAAAATAGCTTGTTTCTGACATCAGTACGTACCACACCCCTATATCACATGAGGAGGGTTTCAAAAAGGTGTTATATATTGTCATGGTAATTATAATTGGGTTATATGTATCCAAGGTATAGAACCCATACAAGGTGATGGCATAAAAGAGGGTCTTATAAATGAGACTGTAGGGCATTTAACTAAACAATTGCATACAGAATAAAGAGCTTACATAAAAGTGTGTATTATGCAGATCTTAGAAACCTGTGTCTCTGAGAAGACACTATTTTGACCATAATGCATTCTGTCATGTGAGATAAAATGCAGAGAACATTTACATTTCTCCCACTCACTGAGCTTCTATCACACGGCTTGCATTTTTCTCACATCAATAGGCATCTTTTTAAACATTATATTCATGTCTGTCTCTCTTGATGGCAAATAAAATTCAATAAATAAAATGCTTTATGATAAATATGTTAGATTTAAGAAGCAGTTGTGATAAAATGCTCGGGTTTTCAAAAAAGATTTGTTAAAACAAATAAATTTAACAAGACTTTTACACAAGCTCAAAATATATTAATATATTGCAGATGATGCACAATAACATAATGACCCAAAAGGGCATTTGCACAGTTTTTCACACTGCTTAACTTACTGCTAAGTAAGACAAATAATCAACAGAACTTGGACTCAGTGACTCTGTAGATCAGATCAACATATGACTGCTGCAACTGCATGACTTTCCAGGGCATTTCACACCAGCCACAGCTGGAGATAGCTACTGTAGAGCAGGGGACATGCAAGCTGCAAAACCATCAACAAGTCTATTGTCACTTGGAACCCTGTGATAGCTCACCAAATATTTCTATCAATACTGTAACACAAAGCACACTCTTTTGCAGTCACTAACCAGATTGGTGCACTTGGCAAACCAGTAATTCGTAATAAAATATAATTAGTGCATGCAATTTAAATGTCTTAGTGTGTTCCTGGTAATAATCTCCTTTTGGGAAATTTGAAATTGCACAATTAGTGTGCATCGTCTTACAGTTAAACAAATAGAAAACTTACTGCAGAACAGTGTCATTTTACATTTTTGCTTCTAGCTTCTGCAAGGTGTCTATTTTTCCAATATTATCCCTATTTTCCTTTTTTTTTTCCTTTGGAAAATATAAAGCATATAAAAAGTAAAGAATCTTGCTGTAAAATTTAATTGTTTTTATTTGAGCTTCAACTTATTGGTTTCCTACTTTTTTTTTCTGAGTAACTAATTTAAAAAATGGTTTTTTAGTGTTTCATTATTATTTCCCTTATGGAACTGCCAGAAAAATCAAACAGATAAGGCGCCTCTTGGCATTTTTAGAAATGTAAATTGATAAAGAGCCTAGGACTGGTTCAAAGAGCTTAGAATACAAACAAGAGCACTATTATTATTATTATTATTATTATTATTATTTACATTTGAGTAAGATAATTCCATAATGTCACACAAAAATAAGTGAACCAAGACCTCTCAATTCTCAGTGGAATGGCTAAAGTACATGTCAGCCTTATTGAAATTTTGGGGGGGTCCTACTCCCCAAAGTACAAGGCTCAAGCATACACTTAAATTTCCACAGATTTCAATTGGGTAAAATAGGTTACATATGGAGACACAAACAATTGATTTAGGGTAACTGCCTCTGTTTTACATTTAAGTTTTTAATTAAATAAAAACCAAAATGAAACAAAAAAACCCCACCAAAAACCACACAGAAAAACACCTCAAACCCCCAACTGTTTCATCAGATAAACATGCAGCACCCCTGAAATGACAGGGTTTCATGAGCACTCCCCCCTGTTCACTTCCAGCTGTGCCAGGCAAGACTCATAAACTACAGAATGAACATGTCTCATTTTGGATCAGACCAGTTTTGCATAGCAAGTCACACGGCTAGATGGAGGAGCAGGTTGAAGATAGACCATAACTGCAGGAAAATATTAAAGGCTAATATCACTTCCTTACTCTTCTCCTAATGTGATGTCAGGCTGTATCTGCAGGCATGCTCATGCTTGTGAACTGGGGATAAGTTACAGTGGCAAGATCCATTGCTGTAAGAAACAATTTTCCTCTACTGCTAGTGACAAAAGCTTTCTTAAGCTTCAGAAAGGCACTCCTTGTTTGAAATGGAGCTGCTGCTGCTGCCGCATCTCTCAACTTTCTCAACAAAAGGTGAGGTAGTGCACTTTACCATGAAGGCAAATTGCTTAACATTCATCTCAATGTTTGATCTATGTGCATCTGAATTATACATTGCTCAGAGGCCAGTTATCCATGGCAGGCTTCAGCATTCCCCAGTAGCCCTGCCTATTCCAAATGTTCTGCGTGGTCTATTGCCACTGACAAGCTTCCCATTGCTCATTCAATGGCCAAATAACACCAGTATTTTTATCCCTTGATGCATTTGTCTCTGGAACATGTTCACAATAGTCCCAGTTCCATGTTCCCAGCTAGCACTGTGTTAAAATACTTCTCAAATACATCCTGTTTTCTGATGTCACAAAGGAGAAAGCAGTGTTTGAGCCCAAAGTATTACCATATTGAATTTGGCTGGACTTCTGGCAGGATAGTTTAGGTGTGGTTGGCCGTGTCTTGGGCCTGGGAGTAGTGATCTCAGTAGACTGATCAAAATTCCCTTCAGCTCAACTTTTTTGTTCCTGCAGAAAGGACAAAGTAAGAACTTTAACACAATTGTATTAAATTTGTCAAGCCATTCAAATTGCAAAAATTGACTTTAGAACACAAAATAGTCAGAAACAAATTAACCTATTGGAAGCTTTTATATTTACTTTCTGGAATCCAGGCCTTTAATTCTAACTTTAAAGCTTTAGTTCATTGGCACAAGACATGGGGAAGACCTACACTTTAAAATACAAAATCCCCACATTTCCAACACTTACTAATATGTGTCCCTTGTTTTTATTGCTTCATGCAAAGCATATAAGATATCATGAGATCCATTATGAATTAAGAGTTTGGGAACAATGGTCTAGCAGGAATTATCTAACATGATATGCTGAAACGAAGAGATTGATATTTGAAAAAATATTCTAAAAATTGGAAATTTATATTGAAGTTCTTTATATAGGTTAGTCATCTATAGTGCTGAAATGTAATTTCTGGGTGGGTTGGGAAGGAATAGAAAGGGATCATCAGCATTAGAAGGTGGAGGAGACATCTTAATCCTTGCAGGGGACTCAATTAAAAACATCATCCCCACAGCACAACTACTACGCCCAATAGTTGTACTTCAAATTTTGATAGCCTGCTTTAGAATATTTTTTCTTAAAGAAACTAAAATAATGTTTCCTGTTGGGATTACAATAAAAAACTATTTTTAATTAAATTCTTTTAACCTTTTCCTTGGAAAAGAAAGGTTAAGCTGTTTTTGAAATATTTCCCCACAATAAAAAATGAGTTAATAATTACAGTCCTGTATTTGGTGGTGAAGTTAAATGCAGTTGCCCAAACTTACAAATTATAAATTAAGTTTCATCTCAGTATATTCCTACTTTTTTATGCTAATAAAACTTCACATGCTTCAAAATAGAATATATAGAATAGATATAGCTTTACATTTAATAAAGCTCTGAATGTAGTTGGCAATCATTTCTTAACCCTGGAGACAAACTTGCAACAGTGTTAAGGTTCATGAAACTCTGATCAAAAGTTACTCAATCAGGCTGACCAGTACCACTTCTTTTGAGACAGGTTTTTCTGATGTTTCAGCTTCTCACTATTGAAGCTCCATGTGTTTCTTTGTATTCTCATGTCCATGTAATGGAACCACTTTTCTTTGCAAAAAGGATTCCTGGTTAGAAACCTGTTTCCTTGCTCTTAGCATGTCAGAATCCTGTGGAAGAGAGGCAGGAAGTGTAGAGTGCAGTGCAGAGGTCAGAGGAACGCAAAGGAGATGCCTACATAGACTACAGCTTTCTTTTCTAAACAATTGCCACACATCCTGCTCTGCAAAAACACTTGCTTTCAGAGAAATTTTAAAAATTATAGCAGAAGTCATTCCTGGAAAATTCCTTGGTTTTTAGTTAGTATCCAGTGAGCTTAGAAAGTAGGGAAGTAATAAAGTCACTAACAAATATTTTGCCTGAAGAAATGCACAGACTGGATAAGCTTTAAAAAAAATACCAATAGTAATTTTGCCCATTGAAACTAGTCCAAATTCCCACTGTTTTCCAATAGGACTACAAATAGAATCGTGTCTCATCCTATTACTCATTTTAACATTGATTTAGGATAACTATCACTCCTTTCATGATTACTGTCATTTTGATTATTTCAGTGTCTAGGAAAAATAGTCGCCTACCATGACTCCACTCTACTATGTCATGTCTCAAAACAGAGACATTTTTCTCTATTTTAGACTTATAAATTCACTAAGACACCCATATTTAGCTATTAGACATATAATTTGCGTTTGTTTACATGGTACAGAGCTGTAGTTTTCAACAACTCTTGTTCCTCACAGCAAGATATAAAAATTTGTTCACATTTAAAGGTCTAATCTAGGACTTGGATGACCCCAGTGTCAGTTCCCCACAGTGCCAAAGACATGATTAGACCTACAAAAGCATCCTCACATAGGGTAAGTCACAAAATTATTGGGCTTTTTTTCAGGATCTTAGCAGACACTGCTGTAAGTCTCCATGAAAATGACATCAGGACTTCTCATATATGTGCTCTCTATTGCTGACTCCCCCTGCTTCTAAAAATCCTCCTCCATTTTTTTCCTTGGCTCTGTTTCACCAGAAAAGATTATAGAGCATTCTGCAACCTTGTTTCTAGACCTAGTATTGTTCTAAATGGTGAACTGAATTTGAGAAATCTAGTACATCAATGCTACTTTGTCAAGTACTTTGTCTTCTAACTACTGTATAAATAGGGGGGGTCTTGACATAGCTATTACGTCTAATTTTTAGTGTAAACAACAAACATGCTTTACACAATAGATAATAATATATATTAATTTCTAGAGTCTTGCATGGAATTTTGCAACAAAATCCACAAACCTCTTAACACTCTGGCAGGTCCTAACAAGCAAAGTCTATGACTTTTCCCCGTTCCTCCAGCCGGCAGCAATTTTATCTTTGTTATGTTCCTATTCAAAGGCATCTGGGGCAGCAAAAACTTGCTCATGCCCTTGGAGCACTCACAATCTTGCCTGCCCCTGTCAGGGCTCCCCAAGGCTTCCAGCACTCTGCCCATGGCCCAGGACACAGTGTCAGCCATGTGTGGCTCAGGGCGGACTGAAAGAAAACCTCTGCTTGAAGGGGCAGAGTGATCGAAAAGCAATCCCAGGACAGTCATAAAGAAGCAGCCTAACCCCTGATGCTGTGTGAGATTTTTTACAGACTTTGTACACTTCTGAATTTTCGTTAAGTTTGCTCTTCAGGTTTGTGTTCAAGTAAAATCCAGCTTTCAAGCTGGGGGGATTTGTTGTTTTATGGTTGTATTTTAAAACCACCCCTTTTTTAGCACTTTGGGATATTCACTTAAAGGAAAACTTTTTGGTAGAAATTGCTGACAAAGTCCTGTTTTTCCTCTCAGACAAAGATCTGTGCTGTGAAAAAAGAAAAAAATTCTACTGAATCATTATTCATCACCTCATTCCACCCCAGCACAGCACAACAAAATAAGTTCTACTTTCCATCTCCATTAACCCCACCTCTGCTGAATTCTGGCCTCTTCCATCATATACACTGCACAAGACAGCCTCAGGGGTAGCCCAGTGCAATGGTTTTTATTTCACCTTCTAAATGCAGAAAACTTACTTCTATGATAAGATAAACTCTGATCCAATGGAATACACTTCAAGAACCACTTAAAATTGGTTTTAATCTGGAAAATAAATCCATCACTTTTCAGTCTTTTAGGGTCTGCGGCAAGACCTTGCAGTTACGTCAATGAAGAGTTTGGCCTGCTTAAGATCTGCATTTTTATACATTCTTAATAACTTATATTTTGTGAGAACATTTTCAAATTACAAACAAAGTCACAATACTGGCACAAATTTCTTCATATTCATATTCTTAAGGTCATATGAAAGTATGTTGCATTTTCCTGCAAACACAGTTAACATTAGAAGTCTCTGACAATTTATCTGAGACAAAGAGGTTGCTGGGGAAGCTTTCTAACCCCCTCAATTGTTATGCAAATAGTTAAAATATTGAAATGAATTTAAGGAGTTATACTCATACACGTCAGTCCTGTTATAATTTGGAGACAATGAATAATATATTTCAGACAAAGTGAAGGCAGCTATAGAAGTAAACTAAAATAGGAAAATTACGCCCACCAGGCATTTAAATTTAGGAGCAGAATAAATTATCCATACATTAAAAGGTTCATATATTTCAAAGAAAAGCATAAAAAAGTTTAAAAAATAACTGAGAAAATGTAACAAAAAGCAGAATAATTCCAAATGTGATCAAAGCTGGTGTGAAAACCTATTAAATGGATATCCTTATTCCACAAAATTATAAAATAGTACTTTCAGAGATTTATTTTTTAACAGATATTCACTTAGTGTCTGCTGTTTTATGAAACAAGCTTTAATCTGGTAAATATTTTTTTTAAAGCATTAAAACTAAGATTTTTATTCATTCAAATTTCTATATTTTTTTTCATCTTTTGCCTCAACGGACAGTTATTGTTTTTAATCAAGTATACTATTTTATCTAGTATTGTTCCAAAAGGATTCCATATAGTCTTGTATGATTGACTTCAGTGCATATGATATTCTTACATATATGTTAATTAAAATGCTCACTAGAAGTATTTGATAAAACCCCAAGCAGCTCAATCATTTTCTCATGTTGAAAAGCTGATTCTCCCAATTTTCATCAGGGCCTTAGTTAATTGTATACATAGCACTTTTAAACCTAAGCCACTGCCACTCAGTACCTGAACTGCTACTGTCCTGATTTTATAGCAGGTTTTTTCAAAAATACATGAACAGAGTTTAATGTTTTTTCATAAAGATATCTTCAGAATTAGGAATAGAGGCCATGCTCTGGTTCATGCTATGACTTAAAAACAACCCTACAAACAAATTTTTTCAGACTGAACTAAACTAATGATATTTAGTTTCCAGAGGGGAACAGACTCATCACTATTTTATATTGCCATTTAACATTGCTATTTAATGGAGATTGCATTACACTTCCCAGCTTCAAATGGGATGAGCTTCTTTGTATCCTCACTCTGAGAGAATGAATACTTTCAAATGAATCCAACCAAGGTAACCCTCACTGGTGTGACAGAGACAGGGGCACAGTTTTTTAGCTTTCTTCTGTCAGAACTGGTTGCAGAATAGTGGCCAGTGGACTGCAAGCCTGACTGGTGACATAAAGGTGGATTTCAGAGACAGGCATGAAAGCATTTTACCACCATACAGTGCACTGACAGTATCTGACTTCACTATTTGGCTTCTGAGAACCACGTCAAGGTGCTGTGTCAGAGAAGTAAGAGCGAGTCAGTGTGCTTCTTGCAATGGCTCATAGTTATGTCATTTAATTATGTGAGCACAGAGAAATGAAGGCTAGATCATAAAACTACATAAGTATTGTGAAAGATCCACACAATAATGTGGATCCATACAGTATTAGAATATATTTTATACTAAGAAAAGTTCAGGTAGCAAACACGTGAGTATGACTCTTGATTTCACAGTAGTGAAAAGGTTATTTATTTTTATTTGCTATATCGTATAGATTTATTGCTCTAAGTTTATCCTGCGTATCCACTGTACATCCTGGGCACCTCCCAGGCCCCTGCATATGAAGGATGATTATGCCACTAACTATAGCTGCTCTGCAATTATTCTGTGCATTCTCATGCGTGTGTAGTAAGCGTGCCTCTGTGTGAGGTAGTTCATTCCACTTGGAAAGCTGGTGACATTGTACCCAGTGTGTATTAAAAACATCTCTAAAGGGACAAAAAGTGTAGCAGTTTTCATACTGTAAATCAAAGGGTCCATTATTGCATACTTATTTGATGTATAAAAGCCACGATAGAGCCACAACTGATGTAAGAAGGTCAAATCTCTGTTGAAAATCATTAGAGGTTCATCAGTATGATGTGTGCCATTATTTATAACTTAATGAATGTTAGCAAAAAATCACTTGAATAGCACTTTACTTATTAACATATTTCAAGCTATCTGTGCTCAGTGCTACCTTAATTTTGGTAGCATAGCTCTGAAATATGCAAGTCTTACTTGCTTATGGGGAATATATGGGAAGAATAAGAATGTTCCAAAGGGCTATGTTCTTTCTGAGGAAGAATAAACACGTATGAGATTCACAATCAAAGAAATTTTATAGTGTGGAATCCAGACAAGACTGATATATAATGCAGAAATTTATGCTTCTTAATTCAGCTGGTCAAGTTTAATGGAAATTATTGGGTTTGCTGTAAAATGATATAGCTAAGGAGTTACACAGTAACACTTCAACAAAGAAACCATCCCTTCTGCTTTCCAAAATGCCCTAAACTTAGGTCTTTTGGCATATCTGTTTCAGCCGCTGATTGGTATTTGTAACATGTTATGACTAATGAAATTCAACTATTTCATTTTGTGAGAGCTGGTTCTTTACCCGCAAGTTCCAGCAGTGCAATTTTACCAGCTCTGGGTGTAAGGATTTTTGACTGATGAGTCACTCATATGATGTTCTAATGAACGCATAATTATATCACTGTGTCAATTCCTACAATTTTAAAAGCTTTCCCACTCCTACCAGCAGGGTGTTTTTAAATGGCTGGGTACCTAGAATTACCCTTTCTTTAGTGATTTGAAGTAGGAATACATCACCTGAGAGCAAGATAACAGGGATAAAATGATCCTTTATCAAATTTGGGACAAAAGTATATAAAATTTAGGCCTCCATGCCTAAACTCTGACTCCAAAAGTAAGTTTCACAAACACAAAGAGCAAAAGGGGGTGTGATCTCTGGATGCGTGTGAGTACTGGCCCTGTCTACACTCACAGCCTCAAGTTGCAAAGGACCATGGATTTCTAGTTAGGTTATGAGACATTTGGGACAGAGCAGGGTGCTTTTCTAAACACTGACAGTAAAGAAATGTACATCAACAGATGGCAGGAACTGTCCAGGCTTTTGCTGGAGGATTAATGAAAGATGCAAAACAGGGATAATCTATAATTTCCTATCTAAAGGATCAGGCTGAAAAACTGAATTGCTCAGAGACAAGAATCTTATTTTCTCAAAAGAAAAATTATCTTCTTTCTAAAATGTAGGGTCCTTTCCTGGGGCCTGATGAGTCCCAGGAAGAATCTCCAGGTCACTTAGACATGGGGAATCAGCTTTGCATTTTATAAGGTCAGACAGTTTCAGAATTGTGAGTTGTGCTGAAGAAATTAATGATAGAAAATTAGGAGAAGATAATGAAATTGTAATATAATCCAACCATAAACTTTTGCATCTAGTATTTTTATGCATATTCAGCATACCTTATTCTTCATTCTCTAATATATGTGAATAGCTAAATAATGTAAATCATCATTTTACTGATCTAAATGAATCCTCATCAGATAGTTTTAACACTACACTGGTATAGTACAACTCCAAATTAATCCCAGTGGAAAATGAATTGAAGACAGTTTTTAAAAGGATAAAGAAGAGTGGATTCTAATTTTTACTGATGAAAGAGAATGAGTGAATTCTGCGCATCGAGGAACTAAACACTCAGGATGCAGAAGCTTCCTTTGTATCATATTTTCAGCTGAAGAAAAATAATGTGTCTTTCTTCTTTTTCTTTGGGAAGGGAAAAAAAAGCAAAAAAAAAAGCTCTGTTTTGCTCCCAAGTTATGTCATTTCTTTCATATATGTCTTTTCTTTGTTCAGAAAAAATAGGTTTTGCCTTTTGCTTACATGCCTGGTTTTCAGTGCCATATGTCAAAATCTTACAGTCAACTTTTGATTTAATCGCCTATTCAGTACACATGAGAAAAAAAAAGAAATATTGTAAGTACAGGGTTTGTGATTTTATTTTCTTTTATTTATTTCCATTTTAAAACCCTTTATTCCAAATTCCAGTCTTAAAATTTGGCAACACAATATAATTTTTTGATGTCTTGCAATTAAATCATTCTGATTTCACATTGTCATGAAATCATCCACTTGGAGAAAATATGTAAGAGTCCTGATTTGCCTTTCTGAATCTATTTTTCACAGTTGCAAAATCCTGGTCAAATAAATTAAATTACTACAGCAGTATGTAACTAATTTTATGTAAATTAAGGTGTTAATGTTCTGAAACACATTCCTGAAAATGGTCTGTTTTCTCTTGCAGCTTTTCTTCATTAATGTCACAATGGAAACCTAAAAATTAATTTCTACAAGACTAAGTGTTGTTCTCTGACCTATAAAGGAATTAATTTTATAGGTAGTCTTAATGGTCATCTGACGCTTCTCAGTAGCCCACCCAAATAAATCAACACCCCTGCCTGCATGCCAACAGGATGGGTGAATGTGAATAGAGGGGTTTTTAAACATCAGATGGTCTAAACAAGTGTTAGTCATGTTACTGGATATATAATTATTGTAATGTTTTAACCTCTGTTTGTAGCAGTGCCCTAACACAAGCAAAATTGACAATTTAGGTTACCAAGAAAATACAAGATTAGCAGAATGAAAATAAGTATAATTAGAAGCCAGAAGAATGCAAAGTTAGAAAGAGCCTCATTATTTGTCTAGAAATTTTTGAGTAACAAAGCTATTCAGACAGACACAAAAGAGGCAAAACTTTAAAAATGTAGCTAAAACCTAAATTTCCAGCTACCAGTTTTCTCACTTTGTCTGCCATCACATCAGATTAGACTGAAGGAAGCAATAATTATCTTTTTAATTGATTCTGCACACAAGTCCAAATTGGTTCTATGTTAATATTTTTGTGACATATTCTAAATGACTGTCTACAGTTTTTAAATAAACTTGATCATGTCCTTCAAATACTGGGTGAGCAATGATATTGGCTTGAAAAAACACCACCTCTCTACTGCTTCAACCTTTCTTCATATATACCAGAATATTGTATACAGCAGGATAATTTTTTCAACATACTCTATCAGTTTAATGCACACTACTTGCATCATCAGTGTGATGGATGAAAAAATGAGAACATAGGCTTGCTTTGTTTCTGAAAGTCCAGTTTCCAAAGTAATTTTCTAAGCCTACTTATTTTGCCTACATTTTATGAGTTTATCTACTTGCCAAAATCTATGAAAGTTTTTTCATTGGCCTCAGTGAAAATCTGATGGTTTTGAATAGCCACAGACCACAGAGAATCCCAGTATCATAAAGTAAAAGTTACCAGTTCTTTGAAAATAATTTTATCGCTCCAAAATAGTCTCATTCTGAGATCAGTATAAGAGAATTTTTTTTTTTAAATTAACGTCATTAGTATTAAAAACTTAAAATCCAGACTGTCAACACAAAGAATCATGGATTTTAAAAAAATGGAAATAATTTATGGCAGTCCAGATTATTTTTTATAATTTGAATGTGACTGATAATGTTATTTGTATTTTTCATATATATATATATGAAAAGAAGATATAGTTAATTTATTTTCCACAGCATGAAGATATTTAGGATAGTTGATTTAAGGTTGCCTGAATTCCTAAAGGTCTGCACCCCCACTTTTATCCAGCATGATTTCAAAAAGGATCTCTAAATTCTCCCAAGCCAGTCATTTCATGCTGAGGGTGGTGGCTGTTTATTCACTCTTTGTTTGTGCCAAACACAAGGTAAAACACAATAGGTTAAACTGTAATGAAACATTAAAGGTTATGCTAATATAACTAATGCTTTGGTGACTTTTCTTTGGAGTCACTGAAGGCTAAGAGTTCACTCAGCACCTCTTAAAGCAATGGCAACTTGATGAAATAGCCGAAGCCCATGGAAGAGACATTAGAATATAATAATAGTTCAGTCACCCAGATTTCTGATTCCCTGTTGTAATTATTAAATAAAATTCAGATTTATAGATTTCAAGGCAATATTTATTTGTACGATGAAATATGTTGTCTAAATCTTGAGTTGCAGTCAGCTTCATTCCATCTGCAAGTGAATAATCGCTATCTCTAATTTCCTTAGAAACTGAGATCTGGGCCTTCATCCACCTTGACATGTGTCTAGACTTTAAATAAAAATAAACTTCTATGGAAAGCTAGGGCAGTTGAATCTTGTGATACAGTCTGCTAGAATGGAGGCAACACCTATTGCAAGGTGGTATGTGAGAAAGAGTGGCTGGAAGGGCCAAAAAAAAAAAACAACCAGAAGAGCAGTCATGAAAAAAATTTCCCTTTGAAAGCTAAGAACAGTCCTGAGAAAAAGGAGAGAAATTGATCAAATCTACTCCACAGCTGATATAAATTCTCAAGTAAAATATAATCTTGCCATCTTGGAAGCTTATATATCCTTTAACAGGGAAGAATGGGAAAACTTTAAAAATTCATAGGCTTTTTTCTGAAAAAATAATTTTCAAAGAAAATTTCTTGATCTGAAAAATTAACAAAAGTTGGTGAGTTTGACTTTAATTGCATATAATCTGATTGCCTGATTTCAATTAAAATGTTTCTTTCATTTTACTGTTTCTATATATATGAAGGTTTAAGTTCTCAAGTCCACTTCATTTAAGCATACTCCTCTAAAAGTCAGAGACCCAGAATAACCACTACTGAGTTCGTATTCAAACACTTTTGTTTAGACAAGTGATTATCAAAAGTCACAACCAAGCACCATCAAAGGTCATGTTTTGTCTTCTGGTTTCTCATTCAGTAGATTTCTTGTACAGCTGAAGTTGTGCAAGATGTTCTCATCCAGGCCTTCCATGTGTTCACACAGTGACTGAAGTTAGAAGGGATCTCTGGTGGTCATCTTGTCCAACTCCTTCCTGTTTAAACAAGGAAACTTAACACTGGTTGCCCAGGACCATGGCCAGACAACTTCTGAATCTCTCCAAGGATGGAGACTCACAGCCTCCTTGGGCAACCTGTGTCAGTCACCCTCTCAGTGAAAGAGTGGTTGCTGATGTCCACATGTTAGGAAGTGTGCCTCTGGTCCTGTCACTGCCTCCATCCTCTGTCCCTCCTCCTGCCAGGTGTTTATACACACTGATAAAGTCCCCTGTGAGCCTTCTCCAAGTCAAACAGTCCTAACTCTCTCAACCTTTCCTCATGGGAAAAATGATCTAGTCCCTTATTTATCTTACTGATGTTTTGCTGGACTCCTTCCATAGCCTTCATACACTGGGGATCCAGCACTCTAAAGTACGCCCTCACAGGTCTGAGTAGAGGGGAAGTTTCACCTCCCTCAACCAGCTGGCATGGCTTCTAAAGCAGTCCAGGACACTGCTGACCTTCTTTCCTTGAAGGGGTTCATTTTTGGCTCTACCACAGTCCACCAGCTAATGTCCTGAAAAAATTACATTTACTGGTCGGTCCCCAGCTAATACTGGTGTGTGGAATCATTCCTCCCCAACTACAGAACTTTTTATTTGCCTTGGTTGAAATGCATGAAGCTCCTGTCAGCCTATTTCTCCTGCTTGTCAAGGTCCCTCTGAATGGCAGTGTAACTCCCTTTCTCTTACCAGAATGGCAAATCTTCCTCCAGATCATTTTTCTAACTTGGGATTTCTTACAAGTACTTTGCCCTGCAGCATGCACTCTCTGTGCCTGAAGGGAAGCTTGAGTGTATGTAGCAAAAGGTGTTCTTGAAATCAAGATTCTCCAGGGACCAATTCGTCCTTTGACACCAAGTAATACGTGTATATGTGTACACAATATATTAAATGCAGTATAAAAAAAAATAATGTTTGAAACTGGCTTTGCATCTAGTGTGAACAAGACTTTTGAAATAAGAACAGAACCTTTTGAAACAGGTTGGAATTTAGGAAGGCTGGTGCAGCAATGCAGAAATAGAGTTTACTGTAGAAGGTAAACTCTTGACATATGTGATCCTGTCTACTCTATAGCTCTACTGGAGTTCGCACATGCAGCTTCAAACGAAAACAGATATACTTCACCATTCTTGTTCAGTATGTCCCTTCTCCATGGTGCCTTATTATTGTTACAATTTAATGTGGTGGCACCTCACTGGCAAAGTCAGGTTATACTCCAGTGTGCTAAACAAACGTAATAAATGACATGACAGTCCCTGCCACAATACATGGGCTTCACCCTGACAGGACTAGATCCAGAGAAGGAAAAAGCAGTCATCTATTCTGACAAGATTCTGAAGGTATTTAAAACAGTTGGAAAACCCTACACTCAGTATGAATGTCCTTGAGTCAACATGAGGCAGCTTATTACATACAGATTGCTCTACAGAGCCAACACCATGGGTTTCCATACCAAAGGCTGATGGACAAGTATGTAGTTCCACATACTATGCGGTGATATAAAAACTTATTCTCTGGTTTTATACTTTTAGTGGCATTTCCTGAAGCTCACAGCTAAGCTGTCTGTGTTGTCCAATTTCAAAGTCTCTAATGACAAACAGATGTGACCTGGTTATGCCAAACTTTTGGTTGCCTTTGGAAAAGAGATACAGGAATTATGGCTGCAGAAACCAAAGCCTACAGTCTGGCTTGGAAACAAACAGTTCTTTCCTAATCTGCTTTAAAAATAATGACATTGCATACTGCTATAAGCTTTAAATTATGATTACTATTTTCTACTATATTGAAATAAAAATTTAAATATTAACCACTATAAAAATATCTTTAATTAATATGCATATGCCATGCCCCATTTTGAGCCACACAGTGCACAAGGATAATCCCTCCTTCCATCAATGTGTAGTCTGAAAAGGCAGCCTGATACCAGTATACCAGACTTGGTCTATATTTCTTTGTATTTTCTTCTTCACTTTCCAGGTAACATATCCAACTGGTCATGGACAAATTCCATAAAATGTGGTACATTATTTGTAAGTGACTGGAAGACTAAAGCACTGCTATTGCTATTTTTTAACACTAGGGAAAATATGTGTTTATGTCTTCATACTGGTATATTTGGTAAGTAAATATTACATAACATAATATTACATGCATTAACATTGTATAAGCCCAAGAATCTTACATCAATTCCCCTGCTTTAATACTGAAACAAAGAATTGCTGTTATGAACAAGAGCATAGCACCTGCATTTTTCACCAAAAACCATTTTGCAAAATAAATTCTCTAGATTCTGCTATTGTTCAGTCAAGTACATACTCATGGAGAGAACAGCAGGATGGAGATTTCAAAAGTGAAACAAGTTAATTCACAACAACAGCTAAGCAATTAAAAAAAAGGTACATGAAAAACATGGTAAAACTGTGTCTGAGCATCCTGCTTTTCAAAGAAATGAGACTACAAGGTTTTACAGAGTTTTTGTGTTTATTGGAATTTTGGATATAGTGACAGGCACAAGTGTAAGAAGCCAACACTAATCTTAGCAGTTTTGTTAGTCTTACATAGGGTAGAGTGTGCACACTCATATTCTTTTGGACCTGGACACAGTTCGGTGAAAATGAAGCCAGATTCTGCTTCATGTTTCTTGTGCAAAACATCATTCTGCAATAAAACCAACACTATATTTTTTTGACTGTTTTTCGTAGTTGCAATGGATTATGAACCTTAAACTTTGTACAGACCTTAAATGTCACCAATATTACTGAATGCAATGTTAAAAGAGCTTGCACAGATGAGAAATGCCTTTAGAATAGCAGTAGTGAAATTTATCCCAGCAGATGAATTTCTGTTATATGATTGCAAAATGAATCTATTTTTTTAAACCGGTAAAGGGAAAGGACAGCCAGTCTGAGATTTACACCTGATTTGTGCTATAGTAATCTTTGAAATTAAGAAGTGTATCCTTGCATTTCATTAAATTCTGGCTAATGAGATAACTGTCTTCCCAAGGAGGGAGTGATGAAGTACTCATGCCATAAAGCATAAATTAATGCTGCAAGGTTAAACACTGGAACTAACTCATGTTTCAACAAAAGCCCCTACCAGCAGTTAAATTAACTGACATAAATACCATAAAATCTGTCTTTATTTTAGTCTCAGATGATGCTTCTTTTTACACCCCTGCTTTCAGTTTGTATAACTCATTTTTGCACATTATTGCATGCATCATTTGCCATTTAAAGGATCAGCTTCAACTGAAAAGAGATTTAAGGAATCAAATACTCAGGAAAAAGAACCTGTAGGTATGAGGAATACCCTGATCATTCTGTATTTTGCCAGTATTCTTTAAAGAAAACACCACAATAGACAACCAGAGTTCAAAGAAACAGTTAATTATGTTGAGAATAAATGAAAGAAATATACTTTTTCAGCTTTTTGATAGACATTTTGAAAAAAATGCTAAAGAAAACCTGTGGTGATAATAGGTTTGATATATATTCTGGCAAAAAATTATATCACATTAATGAGGTGGCTTAAAGGGCTCATGCATTTTGTAGGAGGCATTTCAATGTATTAGTATAATTAGCAGTGATGAGAAAACTGTTTGGAACTGAATTACCTCTCACGAGTTCATTTGAGCTATATGAAATTACACCATGCAAGAAGGAAAATTATGGAGCCATCCAGAGAGAGTTCATGCCTGATTTGATCATAGTCACTAATTGGATGATCATTTTCGTAAAGCTTTTCAAATGGTTGACAGTTTCTGCCTCTCATTTTTTTTAATGGACTAGCTCTTTATTTCTTGCACTAAGCAACCAAACATACATTTGTTCAAGATTTTGGTGTTTCTACAGGGACCTACAGGTGTAATTGTCACAATCTGAGCAACCTTTGTCCCCTAATTAGCTGCTTTTTGGGGACCCCTGATGGGAGTTGCTGTTCTTGTTAACAATCTTAGAGAATACCTGATGAGTAAGACTCTCCAAAGTCTGATGCATGTCAGCAGACACCATATGACAGCAATTTAATGAAGTTAAAAACTGACTTGATTCTGATGGCTGGAATAGTATCTATGCTGTATAGCTTTTGATTTCTGTTGGTCTATTTATTTATTTTTTTTCATCATGAATTGGGTGTTCTGGGGAAGGATAACAGAAAGGTGAAGGATACAGGAAGAAAAGCTTATTAATGGAAATACTTTATGAGCCCTTTTTCTGTCCTTCTTAATATCCAGTAACACTTAGCAAATTGAAATGGTGCTAACATCCTTCATATATTTTAAATTAGATGCCTGGTATATGAAATACTTGATTTCAGAGTTATTAAACATTTAACTCAGATCTGGTTTACTGCTTTCTAATAAAGGTCTTCATTTTTCTGGGGTTTGGGGTATTTTTATTTGTTTGGGGTTTGTTTGAAGGGTTTTTTTGTTTGTTTAAATTATTCTTCCCTTTATTTAATGCAAATGTTTTGGAGTAATATTTGGACTTATTGTCACCCTACATGTAAAATGTTACTTAAAGTTAGTACTTTCCACAAATAATACATCTGGGTTGAAAAATCAGGTGGAAACAGAAATAGAAGGCCTTTAGAGTCTCTTAAAAAAAAGAGGAATGATAAGCTTAGGAGTACTTTGCCTCAATTATAAGGTATAATTCAGTGTTCATAAGTAGCCAGTTTCCTGTGTAGTGTTTGCCTTGTTTGTTCTTGGAAATGCTTTTTCATCCTTTTATAGGAACAGAAGCTCTTTCTGACTTTCTCTATTTGCTGAAAAATTTCATGAGTTTTTAGTAATCACTTACAGAGAACACTAGCACTTATTTAGATGCTATTAATAGACAAATATAGATCTAAGCAAAAATATTATCATTACATACAGTATTCTATTTTCATATAGCTCTCATATTCTAGCAGACTTTACAGAAACAAGTATAAATGTTATTTAATACTTTTGAACTATATTACATTCACTGAATTTTCCTGCAGTAACAAGATATATTCCCAAACTCTGAAGTCTCAAAGAAATCCCAAGAAAAAAGGGCTTCATAAATATCTCTTAATTGATTCATGTTTTGAAGCATGTACTTTACAAGAACTTTTAAGAACTTTTAGTAAGAGTCTGGCTAGCAGGTTATGGATCTTAATCATAGAAAAGCCTAAAAGAAATTTTGCCAGTCATTTGATATAGGAAGAGTATAATATATATGTATGTTCAGAAGTATGTTTGAAGAACACAGACACTGTGCTACTTTCTCAGAGTAAATAGAACTGGTAGTGCAGATGCCTTAGGTAATGTTGCTCCTCCCTCTAGTCCAGCAGAAATCTGTTCTAGGAATACACTCCATAGTCCTTTGGCAACTTGTTCAAGGTCAGATGGAATACAGATACAGCACACACTTCTATGTCTCATAAAAATGAATACAGGGAATTTACTCAAGTCAGAAATATAGAAAAATACTATTAGATCATTGAGGTCAAATACAGTGCGGAATTCCCATTTCCAAATCAAGTTAGACTCTTAAAGGACACAGGTCAACAGTAAAAATATTATAAAAATGTTCATTTAAGTAATTTTCCAGAGAAAGTTATCAATATAAAATAAAAGTATCTTCAATTATAAAAGGGTTTTTTTAATGAACCTCATAGTAGGGTTGGCAACTTTTTTTACATTATACAGCAATTATTCAGATAATATTAATATGGATTTTATGGAAACTTGGCAACATGACACAATTGCTCCAAAAAGCTGCTTAGAGATTATTTCCACTTCACAGGCTACTCCCCATAGACAGTCATAGGGCCACTTGACTGCAGATAAGATGAGTTAATTTTTCACATACAAAAGTCATGTGTCTTTTTGCACATGAAACTGATTGTTTCAGCTGAGGAAATTTGCAGCTTTCTGAGGGATGGATCAGTGTTGGTTTGCAGATACTCTCTGCATGAAAAAAAGTCATCTGAATCAAACAGAATACTAAACCTTGAAGTTCAGGTTTTCCTAATGGGAAAGGTTTATATGTTAAGCAAAGCAAATGAAAGCTCTATGACAGATATTTATTTCATTAAGACATTAAAGCTGGCAGGTCTTCAGTTTGATCATAGCTCTATTGGTGTAAACTCAGTTTCTGTAAGTTTATTTCTTCAGCTTTGATGGTTGTAATATAAGTATTATGAAAAGATACTTTCACTCATCTGTTTCGTTCTGAATGTCTGAAGTCCTGCACACACATAAGCAGTCTGGGAAAGAGCTGTGATTGTTTTATATTTGTAACTGTGGTTGTTTATTCATCTAGAGAAAACATACCACAATAATAATGATGATAATAATTAGAATAACAATGAGACAAGTGAGGATTACAAAAGCAACAGGGTCAGAAACTGAAACTTCAGAACTTTGTTATTAACCTCCTTTCCAAGAAGGGGCTTGATATGTCAAATGTGAAACACACAGAGAAATCAAAGTTAGAGAAGGTTTGTTTGTTTCTGAGCAACAGTTAAAATTCTTCCCAACATTCACACTATGAAGATGCTGTTATTTTTTCAGGAATGGCTTCAAACAATCTTGATATTCCTTTGGGACAATAAAACAAAATCAGTAGGCAGAAGTGGGGCACAGCCTCAGATGTAAATAATACAACCATACTTCTAAAATACAGATTCAAAAGTGGTAGAACCATGGCCATGAAAGAGGCATATAATTTGGAAGATTTAGGACATAATTTCTTTGAAGTGCAAATTGCCCACACCATTTTCATCAATGAGAATTAAAGTACTGCATTTCCTTGTAAGGGTTAAAAATCAAATCATGTCCACTTGTTGGAAGATGCAACAAATCAGACATTGGTAATACAGTCCCTGTAATCTATTAATATAAGGCATTGAAGCACTCTAATTTGTGTGAAACTGTAGAACTCCCCAAGGACATCAGTATAGCCACTGCATAAAGACCAGTGTATAGTACATCATTTTTTATCTAGGATTTGTCCTTTTTTGGCCTTTTGACTAGCACTAAAATCTGCACAGTAATATGTGAGTAAAAAATTTAAATATATTGCTCAAAATTTGTCATCCAAATATTAAGAATACAGAGTCCGTTTTAATGATGTTTAACTTTTAGCATTACTTATTCTTCATTACAACAAGTTTCTCTGTCTCACTATTTTCAACAGAAATGTAACTTGTATTATGTTATTATCACAACTCTAAGGAATGAAGAAATTAATAGGAAGAAGAATGGTAAATGGCCCTCAGAACCAATCTGTCAGACTTCAAGTAATTTTATTTATGGGAGATCTTTAAATAAACCAGAGAAAATAGTATCTTACTCCCTGGGAATATCTTTCTTTTACTGAGAACATTATCTGCCTTTTTTTTTTTAATCATTGTATTTAATGGGGGTTGGAGGGTAGAAACAGAATCCTTGAAGTCAGCAGTAACTCAAAGAAATATTCCTGAGAAAGACTTCAAGCAATTCCCTAAGCAGCCTGACCCAGGACATTAGCCCTGAAGGCTTTTGCACAGCCACCACTTTCACCACTAGTGGAGACAGCTACACATCCAGATGTTGACATAGGAAAAAAATGTTCCCAGACTCAGCATTTGCTTCCTGAAATCAGCTAAGTCTTCTGTGATTTAGTAGAATATTTAGCAAAAGAAAGAAAATATGAATATTGCTTTTTATAGAATAAACCCTACAATGCTGTATTTATACAGCCTCCTTTCAATGGCAACATTCAATTCAGTGAAAGAAATGCAAAAGACCTCTCAAATTTGCAAAGAATGTCAGCTTGCAGGTATTAAAACATGGTTATACAAATTAGGTTGAGAAAATCTCAAAGATATAGCTGTATACTCTGCAGGTGCTTTTTACAATCTTAAAAGCTGCGTTTGAAAACTCTGAATTACTGAATATGTGGGATATTTTGTTACAAGAATATGCTTTCCTTTTTTGAGATTAGGCACTTTAAAAACTCACCGAAGTGAAGAGGTGGGCAAAATGGGTATGTTCATTTTCCAGTCAGGAAATGTATTGGGTAGATATTATCCGTTCCTTGCCACTGGTCAATTTTACAACCCAAGTAATTGACGGTTTTTTCTAAATAATCAGCAATTGTATTCATTTTGCCTATTTTTACATATAGAAAATGGCCTATCACTACCTTTTCCAAAGACTCTACTGGAAACATTATAATATAAAGTCTTATATCTTTCTCACTCAAAGGTGCTTCACATTTAGCATGCTAATCAGAAGGAGAAAAATGGTGCACTGCAATATTTTTAGGCCAGCCAGTGAAATCTCAAAAATTTGAGAAAAATAAGTCTTACAGCACACAAAGTCAGAAGTGATAAAAGGCAATATTCATCCCCACTAATAGCTTCAATGACTTCAATGGAATTACAGCAAGAGCAAATTTGGCCCAGTCTCCTCAGCACGACAGACTGTTCACATGTGCTGCAGAACTCCTTCTGGGTCCATGCCACAACTCTTTTCTCTCTCTCTCTCTCTCTCTTTTTTTTTTTTTTTTTTTTTTTTTTTAAAACAAAAACTCAAAATGAGGAAATAAGGAAGGAGGGATCTACTCGTATAATAATATGTCTTTTTTACAATTAATTCAAATTTTCTTCTGCAACTGCAGAAGTGAATGGTGACTGCATTTAAGTGTTTGCAAAATACCATGTTATGACAATTTCAGTGTTAGAATTCATGGCAGCTCAGAAGAGATTTGTGAAAGATAAATCCACAGAAAGAAAAAAAAATGGTCTTCTTAATATCTTTGTTATACTACACTTTTCTTAATATTCCAGAGCCACTTCTGAAAGAGAAATCTGAAAAATCTTTCTGCAAAACAGGAAGAAAGAAAGAAAGAAAGAAAGAAAGAAAGAAAGAAAGAAAGAAAGAAAGAAAGAAAGAAAGAAAGAAAGAAAGAAAGAAAGAAAGAAAGAAAGAAAGGATTTTGCCTTTTCACCTCATGCAGTTTGTCTGACTCATGTATAAAGCTGTTGCTCAGTCACATTAGATATTCTACAACTGTTATTAATCTAAAAGATAAATTTCTTTATACAACCTACCTCAATATTGTTATGCCAACAAAAAAGCCAAACTGTTGATCAATGACCATAAAAAACTAAACATTACTCCAAGTGTTTGGCTTTTCAAACCTTTGTTAACTCTCAATGTTGAGCTAATAATATGCATTTCCTGGATTTATTCTAGAGGGAAAAAACATATGAAAATTGAAGATTTCTATACCTGCCCTATTACTATCTTCTGACATTATTATACTATTACAGAGTAGCAGGCATTATTGCATAAATCCTTATTCAGATTATTGGAATGAGTTGTATTTGTATTGATTTTCACAAACTTTAGAGAAAACCCTTTGTCCTAAAGATCTTTGTAGAAGTCAGTTTCATACACTCACAGCTACAAGGTTTACTCAAGGTAAAAAATAGTCAATTTGTAAACATGTATTAGCTACAGTTAAGAATCAACTCCTACCTACTTCTACTACTTATTAAAACCCGTCCACAATTTAAAGCCACAGGGAAAGTAATTAATCTCTGCAGCGTCTCTACAGAGATACAAACTGTACTCTGTGAATTAGTTTGCTCATTAGTTTGCACAGTCATATGACTGTGGATTTTTTATGTTTAAATTGATGTTTGTATCTGTATCTCACTTAGTCCATTTGCTCATCACACATAACCACACCCGCATTGTGGGATGTTTGTTTTAAAATGTGGATATATGGTGGATTATTGTTGAGTCCCCAGTTTATGCAAATTTATTTACAGTCTTTAATGTATTAATTTTATCGTATTATATTACAGTGTTTTGTTCCTGGTTAATCAAAAGTATTCTCAAAATAGCTCCTGGTAAGATGCATCCCTGAAATCTCCAACATGAAAAGGTCTAGTGCCAATGTAATAGAAAATAACTGCATTCCAGTGCCAAGCTTGTTTTAGATCTCTTCTTCCTTTTGATAGAACATTGTTGGGCACGATATCAACAAAACGATCTGATTGTGCATGAAAATCAGATTGCATTTAATCTTTAGACAATGTTGCACTCATCGCTCTGTCAACTCAAAGGCTCATCATGGTATCACAGAAGAAAACATGTAGTGGCATTTCCATTTGGATTGTGAATGCTGAGTCTGACAGAGCACTGTTACAAATAGTTCATGATATAGTTGCCCTGACTGTAAATTTTCTGTGCTTCTCTGTGCTTTGACACTGTAAGATGGTAATCTTTTTTCTCTCTTCTGTTAAGAAATATTTTACAGGAACTTGTGTTGCGTAAAAAAAATTAAAATAATTCTTGGAATTATTTAAATAATTTTTGGTTTGGGGGGCAGGGGGAAGTGTGTTCAATTTGTACTTGCACTGAAGTGATATTTTCATTCAAACCTTCTGACACTGGACTTCTGGTTTTCCTTCCCAGATTCGTTTCACCACAGACATTTCACCACGTTTCATTTCACCACAATGGACATTTCTAAGCCTGGACTGAACTTCTCCTTCAGACATTTGATCCACTAGCACCTTCTGTCAGAGAAACTTCCATTCTGCTTCCATTATACCTGAATATATATATATATATATAAACATTATTATATATAAACATTGCTTCCATTATATCTGAAAATATTTTTAAAACTAAATATTATCCATATTCATCATGTAAGCAAATGTGCCTTCTCAGTTGTGCTTCATCTTTCTCTAGAATTATATGCGTGAGTAATACTTGGCTCTTGACTGATGTGCTGCATACCTGTTTCACTTGATTTTCTCTATGAGATATCACAATGCACACTGAGCTCTGTATTTTTTGTTAAATAACATTTGCAAATTTTGGCCAGTACCTAAACCAGTCTTTTAACATTTCCACTGAAAAACAGGAGCCTCCTGATATATTCTCTAACATAAGCATCTCTGTTATAGCTTGACTCATTACTAGGGCCTTTTCTGTCTCCTTTCACTCTAAAGGAAAGCAGATCTTCTTCATGTTTTAGTTATGCATTATGAGGAAACTAATTCTCCACAAGACTATTTTCAAATTCACCTTCTGCTGTCTTCTCTGTCCTGTTGCTTTCAAATTTTGCACTTCAGAGAACTCTCTCAGAAGTTGAAGGACTTCTCATTCATTCTCTGAGCAGATACGCAGATATTGCTTCTGTGAAATGACCAGTCACCTGGATGTGTATATGTATTTTAAAAATCTATATCATTAAAGCGTGTTACTTTATTTGTTACTAATGTTATTTTTTACTTTCAGAATCTTTGATTGAACAAAAAGTGTCCTTATGAATGAAGATTTAGTGTCATGGCAAAGAACTTGCCTTTTTTTTTCCACAGCAGTAGTAGCGGGACTTTTTTTCAGTCTTTTCACTTGGAAAAGGCACCATTACCTAATGAGAGGGCACCGACAAGAATTCCACATTCCTACTGCTAACTGAAATCTGCCAAGACTGGCTTGTTTCTTCGCTATGTTTTCTCTGCCAGAATTTTCCTGATTCTTTTTCCAATTCTTCATAAATCTATGGTGAGAACAAATGCAGAAAAAGCAGCATAAGGAAGACGCTTCAGCCTTGCTGAAATTTGGCTTAATTATCATGAGTTTTCCTTTTTTTTATTCACCCTCCTGCTCCTTCTCCCCAAAAGTACAAGTTTTGGGTTTCAAATATCTCTCTATCTTTGAAAATATTTCAGATCAGTTTCAAACTCCTCATAACAGTCATAAGAATTAGAAATTTCCATTTTGTATCTTGAACGGAAAATAATCTTATTCAGGCCACTTTCAAGATTAAATGATGCTCTCCATACTGGAGCACAGTTACAGAAACTAGAGAGACTACAGTTTTAGAAAAACTTTGATGTTTTACCATGCTAATATTTAACATCTGCTTATTAGTAGTGCTGAAAATACAGGGCCTACCTATAGAATGGAACCAAGCAAAGTGTTGCTGTGAAAGACATATCACATTTTTAGACCCAAGCAGTTTCACATAACAAAAATCCTCGAAAATGTTACCTACATAGAAATGTACAAAAATAAAATAAGAGACAGACACTTTTAAAAAGCTTTGATACATTCCCACTATTCAGCATCTGTTGATTTTTCATTTCAGAGAAAGTCTTTTTAATCATTAGAAATATAAGCAAAAGTCATGTGAGTAGAACAGAAGCAGAATCCCCAGAGACATCTAAATGACAGGGAGATAAAGTATTACTTGTACTGAATATTCTCAGTTCACTTGGAAAACAAGGGCCACATACTCAACCTATGCAAATAAGCATCATTCAAATTAAGTCAATGGCGCTACCATCATTTATACCATCTTCAGCTGAAGCTCAACATACATTCCTCAATTTGTTTATCATATACAGATAAAACCTCCTAATGTGTATTTGTAACAGGAAGTAAAAATCAATAGACACTGTGACACTAACTACACACACAAACACTTATAATGCAATACATTTCTTTTTTTCTGCCTGGAAGCACTTAAGAGAAAAAGGAAAGCACTTAAGAATATTAATCATTTGTGGACCATTTCATTAGACTGCAAATGTTACGGTGAAGTGACGTGTGAGTAGCTTGAAAGTATTGCATATTATACAATGATTTACCATAACTATGCTCATATTCGATTTCATTACTCTCTGCTATCATAAGCATACATTTCTAAAAGGTTTAAAATGTTTGATTTGTATTTAAAAGAAAAATCAAAACAAAGCATATGTCTCATTGTATTTGCATGTCAACAAAGCTATCACAGCAGTAAGATTTGTGCCCAGTATTTACTGGATGGTGTCACATGCTACTTCAGCTCACAACATCATGCACATTTAGCTGCCAGTCAGTCCTTTTTATCTAGGTGCCATTGCCACAGAAGTATGACAGCAGGAGCTTCAGCTATGTCTTAGGATTACATATTTCAATAAATAACAACACCCCAGTAGATTGGGTGACATTCTAATTTGAAATTTAGGCTGCATCTCCGTGAGAAATATTTGATGTTATTTTCTGGATCCAGTTGTACTCTTGATAACCATGATGAGAACACTCAATCTTTCAAATACAGAACCACTTCTCAAGAACAGTTACTACTACTAAGGCTCATTTTTTATTCTGGAAGAGGAAAAGCAGAAATCTAAGCATGCACATCAAGTGATGTTTGCATAAAGTGTCAGGTACTTTCATGAGCACCTTCACAGTTGATCAGTGTCTGGCTTGTGTTGGTTATTTGTCATGACCAAGCAGTTCTGTCAGAATCACTTCTTTGTCTCAGCTGCTGGGCCTCAGTAAATTCCACACAAATTACACTTGGTGAAGATTCCTAAGTGGGATAAAAAGATAAAATTGTAATGTGACATCCCTATTTGTAATTAAAGCAATATGTTAGCCTGAGCTTGCTATAGTAGGTAATAAAGACAACAATATTTTCCCTAGAGAAAAGCCTAACTTTACAGTGGTTACTCATGCACTTATTTACATTCCTGTAAATCCTGTTCATCAGGTATCTTTATGTTTGGACTGCTCTTCAACTTAACCCCAATGAATATTAATTCTGTGTCCACACTGTTGAATAAGCATATATTGGTGACAAAATTACTCCACATACTGCCCAATATTTAATGGAAAACTGAAAATGTTTCATCTCTTACTCCTGTGATCTTGAATTTCAGTTCAATAATTGAGCAACAATAGTTAGAAAGATGTACAGGAGTAGACCGATCAGAGATTTTACAAGGTTGCACATATTTATGCAAATACTGGGTATCCTTGTTTGGTCTTTTGTGCCCCTGGAGTCAGTATAAATAGAGCTCCATCACCTGCTGCTTCAAACCTGGCTCAGTGTGTCAGGCAGGCATGATATGAAATGGAAGGAGTCAGTAGTGTTTGGGGATTTTTCCCTGTTTTCTTCTTAAGGGTCATGCTGATAAGAATATTGTGTATACAGGAATATGAGAGTCATAAGGCTGAGAAATGTTGTGCACAAGAGAACTAGGCAAGAAGGAAAGCAATTCTGTAGCTCAATGTTAAAGAAGTGGCAAGTGGTGATTTATGTTCTTTCTTTTGTTTGGTTCTTTAGTTGAGCACCTGCAAATCTTTAAAGGAGAGAGATGAAGTAGTGCTACTGAGGTTTTGGTATCAAAGCTGAGTGAAAAGGTAGGATTTCTAAACTGTTCCCCCACCTAAGCTGATAATTAGAAGGTAGCTGATATAGAATAGAGTTGTATTTCATTTTTAAGAGCTCAAACCTCTTGTTGTGTTTCACTTTCAGTATTTAAATAAACATGCTTCATCTATGTGTGGTATTCCACTGCTGCTACTAACAGAAGGATAAAAATCAGTAGCTAAAAGGTAATGACCTGAAATTAAAAAGCCTGCTGTATAAAGCATAGGATTTTGCACAATGTCACATATTTAAGTATAAAATAATTGGCATCTCAGTTCAGTTACACAGCTTTTCAGTCTAAGAGAAAGCAACATCCACAGGAATCAAGCAAAACAATTATTTTCTCCATCTAAAGGTCAAGTTAAAAACCCTGACTGCCATTATTTTGATTTTAAACACCTCCTTGCCCCCCAAAAACCACTCAAACAAACAATTATTGTACATTTGTAAAGTTCTTATTGCTCAGAACCTTATTTGCATTTCAGAACAGCGAGCACGAGCAGCATCTTGAATGAATATTTTCTGAGATTCCATTAGATTATAATTCAGCTCATACACAATTTAAAACAGTAGTGAGATAGTTTCAACATCTGTTATTTTGCCCAATCCATTGAAGACTCTGTTGAATGAATGGGGTGCATGACAACAGAAAACCAAGGTGACAGGCTTAGATTAAACTAATACACCAACAATAGTATCATTAGTCAAGTACTAACAGCAAATCACACTTGTATTGAAATCTAGAAATAGCTGAAAGTAAAAGGAAATCCCGTAACAATGCATTGGTTTGATAATAGCAAAGAATGATTTAATGAAAGAATAAACATTCAACATGCATTCACATTTCATGTGAAGTGCTCTTGGCTGTTAAGAGTTAAGAGCTCTTCACGTGAAAGTAACATGTTTCTACCTCTTTCAGAGATGATCAACTGAAGGAGCCTTATTAATAGCTATACAGAGCTGTTGCATTGTCCTTCTGAGTCATCTATCCACTTGAATTATTCTCAATTGACATATAAGTCTGCATTTTCCTGCTGCTGCATTAACCAGACTGAACACAATGGGTCAGATGCTCAGCTGGTGAGAGCAGAACCAGTTTACACCAGCTAAAAAACTGGCCCAGAACATTCAAATGCTTTTATTTAGTTAAGTCTAAGTATAGAGCTATTTAAATACATTTCTGTCTTCTGGTATAAATTTTAATGCTACATACTGTTCCCTATCAATGCTGAGAACACTTTCACATGAGTGTGGAATAAACGCCACAGAAGGACTGCATGAAGTAATAAACATGATGCATTTTACCTGTAGCAGAAGTTGCCCATGGAGAATTTTGTGCAAAACAGAAATGCATCAACAGTGAGCTGACAAAAACAGCTTCCTAGAAACTGATCATAAAAGGGGCAACTGGTTAGCAGCCCTTTGTAACTCTCCATTGTTTATGTTCCCCAAGACAACTCCTCACAGGTTAGTGTGCCATTCTAACTGAATAGCAGAAGCTTGGAATCACTATGTTATATGAGAGTGACAGTTAGGTATGTTTATATCAATTAATTCTGATTTTTGATGCATTCTTATCATGACTGGTTTTCAATTATTTTTTCTCTTATAGTTGGTTTTAAGTTCATACATCAAGGGCCAGATTTTCGTTTATTAGACTTCAACTCATAACACTAACTTCAACTGAGCAATACTAGGTTATTCTCAGGAGGAAGAGATACCAGACATAGAGAATAGGTGAATCTTCTAAGTTATCAAGAGATGAAGTGACTATCACTTTTAGTTGCCAAAAAAACCCTCCATGGATTCCCTTTCATTGCAGATGACTTATGATATTTGGCAAAGAGAAACTCCTCAGGCTGTAGAAGTGCCATCCCAAGTTCTGCTTAATTTCATTTTGTTTTATCTGACATATTAAAGAAATGTAAAAGAAAGGAGAAAGAGGGGGGAGGAAATCACAATTTTCCTTTTCTTATTTGCATTAAAAAGAAAATTCTGATAGTCAACCAAAGTCATGACAACCCTAAAATTTTTTCTCGGGCAACAGAAGGGCATTGAGAAGTCCTTGTAGACATTACTGGGGATTTCTAAGACTAGGTTTAAAAACTGAGTAAGAGGTAAAAGGACTGATAGTATCTGCCCATCCAGCACATGACTGCAGCATCCTAAGCCCAAATGCAATAGGAAGGACACAAGAATCAAAAACTCTTGGATGTAAGCAGCAAAAGAGAAAACAGGGAGCTACGTTGCAGTTGTAAACTCCAGGATTGATACCTGTCCTGGTCTTGATTTTCTGCCAGATTATTTCCTAAAGGGTTTGAGCTTTCAGTATAAAACAAACAAGCTGGACAAATACAGATTTCTTAGACAAAATTTTGTTTACAGATTTCTGCTCTTTATTGTCTGGATTTTATTGCTGGGTCTGTTTTTAAGGGGAAATCATATATATTTAGGAAAAATAGACCAAAAAACCCTTCATAAAGCTATCAAGACCCTTGAACTACACTAATTATCATGGTTGAAACTACAGTTGTGTATTGCTTTTTCCACTAGGTCCTTGCCTTATTTGTGTCATAAAAGGGCCAAGTCAGTAAATCTGTAATTTCTTTTCAATTAAACACATCATTTTCTTATCTAAATAATATTACCTCTGTATGTGATACTCAAATGAGATGCCTTGTCTTGAATATCACCAAATACTGATGCTCAAAACAGATTGCTTTCCACTCTTTTTCCAGGGTTTTATGGATCCTGTGTACATCACAGATATATGGGAAAACTTCCATCCCTGCAAAGAGTGCCGTAATGTTATTAAGCGCACCTCTACTAGAGCCTACTTTAACCATGGTATAGCCCAGGGTGAGATTGCTGTTAACAAGGAAATACTGGATCTGTAACTCTTGCTGGTGGAATAGTGGTGAGAATGTTTTTGACAGAAAACTGTAATAGGCATACATCTAACTGGTTCAATGCCTGTATCAGGTCTTAGCCCTTGCTGTGTGGCGACTGTTTCTAAAACAAGGTTATATATGTGAACCTTCAAGTATTTGCTGGAAATATCAGGTCCACAGACTAGGTTTAGTTCATTGTTCTGGTTCTAGGCACAAAGACTTCCAAGCGCTTCAAGGGAGGAGTAAGAGACATTGTGGCAGAACATAAAATAATTTGTCAGCATGAAAAAATCACCCTAGTTTTGTCCAGGGTGGTGTATCTCCTCAGATTTTCAGATCTAGTCATCTCTTCAAAGATTTTTCAGTTCTCTTCTAATTTCCCACCCTTTAAACCCTCTTTTACAATAATTTCAAATTGCTTTACTTGATAGAACTATTTCTAAAAAAATAAATTAATCTAAATACAATTTTAACCAACATAAATACATTGCATTTCAGAAGTAACCAGTGCTTTTACTACATCAGTTTTTTGAAAGAATAGCAAAGAAGACATTCCATTCTTTCCAATTTTTATACATATGCTATTATAATTTCTGTTTATGTTTAAATATCTATTTTATATATTTTAATAATTCTTTTGTAATTTTTTTAAGTCCACAAACATATTCAGGAATTGATTGTAAAAAAATCTATAAAAGAGCAAGACTGACTATCCCAACAGTTCTATGTTGCAAACACAAAGCTATAACCAACAGTCACAGAGAGGAAACAAAATGAAACGAAGTTAAGCTATAGAAGTTATTTTGCAAGGATCATGACAGTTTTACCTTAAAATGAAAAAAGCTGTTTTACTGCAAGGTTTTCTGGCTGTAACTGAAATGTATATACTTTGTAGGTTTACTTTACTTACAGGGTGAAATTGCTTTTACAATTGCAGGTGCATGAAGATGAAAATCACAGCCCAAATCACATGTGAATTCTTGATATTAACGCATCATTTCATGGACCGTTTAACTTGTCTTTCATATATATGTATGTTTGATACCAAAGACACGGAAAACTTCCATGTTATTCTAAATATTCAAAGTGTTTGCATGGATAGTGATCTTTCCAACTTCTATTAAAAACAATCACAGTCACAAAGCTAAAAGTGTGAAATGGATCTTAGCTTTCATTACTGTTTTCTAGTAGAGGTTCTTTGTGTCAGGCATTTGGCAGTGCCACATCTGCTTCCATAGAAATAGATCCCCATATGGGGAAGTGTATGTCCTATACAAACACTGCCTTGGAATTTTCCTATTCCACAGACAAGAATTAGGTTCCGAACTCCAATTTATTTATTTTCATTAATTTCAAAACAAAAAAAAGGTGAATCTTAGAAAAAAATATTCACACCCAAATCTGATAATCGGTTGTGCATGGTTGAATTCAGCAATAGAAAAGGAAGGAGAAGATTTTCACCTAATCCTAATACACACAACAAAATGCTGTTGAAAAGAAAACACTCTGTAGTTTTTCCAAATTTCTACTGTTACCAGAAAAGATTATCTATACCAGTGGATTTAGACATAAATCTTCTTAGTATAAAAACAAGAAGTGGGAGATATTGTGAGGTTTGATTTCTTATAAAAGAACCTAACTTCGTTTGTGTTAAATATATATTTTGCTTGCACTAGCTAGAGGGCTGATTTTGAAGGTCATGAAAAAGAGGTGCAGAACATCTGCATGGGAACCTGCTCTCTCTCTCTCTTTTTTTTTTTTTTTTTTTTTTTTCCTTTTTCCCTAATTTGCATTATGAGCAGTGGAAATACGGTACAGTGGAAGGTTTCCTTCTGGGAAAATGAGTAAAGACTCTGTAAGTTTGTATATCCAAAGGCTGTTTTAAGAAGGCTGCAGTGAATGGGTGCATTCTGAGACCATTTGAGAATAACCCCAGCATGAATTAAACATGAGAAGTAGTTGTTTAAAGTTTTGCTGGTATTGCCACAGAATGTGAATGATTGCTGAGTAAAGTATAAAAGGACAGCAGATTATTAAACACAAATGGGCTGGCTAGACCCCAGAAAAAAATACTAACCCTTATGAACAGCAACAATTGAGGCAGATGGTAGTGGCTGCAAAGCACTTTCTAATCAGTGACACAACTTTTATAATACTGCTATGTGTATTTAACACAGTTCAGAACTTATAACGCTGTCATGTTTTTCTGACTTTATCATTTGATTCCCTTACTTTTATAATTCTATATGTATAAGTAGCTAGTCACACTTTTTCCTGTCTTCAATAGAAAAACAAATATTAGATTTAAAAGAGTACCACAAGTCACGACATTAGAAACCAAATTATGTCTCAAAGCCTGAAAGAAGAAAAATTGGTTACACAGGTAAGAATAGAACTATCATGTTATTTCAAAAGGATCTTTCATTTCTCTGCAGTTAGATCTTTCAAAATATTAAGAAATTCACTTTCATTACATCTAAAAATGGAGAGATATTCAGAGATGGAGATACTCTTGTACATGCTCAAATAGACTTCAGTGACATAAGGAATTGTAACAACTCACTGCAAAAAGAAAATTAATAAGAATATCTTTGCTCTGTTTGTTATCTAAATAAAATGAATTTAGATGTATTAAGAAAAGGTGGAAGTTGAAAAATATTTACATGCTAATTCTACATCTAGAAAAACCCAAGTCATTATACATGTACTATATTTCTTGAATATATTATAAATATCATTAATACTCTACTACACTCTAACCAACATATTACTTGTTCTTAATTTCACAAGGCATCTAGAGAGCACTTATTCTAATTTTGGGGGTTTTTTAAGAATTGTTACACTAAAATTTAAATATGTAAATTCTTTCCCAAACTGGGTCAAAACATGTTGCCTCCTAGGGATCTCCTTCATAAGAGCAGTGTGTCTTTCTCCAGACCCAAAGTATGGAGGATGAATATGAAATATACCACTGGTGGCAAGCAACAAGGGTAGAATAGGGAGTTATGTGGAAACTTGGCTCTGGTTGCTTCCTCATGCCGTGGAGGAGTAGGGGAGTGGGTACGAGCCAGAATATGAGATACAAAGATCAGTAAGGGAGACAAGGTCCTCTGAATTTCTTCATATTAATGGAGATTTTCTTTGAGTTGCAGCTGGACAGGCAAGCAGAGAGCAAGGATTAGGACCAGCTCTTCCTTCTGCCTGCAAATTCCAGTTCAAAGAAACGGAAGCCCAAAAGAAACCGCAAACATGCTGTAAAAAACAGCATGAAATACTCTGACGGGAAAAAAAAAAAATCAGAGAACAATTTTCCCCTCCCTATCATTCCACTATTTCTGCATTTTAATCCTGAAGTTCAGTTCTGTAATGTTTTTTTTCCCAGGTTGGCACAACAATTCTTCCTGCTATAACCTCACAGTAAACCGGAAGTGAATACAGTTAATTCTTGCTACAGTTTGCCATGTCAAAACAATGACAGCATTGGATTTACAACATATGATATTTGCAAGTAAGGCTTAGATAAATTCAAGTTCCTTATATTTAACAGTCAAAAGGATTTTATGTGTAATGTGCCATATAGTATGAATCACAGATTAAATTACAGATGCACATGGCATAAAGTTTAGACTAGTCACCACAAAAATAAGTCTATGCTCACTTTTTACGATCAATCAAAATGAATCACCAATCCACTAGATTTCAACTTCCAGCATGCAGAAAGATTGTAATTAGACTAAGTTAATTAAATTTTTATCCTCATAGTAAGAATGCATTTATTTTCTTATATGAGGTTTTATATGTATTTGCCATGCAACACCTGCAGGATGTCTTTAAAATTTCATTTTTTGTTTAAGAATGTTTTAAGTAATGAATTAAAAATTGCTTTATAAGACATTATTTACCGCTTAAAGAAAAAAATATCCTTTGCGGAACAAAGGAAAATTATATTCTCGTCTAAATCCAACCTCCTGGTCAAAGATTGATAATTGTTTGCAAACCCTACATTTGATATCTAAATCGTGTTCAGTGGCTTTCATTCGTGATTGTAGATTGATACAGTCCTCTCTGAAAAATATATTTATCTTTTGCAACACTCATCAAACACTAAATACCTAACTAGGTTGCAAGAAGAATCTTTAATTCCATCATTTTGCTCTGGTAATTGCTTTTGCTTCCTTATGTTTAACTAGAGTAAATGAACTATAATTTTAAATTTCTCTTGACACTTGCTATCTGACATTGTATAAAACATGAACGAGGTTGTGAATGCTGAAAAAGGTAACTGTCACAGGAAAAGATTAAACTACATGAGTGTATTTTAAAAAGCTGATGCAAATTCAAAAAACAGTTGGAATTTTAAACCTAAATCAGTTTCCCAAACCAGAGGTGTTATACATTGTATTTGGCTACGTGAGTAGTAACAAAAATAAAAATCTTTTTCAAATAAATGGAAAACTTTAGCATGGGTAGAAAAAAATGCCTCCTCTATCTTTTGCTCTTAGCAGAGTCCCACAAAGAAGTAGAATTTTTTCTTCAAAACGGGGGCAAGTGACTCCTGTCTCTGTAGGAGACTGTTCTTTTTTAAAATGCCCACTGCTGGCATAACATATACCCTAGGAAGTTAAGCATTCTCCTGACTGATGCTTTTTAGCCTTCAATTTCACGGGATTTACGTAGTGGCCTCCCGAAAGGCATGAAATGTTGAGGGTCTGAGACAGGGAAAGCCTTCATTTGTGTTCTTAAAAGCAGCTGTACACATATGTTTTGGACATTATCACCTGCATAAATAGTTGCTAGAATTTACACTTGCGGACGTCATCAAGCCAGGTGTTCTCAAGCACAAAGAGAACAAATCTGCAGGCATTACTCTAAAATCAAGAAGATGGACGTGTAGCTTTAATAGTTTTAAATGCTGGCAATAGTCATAACACTGGGCAGGGTAGTAAAGAATTCTCTTCAAACATCTCAATAATAGCAAAAATTTTGTCAAGATTACTTTTGTCCTAAGCCACCCATGCTTTTAAACAACTCTCTTTTTTTGTAGCACTTTGCAAATCAATGAAAGAATAAATAATTAAAATAAATACTACCTATTCTTTCCAACAGCTTCTGTAAACAATCTTTTTAACAAGTTTAAATGTATTCTGTTTCCAACTGGGATGAAAATTTACTGCTTGGTTTTAAAACACAGTGCCTGGGGATTATATTCTGTTCTAAGATACAAATGCACAGCTCCCACCCTCTACAGCAGAGCTAGCATACAGAGATCAGAATACACCCTAGAGGATCAAAAGGATCATTCTTTGTCTTTTCTGAAGGGTTTCAATGAGAAATAAAATACCTAAAATCAGTCTTAGCTGCATAGGTGAAAAAAACCTCATTTGGATATTTACAAATCTTCGAAGGAAGTGACCTAATTTGACCAACAGTAGTGTAATTATGCTCCATACATACTTAGACAAGACAGTAGGCATTTTCTGAAACAAAGTTATGGACTACTATTACTAATTAATATAGTCCTTCAGGCAATAGAGTTCTTACACTAAAATTTTTCTAGGTAAATATTCATTATTAATGTTTGGAACTGCTTTGTCCATACTGAAAAGACATTTTAAAATAAACAAGTGGTATGCACATTATCTTTGCCCTGAGACCTTCAAATTCAATATTTTTGTGTCACATGCACAGAACAACTGAAGGGCATGATTTTGATATTAAAAATACATGTTACTCATATACTGAAGTATTCACATGATAATTAAGGTTCTGTGCATGCTGCACAAGAGGAGGAGCAGAATTTCACAAGTGCAAGAAGTGTTTGTGTTTATATGAATGAATGAGAGGGAGCATAGAAAAAAAAATGATAAATGATCTCCTGGAAACATGTCAAGGAAGTCAAGAGATTTTTAACAAAAAATTAAATGAATATTCAGCTTGCAGGTTCAGGATAAACATAGGAAGAACTGTGTCTCTGAAAAGTAGTGCTAAAGGGATACATGTCCTGGGAAACTAAACATTGCAGCATCTAGAGATCAGCTCATTGAGTATTTTAAGGACGTGGATTGGAACAGTTCTCAGTAAACCAATGGAAAAGCCCACTTAGTTTATAAATGTAGATTCATTTATGAAAAATATAGACATTGAGGTGCTCAGATTATATTACAAATGGACTTTCCAGCACGTAAGTTGTCACAGAAATTTTGAGGTGTTCTCATTTGGCTTAGGCATCCAAGTACAATTCAAGTTTAGCTCTCAAGATCCTCAGTTACGGTCAGATCACCTTTCTTATGAAACACTCAGAACCACTATTCAACAAACATTCATTAAGACTTCCTGTCATCCATTGATTAAGACCAAAGCTCATATTCTCAAACCCAGAGAAATATTTGTCCAGACCAAAGCTGCCTCCCCATTTTTTGAGACACTGCTTACTTTTTTGTGCATTCAGGAAGCACACTGCACTGGAAACTCTGTGTTTCACACTTCCTTTTTTCCCCTGATTGTCAGGGTGTTTTCCCACATTATTCTTATCCTAGCATTCCAGAAGCACATCTCATGACCTGGAGCACGCATAACAGAGGCAGGCAACAGACACAGGCAGATTGTGCAGCAGCTCCCTGTCTCTGCTTCTAGATCTTGTAGATCTTCTGGGGGCATCTTCAGGAACCAGTAAATGATGCCTGTGAATCCTTTGAAGAAACTAAAGATGCCTGTTTTCACTTTCATTGCATCTAAAATTCACTTTCATTACATCTAAAAATGGAGAGATATTCAGAGATGGAGATCTAAACTGTCATCCATCCTATTATCAGGAATGTGTAGCTGCTTTGGGGTGATCACTTCAAGGAAGTTTTATCAGCATGTCAGCTGTTCTTGAAAGACTGTTTGAGCTTTTTCTCATGATGAGGCACCTGCTGGGTGAGGCCTCAACACAGGAGAGGCCTCAACTCAGACCTCCAAGGGATGCATATTTCCAGGTCTGGGAAAGGAGAGGGAGACATTATGTCCTTGTCTGCAGGAGGTGCATGTTGGTGGTGGGTTTGTATGCAAGTCAAGGAGCTGTGGGAGGAGGTCAGCTGGCTGTATATGTTGTCAGAGATGAGAAAAAGAGATTGGTCAGATTTTTCCTGAGACCTTGCAGGGACAAGTTCATGAAGCCTCAAAATGCACTGAGGCAGGGGCAGGCAAGGTCTGTCCTTACTAGATTGGAAAATGGAGAGTACTGTGATGGCAAATGCTGGAAATTGGTGACTCCTGGAACATCCTGAGAGAGGGTCCTGCTCGGTCTGCAACTACAGAATAGTAGTACCCAGGTGGCAGACAAAGGTCTGGGAGAAATGTCCAACAAAGCATTTGAGCCTGCAGACCCTGGACTGCAGAGAAGCACAAGGAGACACTCACTGAGTGATGAAATTGGAAGAGTGCCTGCTGCAAGGAATGAAGGCCTCGTCTGCCTACATGGCCTGTTGTGTAGGAAGCTTTGCTGCTTGCCAAGATCTCGGATTTGGGATGTTCCAGAGAGTGCTGAATCTTGTCCAGCCCTGGGATTATTACTTCTGGTGCTTTTCCACATGGGGACCAATGGTATTCCAGGAATTCTATGCCCATTCCTGAGTGTGTCTCAAGTGTGACTCTATGGCCACGTGCCAAAACCATTAGAACCCAGATTTTTCTTCAATCCTGCTGGAAAAGGGGAAGAATTTCAGGAGAAGTGAGCACACTGTGTGAAGTCTACACAGTTCACATATGATTGACAACAAGGATTTGGCTTGTATAACTACCAGGGGCCCCTTTGGGGACAGAATTAGTAGGAAGAGATGGGACCACCTGTGAAAGTGGTGGGAAAGCATCTTTGCCTACAGACTTAGAGACCTGCATGATTTGACAAAGACATCCTGGAAAAAATGGAATGCAGAGAGATATATAAGAGGAGGAACCTCTTATAAGATAGGAGGACTGGAGAAGTGAATAGACCCTAAGAATGCAGGGATAGTGTTAGGAGAGCGAAAGCCTTTAGGAGGTGAATCTTTTGAGGGATGTGAAGGGCAGCAAGGAAGGTTTTTTCAGGTTCCAGAGTAGCAAAATTAAGTCTAAGGTAAAATATTGGTTTGCTGATGAATGGGATAGGGTACCTGACAACAAAGGACATGGCAGAGGTACTTAATGCTTTCTCTGCTCTTTTCCTTACTGGGAATCCCATGTCATGGAATTCTAGCTAAATGAGGACTTTGTAAAGGAGAATCAGGTTGGAGAATATTTCAAGAAGCAGGATGTATTCAGGATCCTGATGGGTTGCACACCAGAGTGCTAAGGAAGCTGACTGATGTAAACACAAGGAAATTCCTGATTATCTTTGAAAGGTTATGGAAAATTGGTGGAGGATTCTGAATATGGGAAGCGAGGAAATTACACTCTTATTTTTATGAAAACTCTGAGGTTTTGGGGGACTACAGGCTGATTAGGCTTGCTTCAGTCCATGGGAAGATAATGGAACAAATCACTTGGAAGCTGTTGTCAAACTTATTAAAGACAAGAAGATGACTGTGAGTAGTCAGTATGGGTTTATGAAAAGGAAGGTATGTTTGACCAACCTAATAGCCTTATACAATAAGATAGGTTGCTCAATGAATGAGCAGAGAGTGGTGAAATTGTTTATCTCAGCTCTTGTGCAGCCTTAGACAACGTTTCCCACAATATCCTCATTGACAGACTGAAGTGGTCAGTGAGATGGATCCAAAGCTGAGATGAAGAGGTGTGATCAGCATTCCAAGCAGGAGGACAGTCACTAGGAACATGCTCAAGGGTCAGTATGGGACCAATAATATTTAATATCTTCATTAATTACCTAGACAATAGGTCAGAGGTGCTCAAACCTCAAACAGGTTTTCAGGTGGTGTGCTGCCCCTCAGAGGAACCTCAAGGGACAAGAGAAATGGGCTGGCAGGAACCTTGTGAAACTCAGCAATGGGAGTGTGAAGTTCTGCTCCTTGGCAATAACCCCATGCACCAGAACTCACAGCGAGAAAATTGGCCTAGAAAGAAGCTTTGTAGAAAATGCTCTGGGAGCCCTTGTGAACACCAAGCTGCCCATGAGCTAGAAATATATTTTTTTTGTGACCAGGAAGGTCATCGGTGTACTGGGCTGCATTGGGAAAAGCTTTGTCATCGTGTTGATGGAGATGATCCTCATCTTTTATTTGTCATTGCTGAGAAACCTGCAGTGCTGTGCTTACTTCTGGCTCTCCAGTACCAAACAAGACATCAACATACTTGCATGAGTCTAGCGAAGAGTCACAAATATATTAAGGGAGCATCAAATAAGCAACAAGGGAGCTTAAACTGGTTATCCTGGAGGAGAAAAAGTCAGGGCTTGGTGAAAAGGCAGATTTTATCAATGTGTATAATTTTTTGATGAGGGAGAATAAAGAACATGGACCCGTACTTTTCTCAGTGGCACCTAGTAAAAAGAGGCAACGAGCCTCTTTTATCAAAGTACAGGATAATCTATTTAAATACTTTTACTGTGAGGATGGTCAAATACTGAACAGATTGCCTGAAGAACTCATGAATGTCCATCCTTGAAGGCATTCAAGCTCAATTTCACAAAGCCTTGAGCCACCTGCTTTAGCTGAACCAGTTTTCAGCAGGTGGCTAGACTACATGATTTCCAAGCTTCAGCCATTCTGACATCCTGGTTGGAAGCACCTTCCACTTCCTTTGAAGTGAGCTAGCATCTTTTCCAGTGGCAGTTTTTGTCCTGCAGTGGGGTCACAGCTGGGAAGGCCATCATGTCTTTCATTAACCCTTTCCAGCTTTGTGTTGGTTGGGGTCAGTCTTGCATGGCACTGTAGCTTCACATGGTTATCTGCATCTTACTAAATGAAAGAAATCCTCAGAACAGAAACAGCTGTCTTAAGATATCTTTTTTGTCCCTGATTTAAATTCTCACAGTTTTTATAAATGGAGGAAATATACCTTAACATTCTTATACTTTTTATAAATTTCCAGCAGATGGTGAGAGTGGGTGTGTGTTTGATAAAAACCACATAATCCATTTGAGAACAGTGCTAAAAGAATAGTGTTGCAAACACCTAAAAAGCCTTAGGTTAAGTAATCTAACTCTTAAAATTATCATATGGTTTTATTGGTTGAGGAGTTGTATGTTAAGCTAGAAAAGTGAAATTATCATCATTAAATTATTTTATATTAATGCAACAAGCAGTATAATTTTGAATGGGATTTGAATATTCCATGAAGCCCAGTATTATTGAAGCAGATAATCTATTTCTCATCTAAACATTAATAATTTCAATGAAAAAACACTATCCTATGTCTTATTAACACTAATTTGGGCAAATGGTCTGATTAGCACTAAAGATGCAGCTTTAACATCAGCTTTAGAGCTGGGAATTGTTTGTCCTTTCCTGTATCAGTTATCAACTTAGAAAATAGCTCTATTTGCACAAAGGCTAGAAAACTTTTTTTTTTCCTGATGTTACATTAATTATCAGGTTGTCAATGAATTTGACTTCAATTTAATTTTGACTTTTGTAGATGTGGGGATCTTTCCTTGCTTGCTTCACTCCAACAAGCAGTATAAAATTGGCAATGCACGATGAATTAACCACTCCATATACCAGAGTTCAGAACTTGACATGATTAGAGATAACTTAAGTCAGCCATGTTGTGTGGTCCATAAAACTCTTCTCTGCCATCTTCATATCTGAGCTGAGATTTGCCTCCAAACATGTGCACATGGAACAGATTATTCAAAAGGTCGACAATTCTTGTGCCCTGTCAGTACTTCTAAGCTTTGTAGAAAGAGTTGCAGAAATAATATGAATCCTGTGCCTTCATTCACTTCCCCGAATACATGTGCCAGCAATCAGGTATGGAAGTGAGTAGAAGAAAAGTAAAAGTGCTGAAGAGGTAAGTTCAACACCAAGTACAAGAGGTAGCGAGTGGAGTGTAAAAATCTATTTAGTAGTGCTCATCAGCAAAGAGGGTATTTTCTTGAATTATCCAATATTTTCCTGATCAATCAAACTCATAATGCAAAATCTACCAATAGGACTCTTAGAAGCTTTCTTTCAAGAGATATTCCTTATAATTTATAAACAATTAATTCAGAAAAGAACAGAGGGCAGAGGAATAGAAGCTTTTTTTTGCCCTAATTGAAGGGATCAGATCCTCAGCTAGCCCATCAAGTCAATTAAGTTACTCTAATAAACAACAGCTGAAAATGCTGTCTTTTCCCTTAGTGATAGATCTTCGTATTCTGTAGTGAGGCATGTACTAAGAAAAGGCTTGGAAAAGGTTGGCTGAGTTGACTCAAGAAAATTGGAAGGCGATATGGGCAAAAAAAATCTTCAAAAATAAGAATAGCAAGCACACTGAGAAGGGCTTACATTGAACAACCCGAGCAGATGATAAGAGAGTGAAGAGTGGGCCTTGGCTAGATCCAAGGAAAGACTTACAGATGAGGAACTGAGGTATGCCCAAAATATAAGATAAAGCAAATGGCTCTGTAATGCAAACTGACATGATAAGAGTAAGAAAATTTTTATAGAGTAAAATCACTTTCTGAGTTCAGCTTCTGAGCTTTTCTCTTAAAATCTTTTGCCATGCTATGCTTATTTGCTGATTGTTACAAATTTAAGGTTGTGTTTCTTTTTACTGTGTCCCTCCATCCATCAGTCAAGCAGTAGCAGTTGTGAGACAGAACTTGGAAGAGTGGGAAAAAAAAATCAGTTTCCTCTTTGACAGCAGAAGGGGCAGCAAGAGGGGCACAGAACAGATGAGAAAACAGCCAACTCATTTACAGATTTTCTCATTTGAGGTTCTTGATACAAAAACATTCCTGGTTCTGATGTGCAGACTGAGGCTTGTCTATATATTTATAAAATTAAGTGAAGTGCAAATCACACTAGAAGATTTATGCTAACGGTGTTTCTAAAACACACCAAAATGAGTAGAATGTATCACCAACTGCTTCTTGCAACTATACTTCTTCCACAGAAACATTTTTAATAGTTTAGCAATTAAAATAAAACAATACTTCAACAGCTGAACCTAAGACTTCAGAATCTTGTATTGTGCCTTGCCAGACTCCCTTCATGACCTTAGTTCACTGTCTTCTTTCCCAGTTCTCACAGATATGAGACAACTAATTCAAAAACAGTGTTGTTGAAAACTCCTGCTTAGCTGCTTCTTAACCATCAAGATGCCTGCAGCACATAAGCATTCTAGCTTTAGAGGTTCTCTGGGTGCTCATGTGATTTTACAGTGTTTCCAAATTATTAGGACTGAGCAGCTTCTATTTGATCATGGCTAAAATATAGAAATTAGAGGGTCATCCACCTAAGATGACTGGAAGGCTTCATCTGCTTCTGAGAGTGCATCTGGTGTGCAAACAGAAGAGCTAACCTCCTCAAATGCAGCTGCAGCTGCTATTTTAAAACACAGAGAGGATATGTCCCCTTTATATGATAGTCCACTGATGAGGGCTCCTGTCAGGACGTGTGAAACACAGATTTAATTTCCTTCTCTTCCTGAGGGAATTCAGCCTTTCATTTCCCACCTCTCAAGAGTCATTTAATCTCCTGGTTAGAGCTTATTTTGGGTGGGAACATTTTTCACCTCTTCCGCTGAAGCAGTGCTGCTATACAGAAAAAAAATTCCAGAGCCACTGCCTATGGAAGAAAAGAAGGGTGTGTAACTCCCACGTATGCTTTAGGGAATCCCATGTGTGATTCTGGAGCATATTGTGGAAAGCAAATCTCTCTTAGGCATTGGGGAAGGGGTGGGTGTGTGTGTGTGTGTGTGGACACATGACAATTTTAGCTAAGTCCCATATTGAACCTGCTTTAATTGTATCTTACCTAAAAGAGCTGTTGTAAAGATAAATAAACAGAGAGTTCAGATACTGATGTAGTGAATGCAGAACAAGTATCTTGAACAGAATGTGCACGTATGGGTTTGAATTTTATGATTCATGACAAAAAATTATGAATATGCATGGAAAAGTAAGTTAATGTTCATAAGACTTGCAATACCAATGAAAAGATACATTCATTAATAAAACATTGGGGGGAGGGGGAATCAAGTAGATTTGACATTTTTAAGAGAAAATGGAAAGTTATTATATTTTCATTTAATCAGAACACTTTATAAAAGAAGAATTTGGATTAGGTATTGACAGAATGTCACCTGATAAAAATGTGTGGTGAAGTTTGAGCAGCAGATGTCTCACCCAGGGACGCTTCCCTGAGGAAACAGCAGGAACCTCCTGTACACTCACTTTGCCTGGCATTCATCTCCCTACCAGCTGCCAATTTTAAACTATAGCAAGTCTCTCAGTTTATAGTCCTTTCAAGCTAAAATCTGTTACATTTGGGGAAAAATAGCAATACTTATGTAAATCAATAATTGCATTGTATGTAATACAGTAAATCTATAACATGCCTAGAGTGACACTAACAACACCATGTACGGGTGTGTTATCAAGGAACATGTATAAAGTGATTCATATGCATTATATTCTGAATATGTCTGGTTCAAACACTCATTTTGTTTGGCACAAACAGCCCTCTTTTTACAACCCAGGAATAAATATCACTTTGTTTCATCACTTTTTTTTTTTCCTTCAACAAAACTATTTTCTAGGGCTAAATCCTAGCTTCCATTCACATCATAGTTTAAGCCTTCAGTTTAAGTAATCTACACAATGATGATTACTGGTGTGTGCTATCTTTCATTTTGAATGGCAGAGCACTGGTTAAGCAGCCATGTAGAAGCTGGTGAAAAATCTGGTTTCTTCATATTAATGAGCATTTCAAAATTAGAGGCCAATTTGAGATAATAATAGAAAAGAAAATACTATGGAAGTCTGTGTCTGTGGAAGTTACTGTGAAAAGACACTTAATTTAACTACTTTTTCATTCTTCATGCTAATCTCCTATTTTCTTGCCTCATTATGCTGGATTTTGGTCCTACATGTCACAAAATGTTCCAGTGCTGAACACAGACACAATTTTTACTGCTTACTTTGATGTTTCTCCTGAAAATCTTCTTGTATTGCATTACGTGAAATCACATGAAAGATGGCAGTTTGATCATCTGAGGGAACTGAGAGAGCTGAGGGCCAAGACAGGTGCAGGCAGAGTCAATTGTTACAGCTGCTCTGTGATACATACTCAAGCACTTCCCACTGTCAAACCAAAATAGGATCTCAAAATATTTTTTTCACAGGCATGTTTGAGATTTTTATCTCTCAGTAATAAGTTTGACCTGGAGCAGATTGGAATTGCCAGTGATAATATGCAAGTTTTACTTTTACGTATGAAAATTACCATTCCTTTGGGCTCCCCAAGATAGAAAGACCTTCTAAAGGAATAAAAATTAGTAATGTATGCATTTGGCATCATTTTACAAAAATGTAAGGAAACAGTGATAATAAGAAAGGGATTTGAGCATATAATTTCTAAAGAAACCAGAACCCAAATATCATTTTCATATTAGAGACTGGCAAAGATAATGGAATGTCCATGATGGTCCATTTGGGTCCATTTGTAGTTTAGCTCCCTTAACAAAAATTTAGACCTTGGGCTCTGATTTCTATTTCCCAGTTTCTGCATGACTCACATATTTTCTTCCATTTTATTTAAAATATAAGAAAGACCTCTATCACTCCTAGAACTGCGAGGGATCTCACCTCTCAACCACTCAAAACTTTTAGTGCTCCAGTTTTTAATCCTGTACCTATCCCTGTCCTTTCTTTGGTTAAATGTTGACTTAGAGCTCTAAATTTAGCCTCATGGCTTTCCATCTGAATCAGACACTTCTACTTATTTAAAAATTTGCATAATCTCATCTTCTGTCTACATTCACTAGCAGCCCTGCATAGTCTCATTGGACCATTTCTATTTGTAGTCATGTCCTCTGCCTTTAGCACCTGTTTTCCAATTTTTACAATTACACTTTCTATTACTGTTATCATAATTTTTATTTTCAGTTAAGGCAATGAATTTTTTGTGCTCAGTATCAAGTGGCATATTCATAGCAAAACTTAAAACTAGCCTTTATGATATAAGTGTGTTTGTAAAAAAATGCAAGAAAGGCATCAGCAACTTTCAAAAATATTAATTATGGGTAACATTTTAAAAACACTTCATGCTCTTAATTTCTATTGATGTCAAATCTCAGATTGCTGCCTAGGAAATTTTTACCTTCCAACCAATGACTGTGAAAGTGACTGTGACAGGGCAATTTCTTGTCCAGCAGAGCCATTCAGATGGGAGGCTGTGGTGAATGTGACTTATTTGACTTGATTGTAGTGCTAATATTTTCTTCCTGCAAGGCATTTAACATCTATTTTCTTCTATTTATTTCCTTTTTTTAATGCTTCGATCTGCACTGATGAAGTGGAGCAAAATCAAGACAGGCTTGAACTGAGCTGTTTTCTTGGTTGGGTTTCATTATTTAATGAAGTCTTAGAACCCTGGACTCCTGCCCTTTACTACTTGGAAAAAAGCAGTGCTAAAATATGTCTCCTGCTTTGCTGGATGTATTTGGGAGGTAATGTTGAAGTACATTTGGTCACATTTTGATAATATAGGTGTCTCTAATTCCTGCCATGTTGTTTTAAGCATGGATTTTGTTGCAGTTATGGTGTAGCTATGACTGATGAACTCCTAGTGATAGATACAGACAGTGTTCAGGCTGTCTTTGTTAAATCTAACTTTTCTTAGCTCTAACTGTAGAGTTTTGCTCGTTAGCATGATTTACCTTGCCTTACTGGACAAGTTCTTTCCTCTCAGAAGTATGAAAGGAATATTTTTGTTCTCAAGGACCATGACATATAGTCTTCTATTAGAACTCACCTTGTTTCATCCTCAGGACATGAAATTATTTAGAATAGAGCTTTTGAATGTCTGGTATTCACTTTCTATTCCTATATTTCACCCAGAGAAAAGTTTTGGCTAGGATTTCTGGAGTCATTTTCTAGGCAAAGGATAATTCCAGTTTGTGTGCCAGCCTCTGAGAGAAAAATGGCCACATATGATGGTTTGGATAGGCTATACTCACTGTAAAACATTGTAGGAAAATGCTGCATTGACAAGAAGATGGTCTTGTCATTACACCTTTGACACCACCAGCCATTTGTGCAGCACTTTGGTGGTAGATCTTCCACATGCAAAATGCAGCAAGATGCAGCCTCATTGCACAGCACATGTGTATCATCTAAACATAAATCTCTGGGCAGAAAAGCTTATAAAAAATTACAGGAGTTTGGATATACTTTGCAAGAGATTTAGATGGGCACATTTTTTTTTTCATTTAGATATTTTATTCTCACTACTTTCTGATTTTCTGACCAAGGAAGAAAAGCTGAAGTAGTGGAATGACTAAGAGAATGACTGTGGTGTAATTCACATACCAGTTAAGTATGTGAGTTGTAATTGGGCTTCTTTTCTAATTAAGTTAAACTCATGTCTTTCCATAGCTCTTTGGAGCCTTAATGTAAATATAGTTTATTTGATTTGTCAGCATAACTTGTAAATATACTGGGATGTTATAAAGGAATGTGGAATCTGTGAACCCACTGTTACTGTTGAGACAGGACTGTAAATGTTCTACTAAGGTTTTTCCTCCTGCCTGAACCCCTTAAAGTGGATTAAAGGCTGAATGACATCCTTCCCACCCCCACCCTGCTTTGGAACAACAATGGGAAAATGTCCTGGTTTGCAGTTTCCTATCACTTTTTCTCTAATTACTTGTTTCACACATGAAAATATGTTTGCTGCTTTTATTTGCCCTGGGGGCTGCCTTTTAATGCATTTATCTATTGAGATTATTTATTTTTACACATCACTACAGAAGAGTCACTCTGAGTGCCATATTTTCTAATATCAAAAATTTGTATGCTTTGAGAATCCAATATCTTCACATCAACAAGTAATTTATTTCAGAAGGGACAGAGCAACCGAACGTGTCTCATTTTCTATGTTTGCATTTTGATATACTGATATGTATTAAAAGTACATGGTAGCTCTGAGCATGAGTGGATGACTTACATATGTCTATTTATATTCCATTACTGACCAAAGAATAGAAGGCAAACTTCAGAAAATTAGATGTAACCTATTAAATACAATTATCATGAACTTTTTTACTAGTGAGGGTTAAAAATGATTTTACTTGAAGCTTTTTTCTACTGTCTGTACTTTATTCCTCAGGATATAAATCTATTTTGTAATTACTCCCATCTTATCTCAGAAACTTTGCCTGACACACCATTCCATATGTTTATGATTCTCTGAATGAAAAAGTGTTCCCTGACAACCATTCAGATTTTTTTCCTTTAATTTCCATTTATGCCTTATTGTCTTATAATGTTCAGCTGAAAATATATGTTGCAATATTGTGTGACATTATCTGTATTACTTAAGATTTTATATAACCATACATCAATGAAACATCAGATAAATCTCATGCTTCTCCTTTTTTTTTCCTACATCTTTCCTTCTGGAGCTGTATAGGTAGTAGATTCAATTTAGTTTCTATGACAAGTTGACTTTAAGCATTTCTTACAAACCTAGGACAGAGCACATCTGCAATTTTGTTCGAGTCACTTTGAAAAGTGAACTGTATATGTATAGTTTCCTGAGTCTTCCCTGCATTTAAAAAAATTGGAATTTTTTTAATGTTTACACCCAGCACTATGCAGTATTGTTTACAGAACTTCATAGATTTACTACCATTTGTAAATTAAGGGAATAATCCAACAGCACACTGAATAAGAGCTTCAGGACTAGAACACTATATAATGTTACCTGACTAATTTGCTGGACTTCCTAATAAATAACTAAGTAACACAAGAAAGGTATTGAGATGATTTGTAATCCTGCAGTAATGGCTTCTAAATAGTTAAGATTAGACTGAGAGATGAGAACCTTTTTCCCCTATATGCCATATACCAGCAGGGGACAAAATCAATCTTGTGAAGGCTCTGATTACTTGTGCTGCAAGTTTCTTGTCAGCAGATTCAAAATGTGCAGTGGAATGAATCTTCTGCAAGGTAGAGCTGCTGTCTATCAGCTGGGCATCTTTCCTCACCTCTCTCCCTCCACCTTAACTTCCCATGGAATATCTGGTTGTGATAAATTAGAAGAAGAGAAAATACAAGACGCTTCAGTGCAACCATTTTAATCCTCTACTGTCAATGCAGAGGAAAGGTGACACCAATTTTACTATCTTCAGATGAAAAATGTACCCTTGAACTGAGAATTTGAGGAAGTTAAGGAACAAATGAAGGAATCGCTTTTGTTCAAAATATAATGCTACTTCAGTGTATACAAAAATGTTGTTTTCAAAGGACAGGATTTAAATCCATTAAGGACTGTGATTTAATCTGAAAAAGAGACCGCAAATAAAAGTCAAGCTAAAATGGAGCTCTTATTAGAAAGGGTAAAGAAAAAACACTAGGGTTAATGCAAGCATTTTGGGAGGTTGAAAACCCAAATCCAAATAATTCAAATAATTATCTGAACAGAATGTCAGAGTCAGATTTTATCTTTTTAGTAAACCAAACCAAATCCATATCTGGTCCTTGGCAGATTTTGTGGATTCTGTAGTAAAGATTGGGGTGGAGGGGGGAGATTATACGCTTGAATTTTGATCAAGAGAGATTTAAGAAAACTATTTGTATTTTTTCAGTGAAATTAAAGTTATTTATAGTGAACTAAGAAAGAAATTCAGTGTTTTGAAAAGACAAATCTATCATGCATGTTTTCTCTCAGTACTGTAGAAATGGACCTTCTGTTGTCTTGCTGCTTTGATGAGGAGAGGTGTCAGTTTTTCTGCTTAGAGCTCTAATAGCAAGGTCCAATTTAAAACACATGGAATTAATGCTTCCTTCTCCCCATCATCAGCACTCTTCTGTAGCCTTGGAAAGGAACTACAGATTCCAAATAAATATGTCTGGACTAATGCATCCTGGAGAACTTGGAAAATTGGGAACTAAATATTCTTAAAATTCTACCACAAAAACAACACCTAGCATCTTGCACAGTCTGTGAAAATATGATTTTATCAAGTCCTCCAACAATCACAATTAGACAGACAGGTGGGTTGGTGAAGAGACATCTTTTTATCTTGCAGATGGAGAACTGCATAGAGGAAATGCCCCACCAAGGGTAGAAGTTGGATGTTGTTCCTGTTTTCAGCTTCCAAATTCTAAACATACATCCATTGTGTTCTCCCAAGATTCTTGCCTCTGATGTTTGTCAAGTTTTTGAGCTGAAATTGCTAATTTAATAACACGAGGCCTGAAAATCTGTTTGAAAGCAAAAGCGTTGCATTTTAAGCAGGCATGTGGGTGCGAATTGTATTAATTGTCAGATTATTTGATATTTGGTGTTGTTTGCTAATCAAGGTCCCAAAGATCTAATATACTCCCAGCATTCAATGTTCACACTGCCCCTCACAATGGCAGAGACATGCCACAGCCAGAAGTTAATGATCATCAGGGAGCTGCATTTGCAAGTCCTTTCCTGCAAGAAATCTCACAGAAGGGGAAACAGACCAATACAGTCTTCAGAGGGCTTTGAATTGGCTATTTCATCAATTCTCCAGGTAATGGTTGAGTGCTGTGAGATAGGAAGTGGGAATCACTACACTTTTTCATCTTTTCTTGTGATCTTTGGCACAGAGCACTATGGATGCCATTGATTTCAAGCTGAAAAGGTAATTCTGCTGTGCTTCTGTCACCAGCAACAATATAAATCAGCTGTTTTCCATGCTGTCGAGTGCTGTCCTCTGCCCCATGCACATCTGAATCAATCTTAAGTCAAAAATAACATTCTGGGAATTGCAGTTTATTCAAATCAGCAGTAACTTGCATCACAGCATATATTCTATGCCTATGGGAGAGTTTTCTGCTTCTCAGATCTTCGGCCTGCCTCTTACTCAACTTCTGGCACATCAGAGCTGAGCTCAGACATTGCTATTTCAAGCAGTGAAAGGATGAAAACACTTATAGATGGTAGCCACTGAATCTGATATCATCTTGAGCAGGAAACTGCAGTCCTGATAAGCTCTGTGGGCTTTAGATTAAAGACCATTTTTGAAGACATCAGAGAAATTATGAGTGGCATTTCAGTCACCCCTAGCTCTGTCTGCTCTCCCCAAGGGCCTGTAGGAGTGTCTGGTTGGGCAAAGGATGGAGGAGCAGAGGCACCAGGCATGTAGAGCTGGCTTTCACAGGCCTCAGCCAACTGCACAGGTGAACTTTGTAGCAGTGTTGCTTAGACTGAAATTACCCCCATGCATTATAGAGAGCAACCTAGGATAATTCCCTTTACACTGACACACACACAGACAGAGAAAAAAAAGAAATAATAATAAAGACAGTACAGATTATGGTAAAGGGAGGCTCAAAGTTGGCTACTGCATTTGAATTGCAAAGTAGCAATCAATTAGTTTATCATTAATCAGATAATTTTGGGGTTCGTGAATAATATGAAAGGAAAAGAAGAAATAACTACCAGGATAATTTTCAGGAACCATCTCTCAGCTTTATAAACTAATCCTCCTCTAATGGCCCTTTTTAATGTAATTTATAGGTTCATCATTACCCTTTTTGTATTAGTAATTATTTCTAAAATACCAAAGAACCATCTTTTTTTCAAGGTCCTTCCATGTGCCTGATTTACAGCTAGGCTCATGTTGGACTCTGTCTTTCTGAGGTTTGACATTTCAAAATATTTATAGCTCTTTTACATTAATGCCTTTCTCATGAATCTGAAGGTGACCGTAATTTCTTTCATCTTGTTGTAATTAAATGGATCAACTATAGCTTTATTATTTCCACTATTTATCTGTGCAGTGTGTTAACACATTAGGATTAGCAAGTGATATCGAACATTATGTGAATTACAATAAACAAATATTTCCTAAAACATGGGTTAAACTTGATGCATTGGCTAAGAAATTGTTCCAAGTGAAAGCACAAAATCTTTAATATTTTATTGATCAGATCTAAACCTTCTGCCCAAAGTGGCAATTAAATTTCAATTAAACTGACTGAAAGCATCATATTAAATTTCAGCACTTTACGAGCTATCAGATAATGCTGCAGGACAAATCTTTAGTATGATCACACTCTTTTCAAATTATATTATCCTGTTCATTCACAATAAAAGTGACAGCTTTAGGTATACTTTCAATATTTCTTGAATATAAACCCTCTAATGAACACATTTTATTGCCTTTAAATCAATTATTATTGGATATTTTAATAAAGTGAATTGAGCACTTTGTTTTACACACTGCTTAGAAGTTATTATATTTTGCAGTCAGCACAGCAAAGAACAGTAACAGTATGACAGAAATACCCAAATACCTAACATTATGCTATAAATTAAATCAGCTATTTACAATTATGAATATCCTGCATTCCATTTCACAGCAGCTACTGGTAAAACATATTAATTAATAACTCTTTAGATCTTCAGGATTTCAGTCTTACTGTGTTTCAACAAATGATACAAGCTGAAGATATAATCAAAATTGCAAGACCCTGCAAGTGCTTTTAAAGTGTTGTCATATGAAGACCTCAATATTTTACTGCTGCTTCTCCTTTTCTTTCAGTGGCTCTATGGATGTGTGGATGTTTAGATTGACCAAAATACAGCTGATGGTGGATAAATTTGTTTAATTCAAATGACATAATCACTCAGTCTCCTTCTAAGTTACACACGTACAGATATTTAAATGTCAATAACAACATTCACCAGACTTTTATCATCAAATAAATAGATTAGTCATGAGGCAAATCTAACAAATGACTGAGAGAAGTCAAATTAATTTCACTTAGCAGGTGTTTGAGCATGTTGAACTGAATAGAAATCTATATTCTATATTGATGTTGAAAAATTATTGTGTTCTTCTGTATGATTGCCAAAAAAAATTATCCAGAAGGAGTAGATAAATCCTCAGGTGGACTTTTACAGTTGTGTATAGTCATTAGGTGAGAGAATACCTACATTCTTACCTCCATAAATACTCTCCTTCTGCAGATGCAGATGTCAAAGGTAAGATGGACAGGTAACAGAGCTGGTTTGGCTTCCTGTGGATTCATTGCCTACCAGTAAGTGGTGTCTTATGTAGCTTCTTAATTCCTTAAACTTAATCCTCCTCTGGCTAAGGTCTTCAGGAAGAGCAGCATAAAAGGCTAAGAGAAGTACACTCAATGGAGTTCAGTTGCCCCTTGCTTCAAACAAGTCCATCTCCTCTAATAGTCATATGCCTTTACATTCTCTTTCCCTTTTCATATCATGCCAGTTTTTCAAGCAGATTGAAATGCAATGTTTTCTTTCATTTGGAGAGAAACAAAAATAAATAAAGGCAAATACACAGGGGCAGGGGAGCACCTTTCAGATTATTCCTAGACCTTTTTTTTACTTGAAGTACAGAGTTAAAAATCTGAGGCATGTCTTTTGCTGGTTACACAACACAGTATTCCAGAGATTGCATTATTTCATGTGAATAAGTATGTGTTGTTTACTTTTGTCAGTAAACACTTCTTTTGCATTCAACTATCCTTCTCCCTTGGGAGCAGAGTGAAGAATTAGGTGTATAAGGAAACAGGCAAAAAAAGCTTTTGCAGAATGACAAAACTACAGAAAGCATCCTTTTGGAAACACTGTTCTTTTTTATTTCTCGGTACACATCAAGATAAGAAAAGTCCTGCAGAGGGTCAAACAGTGCTTAAGTAGCTAAGTAAAGGAATTGCCCTCCAGAGCAGGTGTTTGTGCTGTCTCAGCAGGCAGGGATAGTATATGTTGCATCAAACACAGTTTGCTCAGCATGTGTTCACACCTCCCCTGACCCCAGCACTTCCTGGCTTTGCTGCCATGAGAGTCTTGTGAGGGAGGAGGTGTGTTTGAATGGAGTGTGGGTGGATCTTTTCAGCAATGAGATGCTCTCGGCTGCACAAACAAGTGAGCAGCAGCCATTTTTTATATCTGGGATCTTCCCCTGCCCTCATCTAAGAAAGGTCCTGCCCCAGCTCCCAGTCATGCAGCTATCATAGCTGCCAGCAAGCTGTGAGCATACTTCTAGAGTCTCATCACACCCTGACAGGTCACAAGCTGCTCCCTCATGTCGACCCAACCAGCAGATTTGGCACTGTTTCTGAAGTCTCTATCCTCTTAAACAATGTCTTTCTTACTAGGAACAGTTTGGGAACCTAAAATGGCATTGGAAGGCACTATAGCAGTGGAAGTCAATAGACAATCCTGGGGAGCCAGGACAACAGTCAAAGTGATTTGGTTAATCACCTACAGGGTAGTAAATTGAAAATCAGCCTAGGTTTGGATCACTTGTGACTGATCAACACTTATCTGCTGTGGCTGAAAGGATGTTTTCCCTTGAGCCATCAGACATCTTGCAGACCAACCTGCTCTGTGTGGGTCAGGTGTGTGCTACAACAAGGATATGGAATAGGCAACTGCTAGGGAAAAAACTTTTTCTCTCATGCTGCCTGAGCCTTAACTATTTTTCAAAGAGCTAGATCAGACTAAACATGAGGAAAAGTTTTGTAAATATTGGATAGCTTCTGAATATATTAATTCCTAGACATGGTCCTAAGGATAATTTTGATTGTGTTTTAATGGAGCTATAGAGTGATTTTTATCATTGAATTACATTTGACTGCAGTGGAACTCTGGGTGAAGCTGCTAAGTTTACATGGTAATGTGGAGACAAAGAAGGTAGGGGTAGATAGCAAAAGCTTGCCTCGATTTGAAGGCAGTTTGCATTTTTTCAATCCTTGCAATTCATTCTGATGTGGCTTTGTTGTCTGAGCAAATCTTTTTGAATCTATCATAATAAGCAACTTTTACAGATTCTTCAAATACATTTGAAACTGACACTGAATCAGAAAAGCCAAACCAAAGGCAGCTACACTGGCACTATTCTTACTCATATCTAGTGATATGCTGGATTTATTCATACCACCAAGAAAAAAACCTATTAATTTTGGTCAGCTGTATACATGGGAATTTACATTTGTTCTCCAACATTTATGAAAAAGACTGTCCTGCCATTGTGGAATGCAGAAAACAATCTATCAGGCTTTCAATAAACTGCAGAATATATATGTGGTTCAACCTATCTGAAATGAGATGCAGCGCTAGCAATATGGAGAGCCCCAGCAAGGCTAGCAATAAAAGTAGATATACAGTAGCTGACATCAGATTGTTTCAAGCTTAATTCCAGTAAAGTAATAAGGTCAGGAAAAGAAACGCTCAGTGATGCACAGATTGATGCTATTAGATAGAAACTATGCGTTGGCATCAAGCAAACACTTTTCTGTCTTGGTCTCATGGACAGAGAACAAAGATATTCAGCATAATCCCCACAGATTTATAACCACAGGAGTGGACCAAGCTTTGCAGACTGCGGTCAAGAACAGTACTAAAACTATGCTATACACACATTTATTAATAGCACCAGAGGGTATTGTATTACTCTCATTTTCCAAAGTGAACATAATGTATATTCCTGCCAACTCCCACCAAGGGCTGCTGACACACTATGGAGAGCTGTTAACATCTGAGAGAAGAATATTTAAAAGTATCTCTTAATGCAGCTTTGTTTTGCATTTTTACACATCTACATATAGGATGAGTGCAATGCATGACATAACTGAAGGCTAGACCTTCTGGAGGGTAGAGGTACTTTCATTTTTAAATACTCCAAAAGAAATAGGCTTTTGTTTATGAGCATTTTGTGCCAACTTTCAGATATCACTGAATGGAAAACACCATCTTGTATCAACATTTACTGAAATTGTAATACTTTTCAGTTTGGCCCAACCAAAAATAAGCATAAAAATTTGATGGAATGGCACATCCCACAGCTTGGCATCTCTGGAGTCTGTGACCTCTCTTTGCTTTGCCACCAAGAAAGAGATGCAAAGCATAGGTTTGGCATGAGGCAAATGCAATCTTGCTGTTCATGTCACTGTTTTGCTTCAAAATGTAGGATGGAAAATCGAATCCATTCAATTGCTGATGTAATATCACATCCCAGGTCTCCCTAAGAATACATTCTTTTCCATTTGAGAAAGATCCAGTTTGAAAAGTTCAGTCCTGACTGTTCTTCTGATTACAGTTAAAGGCTGATATAGTAACACTGATTTTGCTTGAACTATTTACAATTTTGAGATGAGACAATATAGTCATTTAAGATATACATGGTATTTTAAGACAAGAGGTACAACCCTTTTGCCATAAAAAATACATCCTTGTTTACAGAAATACAATATCTGATGAAAACTTGGGTAAAAGCATCTGTATTTTTCTCACATAGTTAAATGATTACTCATAAATTAACATCCTTGTTATTAATAGCTACATCATAAAGCCACTTTTGGAGGGGGGAACATTACACTTTTCTCTATTTATATCCCATGTGTCTGTCCTCTGTCATTCTGTTTCTCTTTAATCTTGTTTGAGTATACGGCTCACTCGTCCTTATTTTATTGACTCAATCACGGGCACACTGTCACTTTTTATAAAACGGTCACTGCAGAATCACATCAAGCAAATTCTTGATTCTGCAGTCAGTAATTTAGTGCCTTTATGGAATTGCAATTTCAGGGCTCACTGCTTGTTTTTCTAAAATGTACTTTAGGAATTAGTTACTCCAGCCACAAATCAGTTGAATTTATGCACAGTTGTAATACAGTTTATGGCCTCATGGTACATTGCTTCAAAAACAGCAGATGTGAAATTATGATAAATATAATGAGTGTTTTTTTGCCTGATCTACTGAAGTAGAGAAGGATCTGGAGCGTGTTTACCTATCCCATACAGTACATTTAATGTCTTAGTCAGGACTCCTGACAAAGGCTGATTAATGTCCTCATCTCTTTTATTAAAGATAAGAGTAGCACTGCAGTCAGGAGATAGAAAGCACACCATAAATCTTCGTAAAATGAGCAGTCAAATAATCACTCATCAGAAATAAAATCTACATACATTAACACTAACACTCAGCCTACCATGCATACAGCCGTAAAAAAAAGAAAGAAAGAAAGAAAAAAAAAAAGATATAATAGAGAGATTTCCGGAAGTTTTAATTTCAACTAGTTCTTTAAGTTTAATGTTACAGTTCCCGTAACCTGGATGCAAAAGCTGGCATTTAAAAGCACATGTGAAAGGACCAGATGCCTCGTCATTACATTAAGAGCATGAAGCAGGCAACAATTAAGCGATTCACTGGAAAGACATAATGCTGATCTATGCTAGCAATTAATCACAGAATACATTAGACAATGATGGGTGACCTACAAATTTTTGACAAAATAATTTTTCATCATGTTGGCGATTTCTTAGCCTAATATGCCTGCAAGGCACAGAGTCCAAACCTGTCATTTATTCCATCTCTCCTTGACAGGCGGCAACCTGTCTTCCAGACAAAATGAACATTATCTGTGCTCACTAGACATTTAGTGCAGGGCTTAGCTTATGACTAATGATAATAGGCAGACAGAAATGTTAGAGTCTGAAATAATGTTCTCTTTGTTAAAGAAATTTCTTGAGGTAGAATTTTTTTTCCCAAAGACACATAAAGATAAAAACTGTTTTTATCTGATTTTTAATGCAACTTTTAAAAATAACATTTCATTTTCTCTGAAATAAACAACAAAAAAGACCATATATTTTTCTTTTTTTAACTTCCTGTAAGAATTCAGGCTGTTCACACAACAAGGATATGAAGTAGGAATTTCAACAGATAGAGGTTAATAAACAGCCTGGCTTATTAGAAATTGATTTTAGTTAACTAATTTTGTCAGTTTCTATAAAATAAATTAAGGAAATAAACCATTTTTACCTGTTAAAATTTAACCAAAGACACCTTATTACACCTAATTTTTCAACATCTTTAGATGAGAATGGAGACTAAATCTAATATTATAGAAGATATTTTATAAATGTACAATGAAAAAAACTAGTGGTTTATCCACACAAAATTTTAGTTTTCTTTAATATACTATCATTAATCACTTAGAGATAGCTATTTGATAGGAGTTCAAAATGTAAAATAATTCATTATTTTTAGTCTTACAGTCCATAATATATGGCTCAAGTGCCAGTAGCAAAGGAGACCGCAAAAAGACCACAAAGTGGTTTTTGTCTGTAGGGTGAAGTTTCAGAAGCAAAGTCTTGATTGAGCGCTTATTCAGTTTTCATCACACAAAGACTCCAGTCATGACATTTTGTGCTGAGTTCTGTGCAAACACATGCTAAGACACAATCAACATCCCAGAGGATTTAGCTGAATGAACTAATCTTTTGCACCTTAGATTCAAGTTGGACACACATCTGGGGTTTGATTAGATTCCCACTGAAGTCTCTTGGCAATCTTTACACTGTAACTGGATAAAACTATCTGAGAGGACAGTTTTTTATAGCCAGTGGAATTCAAATGAAAGAAAATAGACTTAGTTATAATGTATTGAGACTGGTGATGAATTTAAATGATACATCATGGTAAACAAATCTTTCTATTAAAATTAAATTTATATAAAGTTTGATTGTAATTTTTACCAGAAGTACATCTTCTTAACAAATATTTAGGCTATTTTATTTTCTATAGTTCAACATTACTTATGAATTTTAAAAGGCACATTTATAAATATAGGAATTGTCTTCATATAGAACTTCACTATTGGGCAAGAAACAACCCTGCACAAATGTATTTTGCAAAGATTTTTTTTTTCTTTTTTTTTTTCTTTTTAATATCAGAAGGCAAGAATGTGGACCAGGACAAAACTGGTTCTGTCCCATACATCATATTCATTATTCAGGTATTCCAAAGAATGAACTAGAAGTAGCTAAGGACAAGAATATTTTGGCTAGAGTATTTGGCTTTTGCTGGAATTGCTGTCAGTTTTGTCTTACTTGGCACTTAGATTGTTACTCAAATGGCAGTAAGTCGTACTAATTACATGATGTCTGGAAATGCAGTGAATCAGATGAGTTCCTTTTCCCACTTTTAAATCAAATTACAGAGGAAGCATGTGCAAGATACCTTGCAATCTTGTAAAAAAAAGGGAAACTTTTCTGTGTCGTGTTTTAAAATATGCTGACTGAAACAGTATGAGTATATTACATTTTCATCTTTTAAAAATGCCAAACCATATAATCTTTGAAAAACAAATGACTTTCACCTCCAGTGACTTCCAACCTGTCATACTTTCTGAGCATCCATTTTATGTCTTCAAATATTAATATTAAAAAATTATCACATAATGTTTTTCCTATTATATGACCTACTATATTTTATTAGTATTGATTCATCAGTTGCTCCAAAAGCAACAGAAAATAATAACTCAAAGTGTACCTGAAAATCATTGCAATACTCATAAAATACGTTTTAAAATCATCATGATTCCAATGAGAAATTTTCTTTTTGTAAATGTAAAGTCAATCCAAAAAGTTGCCTGTCTCTTGACAGGAAACAGCAAGGGCCTCCTTGTTGAGTATCTCTACTTAACAAGCTCAAGCCAAAGTCTTCATTGGAGTCTGTCATTAAGGGACAGTCAAATGTGTTTTATATTGTTGATCTCACAGCCTTCATCAATGCTTGTGAATCCATATTGTGAGCTGACTTGTTAATTTTGCACTTACCCCAAAACGCACTGATATTTTATGTTACTATAAAATTTAAATTTACTCTAGAGTAAGGAAGAGGGAAGGCCTTGTTCAAATGCACATTTTGTTGACATCCTTATGTAAGAGTCAGAAAATACTGAAAAATGTTGTCCACAGCTGCCATGACTAAACTAGTTCAGATATCTATGCTGTTGTAAGTACTAAGCCTACTCAGTAAAGGAATAAAATATATTATTTAAAGGAACTGAGTGATCAACTTAGTCATAGACTAAGCAGTAGTTAGTGAATTAAGAAGTATCCTTGAGAGTTCATCTCTTTGACTGGGAACCCACGATGCAAGATTTTAGAGACAGTCATTTCCAAGCAAAGGGCTGAATTTTGGCATTGTAAGAGTCAGTACAGAAACAGCTTCCTTGTTTTGTGTAGGAGTGACTTGCTTTCTTTTAATGATAATTTTAAATCTTCTACATTCTTTTGCAGCAATTATAAAATTTCCAGCAGCCTTTTCGTCTTCTTTCACTCCCACCATTTTGAAAGGTAGAATCATCATTTGACTTGGAATTTCCTGCCTACCTCTGCTTCTAAGTCAAAATTTCAATTAAGCATTAAAATCTCAAGCTTTTAATGCTGAATAAAACTATAGCTCTCTTTAAGCAGCTATCTATCTTCAAGAAAATAAAGTTTAGCCCTGAAGATTAATATGGTGTTTCTAGAGTCTGCTCTCTTCCTTGGTACTGTATCTTTATGTGTGTCTGTCTAACTCTCTTTCTCTAGCTATCATATCTCTACTGCCCAAGTCTTATACTGCATAATTAGATGTGTTTCATCCAGGTACCTCTTCATCCCCATTTGTTTTTCACTTGGACACCAAAGAGCAATCCCACTTCTTGCTTACTGAAATTACGTGCTCCCTGGATTGCAGCCCAAAAGCAGTCTGCTTGCCAGTACCCAATGCTCATTATGGCTGTTGATATGATTCCATAAGTATCTTTATATGATTCCATAAACCTACCTTACTGGCTTCTGTGCACTATGAAAGTTTAAAGTAATCCACCACCTGAACTGCTTGAAAGCTCAGCATATTCCGGTTTCAGGCCAATCATAATGCTACCATGTGAATGCTCGAGTTTCTGATGGCATTCACCTAAGAATGGTAGCTTTTGAAGGTTAATGTAGATTCATTTCTCACATAATTACAAGATTTTCTTTGAGAGAAGAAGTGATGATATAATCTTACTACCTTTGTGTATTTTGATTATCTGAAAATGAAATAGAAAATTTGCACTAAATATTAATTTTAAATGCAGCTGGAAAGAACAAAACTAATTTGCTATTACATTTCCTGCATTTACATCAACACAAAGTAAATTCAATTTTTAATCAAAGAAAATTTTTAATCAAAGAAGAACAAAATTACCTTTACCCTCCTGAATTTCTGCATAGAGATACAATTCTAAGTACTTGGGAATTCTCAGAAAAAGAAAGTAGGTTATCAGTAAACTGATGGTAATGCTACAAACCTCATTCTGAGTTTGCTAAGATTACAGTAGGAAAAAATAGTTACTATCTATGCTGAGTATTCAACCATATAGCTTGGTCCCTGTTTAAGTTCTTTCGGCTTAGATTTTTCAGAGGAATTGAAAGGAGTTTAGCAAAAAAGTAAAATCATACTGAATTTCAGTGGAATTTTGACACTTCATTCCTTCATTCAACATCATGCTTGACTGCATCATCCCATAGATCAAAACTGATGTTGAAGTTCTATCTAGAAACTATGAAGCCACTGTAGGTCAGAGAAAATTAGGCAAAAGGTTGCTCTCAGAAGTATTCTAGGTGTGAACTACAAACTTTTGCTGTTTCAAGTTAAGATAAAGAGCAGATCAATATGACACACCAGAGGAATCAGCAAAAACACAGAGAAAGTAAGTAATCATATCTGTACTAGAAAAAAATAGATGTCATTGCTCAGACAAGGTAGAGAAATAAAGAACACCTGGTCAAGGGTATTTGACAATGGATCAGCTACCAAGAATCCAACAACTGTGTTACCATGTGAGCTGATAAACAGATGATCATTTTCATTATAAAATTGTTATTAGTTTCTCATTTGGTTTATCTTGTCTCAGCCTCTTTCTACTGAGCTCCAGCCAGCTCTTGTTCATGTGTTCCCTTTTTAGAGAAGCTGCTTGCACAATTTGTAGCCCTAGCAAGGTCAGGTGCAATAGAGCTGTAAATATGGAGCCATCACCACACTGAAATTTCAGCTGTTTCTGCTTCCTATAAAGAGTGTAAACAAAATGAGGACCCTTGGAAGCCTTTATGATGTGCCTTGAAGGAAAAAAACAATAGCATTTCTTTGTTAGGCTCGAATACGTGCTCCAATATGAGGAAAGAAATGGAGTCATGTCACTGACACTAAGGCCATTTCTGTGAGATCTATAAAAAAGAGAGGAAAAAAAATATGTCATGATCAGTGTGTCAAAAGCAGATGAGATATATAACAGGACTAGCATGGATGCACTCAAAGTCCCACTATTGCTACTATCATTATATGGCTTTTTGGCATAGCTGCTCTCAAAAGGAATCAGAAAATATATAGGATTGCTGTGCTTGGATTATCATAATTTGTATACTGTTGGAAGAAAAATTGTTTTTATGAATGCAAGTCTTTGTTAATTTTGTGATTTCACGAGTGTCTTGATTTATCATATTTTCTTGCTTTTCTGAAAACAATATAAATGAAAATGTAAAGTGTAAAGAATATTTAAGGCAGCTGAGAGAGTTCTGTGAAGAGCCGTGTACATGCTGAATATACAAAATCAGGCGGAAGAAGAGGCTAGAAGCCTGTTACAAGGGTATGCAAAGATTATATGTGCTTGTTATCAAACTGGTGGAAGAGCAAATCAAGGACATCTTGTAGACTACAAAATAGCTACAATGGCTGTGGGCCAATCATGTCATAAACATGAACCTATAGAACCTGAACTGTCATTTATTTTATGTCAGTTCAACTTCTTAACTTATTTATTTTCCAGACACAACTACAATGGAACAATAAAAGGAAGACTCAACTAGCAGAGGTCTCACCTCTATTTTGTATAATTTGCTGCTTAAAAGCTTACAGAGTAAAACATGTAAATATATGCAGACCTGAGAGTAAGACCTTAGTAAGGAAATTACAGAGTATGGCTGAGGAAACTACAGACCATAAACAAGAAAAGCACTATGGCTACTAAGCACCTAGAAACCTGCTATAAATTGTTGCAAGGTTCTGCTTCAGTGGATTTAATATTCTGGGAGAGGCTGGCTTTTGGCTACATGCAGCAGGAAATTCACTGGGGCGGGATATCACAAGGATTCTAGTTATACCCAGCCCAGCTGCAGCTCTTGGTGACATGAATGGGGGAAGCTGTCAGAGGTATTACCCAGTCCTGGAATGCAGATTTTCCTTTGGAACAGCATGGCTTGAGGAGAGAGGTACTGGAAATCACATACTGATGCTGCTGCTTGTAGGATTTCTACTCCAGTGGTTCCAGTCCTGAAAAGTTTTGGGTAAGACATGTAATCTTTTCAAGTCAGATCCTCTGTTGATGTAAATTAGCCTAGGCCCATTTGAGTCAATTAAGGTACCTCAATTTTAAATTATTTCTCCCTTACCTTGGTTCTGAGGTACCAGAACCTTACTTCTGAGGTTCTGAATCTTTAATTTTTTTGTTTAGTTGCTCTTTAAAGGAGTCTAGAACACAAAAGAATTTTGTATGCTATGTGCTTATTGGAGATTTTTAGCTGTTTCTTGAAGCATAGAGAAGGGAAGGTGGAGAACCTTAAGTGTCAAACTAAATATATAGATGAAAGTAGAGAAGTACAGGGTCAGATGTTTGAATGAGGTTGGAACCTAGTCAAACCTCCATGTAAACTGATCAGATTTTCAAATGCCCAGAGGAGCCAGTGGGTGGGAAACACTCCTAAAACGAATTACTTGCTTCAATCAAATTTTAAGTCAGAGGAATTAGGGAGGTTCTCTCTAGTCTACATCTGGAGAGAAAGAGGAGTAAATTCCTTTCCACTTTAAGTTTTAGATATTTTCTAGAATAACTTTTTGTTACTGAATACCACCACAATTCCCCTCACACATTTTCATTTTTCCTGAGCCGAGACGATGAAAGGCTGATTAATTTTCTGCAGCTGACTCAGCATTCCCCTGATGCCCACTACTATTTTCAAGAGAAGTAGCTATAGTCCTTTCTTTGGCCAGAAATAAGTAATTCTTTCCTTTCCAGCCTTTGGCCAGACCTGCAGGTCTTGCTATGAACCTTTTCACATATTTCATTGGAGAAAATTACGACTATTTTTAATTCAGAAAGAAAGTTTCCAACAAGCATGACCCATCTGTTAGAAGTGTGCTATGATGAACTTTCAGAAGAAATAACCCCCAGCATGCATAGCACCACTTCTTAGAAAAATACAGGAGAATCTGGACTCCACCAGCTCAGAGCTTCCAGGAGCAGGGTGGTACATTTATGCCAAATTTTCATTTGTGTTTAATTTTGAAAGTTGCCAATCTTTGCAAAAACACAACAAAAATAATCTTTCAAGCATGACTTGTAAGCAGATTTAATGATATCTGCTGACAATCTGAGACAATAACTCTGGGAAAGGTGTGAAATGCCACACTAATCACAACATGATGCTAAATCAACAATCTAATGATACTTTAAAAGTCAACCACATTATTTGGTTACTCCTTAAAGTTAGTAAGAATAGCTTTTCTTATGAACAATTAATAATTAATAACTTGCTTTGAAAAGGAAGCCAAATCTGAGGGCATACCATGCACTTCATTTTTCCAGCAGCAAGACAACTGATGTTTTCCTGACCCATTTCTTCCCAGTTTTGGATTTTAGAATACTGGACTAAACCTTTGTCAGTTCCAATTGACATCAAATCTGGCGCAACAAAAAACTCCTGAAAAATCTGCTGAATAAAGTGCAAAACCAGCTACTGCACCTTAACCCAGTGAGCACTAACATAACTTCTGACACCATGACCAAAGTAGCTTGAAGAAACAGGTGGACATCTTGTTCACATGCATATTTATCTTGCCTATTTGCATCTTCAGAAACGACTCTGAACCCTTCCTCTTCTAAATGTGAGGGATGACTATTGAAAGTCACAGCCAAATAAAGTTCCCAGTGTCTAGGCCATCGGGCCCAACATACCACAGAAGATTCTCCTCTAGCTGAAAGCTAAAGGAAAGGCTGCTTTGAAAGACCTATTTTACATGGAAACAGATTTGCCTATCATACAACTAACTGTAGAAAATGCTGATATGACAGTTCTGGACTAGAATTATGGAAATCCAGCCTAGCCTACCCTCCATGCCTTAGGATGACAAGAAGAGAGGTTTCACTACCACTCAAAGTAAATCCATATGGGGAATGTTTCATGGTACTAGTATTATGGGCCACCAGCTGGTAACACTGGGGAATGATTCTACCAAGGGTTCAGCTTTTTCTGCTGCCACCAAGTCATTTGTAGGCACTCTTGGCAGGGTTTCTTGCCACTTATAATGCAGTACCTATGGTTTTCATCATAAGTGCCACAGCATTTTTGAAATATGTACTACATAAGGGTAAAGTATAATGAGTATACCACCCAGAAGGACTCACAAATACCTGAAAGCAGTAAGGTATGACCAAGTGAGAGGACAACGAGTCTCTTGGATGACACTGTTAGTGCTGAGGAATTTTATCACTTATATTCAATCAAAATTCTATTAATTGGAATTGCCTGTACAGGATACTGAAAATCTTGTGTTTTGTATTGAAGGTAGCTGGGAGATTACGAACCCTTAGGAGAGACTTTTGTTCTATAGATTTTCTACAATGTTCATGTGACTGTGTACATTGCTTTTATTTATTTTACAGAAATAGAGGGTGCCTCAAGTAATCAGCTTTGATTAATTTATTTTCTTTAAAATGAATTCTTCATAAAAATTTTGCAGAGAATATGTAATTTTTCTAAGGAGTCTAGATTCTCAGTGGCAAAACAGGCAAGACAATCAGACATTACACTAGGTCTAAAATTACCAGATGTGTCCCAGCAAAATTCTGTAAATAATACCACATATTACACTGGACTCCTACATGACTGAAATCCACTTTTCCCCAAACAACCTACCTACTTTAACCACAGCATTGTAATCATGGGTGCACAGCATTCATCTTGTTGAGATCTATTTAATGCTCCCAATGCATACCAGACACCAGACTGGTAGATTACTATATCTGTGTTCTCATACCTGTGAATGAATTATTTAATATACCGTTGTAGAATTAAGGCTTGATTTTTTTTTTCCTTTGGAAAGGTAAAAGCAGCATATGTCTTACTAAATTTTATTCATCTCCCAACCCTGATATTAGAACTATTTGCCTTTCTAAAAATGTTAGGTATAGCCACCTATCACAAGAATCAAAAGTATTTTTTCTTAATATACATTTATTAAATCACAAAGAGTGTACAATCATCTACTGTGGTGTATCTCAGACTGCATTGGATAGTTTTGGGGTTTTTTGTTTAACATATATGTACAATGATGGTAACAGAATGTTGCTGTTGAATAGGTAAACTCTTGAATAAAAGAAAAACTAGAATTCTTAAGGCAATGCCATGTTAATTCAGCTTTCTTGGCTTATGAAAAAGGCTTTGATTACAGATGTCATATTTTTTCCATGGGTCTTCTGCCTCATTCCATGCAAAGGATGTACAGATAGTCAATGAGCAGTGATCAAATGTAGTTTTTATTCTTATTGTTCCATTGTGGCTTCAGGCCTTATTTACTGTACACTATTCATACCCAGATATGAAGACAGAATTAACTTCCTCATGAGCTTTCTTATAACTCTATCTGCATCATCACAAATATTTACTATCTTCCTTCTACAAAACCTCTACTAGAAGAGAATGTATTTCCATATGAATTATTTCACAACATAGAGAAATAAAGCACAAAACTAAAAATGAAAAAAATTCCTTAGCATGAATGTCCAATTTCAGATATCTACAACTTAATGTTTTGGAATGTATGGCATGGAGTACCCCTTTGTGCCCTCAGAATTGCTGTTCTCTTCCACTTATCTTGCAGCACTTTTGCCAATCTAGGACCAGAGTTCCAGACCTAATGTCACAAAATGAGAAAAACACAAGTAGCCATTTGTTTAAAACCCTAGTGAATTGATCTGAAGAATCCAGGACAGACAAAATGAGAACTACGTTATTTGTAATCAGAATTATATTATTAAATTAAGCCTGGATTTTAAAATAATCTTATATTTTCTTTTCTTTAGCATTCCCTTGTGCCATTCACCACACAGCCTGTGTAGTCAAAGAAGCATTCTGAAGAAGATCTTTAATAATATAAATCTCAGCCTCCCTAGAGTGGGGCCACTGGGCATTTTAAGTTTCTCTGATTCTTCAGAATTTATCAAGAACTGCTGGGAACAGCCAAGAATTTTTACTTCATGATTTTTTGTATATTATATGAAGGGAGATGTCTTTGGGACATTTTAGGGTATCTTTACCTATTGGACATCCCTTCTTCAGGAGTCAGGCAAGCTAGTACATTGCGTGAGATACAGTCCCATGTGAACCTAGTGGCAAACTGTACCACTGTATCATAAAGCAGAAGTTTATCTGATCAACTAAGTTTGCACAACTAATCTAATTTTTTTATTATTATTATTTTTTTTTTTTTTTTTTTTTTGGTCATATGACATCATATTGACATCAACACTGGTTTTCAGCAAGAAAGCCAGGTTTTGACATACTCATCTGTCTCGTCATCCACCAGTGTGGAAGACACACAAAGGGAGTATCTTTCAGGTAAGGAAAGAGCATGGGTGTTTTGAGGGACAGTAGCATCTATTGTTGCACATTGTATCTAGGTCTGGCTTAAGCTTTTAATGCAACAGATCTATGCAACTGTAAAGCAGACCATTGGATTTTAATTTGTTAGTGTGTGCCGAGCTCAGTTTCTTGTGTCATTTGAAGCTGTAGTTCTGTTTGTGTCTAAGGGATAAACACATTGAGTCTAAGGCATGTCTATTAGAGAATGAAGATGGACAATTAGAAAGACATGTATGGGACCATATACATCTTCCTTTATTGCCATAAAATACTCAAACAGAAGAAAAACAGATAGCATTTTCCAGGCACAGATAGTTTTTCAAGGCAGGGTATGTTGTAAAAAATTTAACACTCAGGCTATGACACAGAGAAAAGTCTCTCTCTTAAGAAGTACTAAGGAATTTGAAATAATTCTGTCACCTTTTACAATATTTTTTGAATATTTACTTTTGTGAGGTACATAAATATTGTGTAGGTATTTATTTGTGCTTTAGAAGCCATAGTTTATTCCACATCTTTCCAGAAAGACAAGTCTTCTATAAATCCCATGCCATAGCTGCCAATCCCATGGTGATGATGTAAAAAGGCACTAGGAACCTCTACTTAGGTAATAACATCCTTCTCCATCAGTCTTGTATTGAATGCCTTGTTTACTCTTCCCTTGAGCAAGACACGTTTCTATACATCATTCTGTAGGACAATATCCTAAGAGGGAAAATCACTCTTACAAAGTTGCTTACAAATAGGTGTCTCTTTTGGCAGTACACATACTTTAAAACTGTAAAGCCAAACTGCTGTGTAACAATCCCAGAGGGGGGAAAAAGAGATATTTTTATTGTGCTCTTTGCATCATTTTTATTCTGTAGCCTGAAAAAGTGAAAAAAACCAGTCATTAAAATAAATCTAATTCTCTCTCAACATCTCTGTGAGGAGAGTTAGTGAATTTCTGAGTAGATCGTGACTTACACAAATTAATAGTACCTGCTGTGACATACCTGCTGTGTGCTGAGCTTGTTGTGGTTCAGATTTGTTTGATTGAACCAGCTTTTAAAATCACAATTTTTTTCCAAATTATCTGCTCGAGGTCAATTTCAGTAGGCTCTCTTCCCTATTACTGCTGTTCTCTTGAGCTGTGCTTCAGAGTCCAGCTTCCTGGACCTTCAGGAGCTCTTCCTCTTTGCTGCCTTTCTCCTTCTTTTCCTCCTTCTTCACAGATGTGCATCCAGTTGAGCAGTAGCAATAGCTTGTAGCCCTACTCTGATGTTCCTTGCTTTCATTCTGTCAGTTGTTTGATGTTTAAAAATCAGCAAAACCTTTGCTGCAGAAACCATATCACTGTGTCCTGGGCATGTTATAGGCATTTTTGTTTATTTAGTTACTTGTTTGGTTTAAAATACATCAATATTTTTTTATGTTAACCATATACATGATGGGCAATGAAGCCAAGACATTTGAAGCCGAGGTGAGCAACTCATAGTTTTCTGAAAAAGATGAGAATCTTCTTTTTAAGTATCACTCCCAAAGTGGGTTATGATCTGCTGGATCCTCTTTTGAGTTAAATATTTATTATAATTAGTGATTTGTGCTATGTAAGGCATGGGAGTACATAAATAGGTTACTTACTGCTGAGGTAACACTAAGTACATTAGACATTGTAGTGAAGTTAGACTAACTTAGACTAGATATTCTAGTCACTACTGAATTATGCCCACCACTAATGGGTCAGGATTATAAACAGTCCCATCCTAGCCATTTAGCAAGGATCTGTCAATATTGACTCCAGTTGTTTTTCTCATGAATCCCACAGAAATTAGCAAGGGACTTGCTTTACAGAGCATACGACCATCCATCTCTCCCTGAAAATCATTCTGTTGCAGTTAGACTCTGAAAGTTGGATTCTGCAAGATGCAAAATATCTTCCCCTTATTCAGAAAAATGTTTTGAGTAAATATTTAAAGCTGAGCATATAACTGCACCCAGTAAGAGCCAATTTTATGTTTATCTTCTTAAGCATATGTGAAGTCTTTTGGTGGGTTGTACAGGAAATCTCAGTAGTTTAAAGGAGTGAATAAGGAATTATGACTTGAATAAAGTTGAAAGAGTAACAAGTCAGGACCCTGTCAATTGTAATGAAGTCCAGGTCTTCTTCCATTCTTTTTTCACCTAGGAGAACATATCCTACTAGTTCCCTCTGTCCTCCCCACCACAGGTTTCCTAAACAAAAACAAAAACAAAAACCCAAACAAAAACAAAAGAAAACAAAACACACAAAAAAAAAACCCAATCAAAAAAACAAAACAAAAAAAAACAACTAACCATTCTTACCTATTTTGCTTTATTTAAAATACTCCAATAGCTGTTCTTCCACGTCTCCTGTCTATTCAATGCAAGTGAAAACCGTAAAATGAAGTTGAGTAATTCTGGCACCCAAAGAAAGTGCGAGGAGACACTTTTGAACAGCCAGAGGACACAAAAGCACTGCTATATTATACTCTTTGTCATTCCAATTTTAACAATAACAATAAGTATATTAATCACCAGCACCACTGAAGTTTTGTGTGCAATTAGCATTTCAACACACTCTCCCATGGCTGGGGTGGAGCAGTTAGCCTCCATTGTGAGCTGCTTTTAATTGTGGTGCAAGAATGGACAGCTCTATGACTGCATTTTGGAAACTGATGGCAGTTCAGATGTTAGAAGCAAGCTCAAGTTTGTTTGCTTGTTTGTTTGTTTGTTTGTTCCTGTACTTGTGCTTCTGCTATGTTAACTCATGGAAATTGCTTAGGGACAGATTTAAATCAAAACAGACAGTTTCCATTTTTGCTCTGTAACTAGTAAGGTTTGTTTAAGAGGCGCTGCTGCTGGAACATAAGGCATGTCTGGAATGTTTGTTTACTTGCTGTTCTGAGCATGTGCCCTTTTGTTAGGAGACAGGGCTTTCCCTGGTGCAAATCTTCAGTGCCAGTGGCTAAGCCTCTTTTAATAATTAAAATAATAGTGTTTTGAGATGGGTTATTCTATATTTTTAAAATAAAGATGGGTGCATACTATTTAATGGCAGGGCTTCAAATATTAACCTTGTGCCTTACTGGTCTCAAATTACAAAAGCATACGGATGTAAATGGTTCCTAGGATTATGCCTCAGCAACTTGAAAATGTTTGTATTTCTTCTGTGCTGGGTATATTTTGCTTACCCAAGCGGACAAGTCCTTTCTGGTTAATCCTACCCAGTTCTGTGACTTGCCCATCCCATGGGGATTTGGTGCATGGAGGTTATTTGTTCTATTAATCAGAGGTTCCTAAATTCTAATCCTTGGTAAAGCACTGGATTGCCATCTGACCTTGGCAAGTCACTTGACCTCCTTTTGCCTCTATCAATCCAGCTGGAAAATTGGGTAAAAAGCAGGACTTTACTGGAATATAGATGCTGCATCTGAGATGAGATTTCTTTTTCAAATAATAAAGCAACTAGTGTAAAACCAAAAAAAATTGCCTTCTCTAAAAGGCAACTTTCTGCACTTTACATATCTTTGTTACATTTTAAATTTGGTAGGAGGTTCATCAAAATGTCTTGTTTGACACAAGAGTGTATTCTGGTGGTTGAATGGCTGATGCAAGGGGTTTTGTTTAACTTGAAAGACCACATAGCTTTCTTCATTTAGCAATTTACATTGGCCTCTTCTCGATGTAGGAGGAATGAGGTAATGAAGGGACTAGACAGGGATATGATATCTGACTGAGACAGCAACATGCTGCCAGATTTTCTGGCCTACTTTGCTCTGCTTCATGGTTCTTACGGGGGGAAAGTAGAAAAAAGCAGCGGACAATGCTTGTCTCCTGTTTAGGGAGGCAAAAAATGCTTTTTTCTGAAATGGTCACCCTGGGATCAAAAGGAAAGTGTATACTCCTAAATTCTTCTGTCCCTCTATTTTTCTTTTTTACTCTGAATGACTACTACTCAGTATACTAATGATGTAATTGGTAATGTCTACACAAACCCATCATATTTCACTGGGCACTAAAGGTTCAAATTCCCTCTTACAACTCTAACAGAATCCTCACATTTTATATAGAAAACCAAATTTGGCTCAATACAAGAGCTTTTACTTGAAAGTACAACAAACGGGCAACAGAGACTAATATGATGACATGACTGGAAATGACACCCCAATAGAGGATACAGATAATAGATAAGCACAAAGTCATGATGAATCGATCACCTGTTCCTATATATACTTAATATATTCCGAGACATTTACTTGTTTATTTTTGTGCATTATGACAATTACTATGCTCTTGTTTACTTTTACAAAATCATTAAGCACTTTACACCTCTGTATGATTTCAGGGAACTCAGCCTTACTATCAGCAATATTTTTTAATTCATGATACTTATTTGAATGTCAAAATAGGGGTTAAAGCTTGCATGTAGGCTGTTAGATTCTGAAGAAGGGGATTTATACCATGAGAATAATTTAAATTTGAAAATGAAGGTCAAATGAGGGAAGATCACCTAAAATGAAATTCAAATGAAGTGATAGCAGACTTTGAAAGCAGAACTACCAAATTTCACAAAAGTAACTGAGAAGGAATTAATTCTCTTAGATAAAGGAAGAAAACAGTAACTAAAAGAAACAATCAAATTTTCTTGTGCTTTTTTGTGTTTTGTTTTCTTTTCTCCAGTTCTTCTATTAGCCTTTTAGTGGCAAACGCTCATGTTTCTTTGTACTAATTCTCTTTGACAATAAGTTGGCAACTTCCTTGCAAAAATATGCTGGTGATGTTTTAGGTCGGCCTCACTCTTAGGGAGATAAGGGGCATGGGATGAGCCTTTGTTTCTTGTTATGTAAAATATAGAGAGGTGTTTCTCCTTTGTTTCCATAAGCAAGAATTTCTACTTACTGCACAGCACAGAGTACTCAAAATACACTGTGATTGGGTTCAGATTACTTTTCCATGTGGCACGTAACCTTTAACTGGTAAATGAGTGGTATGATATGGCTTTGAATGGCATCTCCTATATCATCTTCCCATAAAGCCCCACTGAATAAGTACCAAATAAAGAATATTTCTATCACCTGTCAGCCTATGCATAAAGGCATTAAAGTAGTTAAAAAATCAGCTAGGCATTTTAGAGAAAAAAGTTTCAAAGTCATAGCTTTTATGAAGAAAATTTGAATTTTTCTAATGGAAAATTCCAAAATTATCACATCTCAAAATAAAAAAAAAATCAAAATTAATTAATTTAAAATCTGTGACTGCTGTAATTAACATTATCTTACTAAACAAAATATTTTCAATTTTTAAAATAGTAGATTTCAGCATGTCAGAGTGAAATGATTCATTAGAACCTTTCCTAACAAAATCTGTATTTCATCATAAATAGTTCTTTGACGAAGTATGACCTGCATCTGCTGTCTGGTTGAGCTATATTGCATATAATACAGCACTAGGCACCATACAACAGCAGAGGCAGGAATGATCTCTGCTTTACTGAAGAATTTACATTCTAAAAAGAGAGAATGTAACAGATAAGAAGGGAAACACATACATCTTTGTTCCTTTCCCTGTTCCTTCTGATCCCTGCCCATACCAGTCTCCTCTGTTCAAATCTGCATCTCCATCCAGCATTTTTCTCTGCCTTTGAATTCTAAGTCCACTTGTGAGTCATTCTCCAGTTTCAGCTTCGTTCAGACCTTCCACCTCTGGGTAGCTGATGTGCAGAGAAGTGCTTTCATGTCCCTGCAAGGTGCCTCAGAGAAGGCATCTCTGTGTGCATGATTCGGGTATTCTGGCACTGGATTAGTAGTGTAGACAGACAGCCCAGACAGAAGTCAAGCCTTTTCACAGCATCCCCTTTTTGTTCTCTATTTCTTTCCTTCCTGCACTCCTGAGCTGCTGGTGGCTCTTACACTTCTTATACCAGTCACTGGCTATACTTGCCCAGGGTATTGTCGAGCCATATGTTTGCATGTGTTTAACAATATTTTCACTCTTTCTACTGACATCCATCATTTATTTTTATCATGGTCCTCTTCTTCACTATATGCTACTATATTAGGAAGGGGAGGGGAATGTGTAAGCATGAAGATGTGGGTATGGATAGTTATTCTTTCCATATGTTATGTTTCCATGTGTTATGTGATGTCTGGGAAATATTTTTCATTTGTCAATGAAATCCCAAGTCTCAGTCCTGTATTTTTCATTGGTGCGAAATTATTGAGGGGTGTAGTTACATCACACTTCCTTGACTGTTATTTCCTTCAAAATTTGTTTTGAAGGTTTAGGTAGTTGCTACTGATAATGTGTTCTGGTAAACAAAATGAAAACTAGTGTAGGTTACTATGTTTAACATGTAAAGTGTCTTTGAGTGAGAGCTGATGATGTTTGACACTGTCTGGGTTGGGCTTTGAGGAATTAACCAAGAAGTGAACTCTAATATTCAGCTTGCCTATATTCCTGATAACCTGCCTGCATTCACTGTGTATCTGCATAGCCTTTGGACAAAACTAACCTTGTACTCAGGACCATTCTCAAAGGAAAAAAGACAAAGCAAAACCAACTACCCTGGTTTCCTGGAGGGAAGTATTTTACACTTTCCTCTGGACACACACAGAAAACAGTAACATGTTAGCAATGTCGTGTTATACAGAAAAATCTGTATTTTCTGTAATTGATGCAACAGTTATTTAAGTTTTTTTTATTTTATCAGTAATCAAATAATTTATACTGTGTATGTTTATTATGTGCCTATATAAAAATCATGCTTGCATGCCTTTTTTTACCTATCAGGCAGAATTCCCTATAAATGGTCAATAAATCACACCGGTTTCGTTTTTTCTCCTTTTTTATTTTACTTGATCAAGCAAATAGCATACCAGTGCAGGCAAAATCTTGCTGCCTGCTGAAAATGGAATTCTTCCTTGTGCCTCTCTTATTTAGAGGCATGCCTCAGAGAATTGATGGATTTTGGGATCTTGTCCTGTCGCCTTCCCTTTTCTGGTATATTTCTATTTCAAAGCCTCATTGTCAGATAAAAGGCTTGTATTTAGTGGCTTTGGCTCTAGAAGTTTCACCTTCTTTGAAAAAAGTGAAGGCATCATCTAAGAAATAAGCAGATAATAGGTACCTCATGCCGGTTGTCTATAAGACTTGATTTTTAGGACCTCAAACAGTACTTGAAGAGGACTAGCCATGGGATCAAGACTTTATGCAAAGACCTCTCAAGATTCCCTAGAGGAAGATGTGAATAATGTTCAAAGCAAAAGACTCACTCTGTGATTATTTTTATTAGGCGTTATTATTTTTGTTAGGATTACTGTTCATATTCATATCTTAGCTTTCTTTAAAATCACCTCCATTGTACCAGAAGAGAGGTATAAAGAAGTGTCCCTTTTTACCCAGCTCCCTAAATGTGTTTTGGGACAAGCTGTAGTGATTATAGAGGCAACATCCTGTGAGTATTAGCATGATTAGGTTGCCATGTCTCAGCTATCATGTCATTCCCAGTACTTTGGAGCCTATATATTCTGGCAGTTGCCCCGTGAAGGAAGTAGTTTGTGTGTTGATGGATACCATGCGAATTGTTCTGTCTGAAGGAGCTCTTGCACAATCAATCTATTTGAGAGGAGAAAAAAATAGATTCCCTCTGTCTGTGTAATTCTGTCACTCAAACCACACCCAAATATCAGTAGGAGACTGAAAGTTTGGGGAAATGTTGCTTTTGGCTAGCACTTACTATGCGGAAAACAGCCAGATCCTGAGCTCAGTGGCATGAGGATAAATCCAAAACTCAGCTGAAATGGCTTAAATGCTCCAGGTTTACATCAAAGCACTGTAGTCAGCATAACCTAACTGTGCAAACGACCATCTAAGACAAAGAAAAGCACTCTAAAATTGTTTGTGCAAATGCTTGTGAAATTCTGAGGAGTATTTTCTGCTTTACATACTTTTCATTACTCTTTACAACAATTTAAAGAAAGCTACCACCATTGTCAAAGCAAATTAACTTGTCCTTTGAAAATCAATCTTCCTTTTTTTTTAGGTGTATACTGTATATCCTCACACATTTTTTTTGCCAGTGATGCTTTGACACGTTTTTATCTCCATGAACAACAAAGCCATGTATAATTCCATGCAATTGTCTTTTAAGATATGAAGGGGGGGAACCCCATAATTTACAACACAAATATATTAGATTTTTATATAAAAAGCATCACATGTATTGATCAAAATGACTTTCTTTACGATATTTGATGCTCAAAAGATAACTAATTGTATTACATGTTATAAGTACATATTATCCCATTCAAGCTGTGCCAAACAGGAAAATTGACAAGAAAGCATCTACGTTAGAGTCACACACCTCCAAGTTGTAATCAGATAACAGTCTCTTTATGCTGAAGTGGTGTTATTCTAAAGGACCTTTTCAGATGCCTTCTAACAGGAGTTAGGAATATCTTTATTAATCTTTATGTAGATTAGAAACACCTTCCACATATATCTTGCATTTGTGTACCTCTTAGTTTCCAGATATATTTGTTAAGGATGCACAGTCTACCAACATAATGAAACTGTTACTCATATAATTCAAAAACCTAAAGTAAGACAGTTAATCTAAAGCACATCCATACATACTTATAAACAGTAGAGGATGAAAACAAAATTGTCATGTATGCATACACAGCGTATATATTCTATAATAATCTCTTCCTAATCAGTTGTGCACTTTATAAAACAATGTAAGAGAAATGACAATGCTGTCATTTGTATATTCTCTCTCAGTTCTCTAATGGAAAGCTTTTTTTTTTTTTTCCTTGCCAACTCATTCCTGACAATGTTAATGATTCACTATAAAGCAGCTTCTGTGCTATGATTTGTGACATTCAGGCTGGTTAGATGGGAGGACTAGGCAGGTTTCTGGGGAGTGTTTTGGATGCAGAAATGCCTTGAAGATAGCACTTTATTATATTTAGGACAAGTATGACATCCCACTTCAAGGAATAGGCCCCTATACATATTGAGAAGGGATTTCTATGGTTTAAGTGGGGAGGAGGAGGTTAGTTTAAAAGAATGCCTCTGTGTTTTTTGAGACGACATAAAGATAGGAGGTAGAGAAATGGAGGCAGGAGGCAGAAGGATTATGGATAATGGAAGAATTTTGCCTGAGGGTATGTGCCTGCTTTGCCTATTCCTGTATAACTAGAATATTTATAATTCAAATACTTATCTTTAATAATTAAAAATGAAGGAATATTAAAGACAAAAGGTAGAGAATATTATGTACACATATGTAGGCATCATGCATTAAATCCCTACACTTGCAAAATATAGCAAGAGGTAGATTTAAAGGAGGTTAAAAAAGTGAATATTTTAAAATGTCTCAAAAAAAGAATTTCTAATTCACTTCAGTTCTGCCAGAAATGATACCCCTTACTTCTTATTTCTGCACATAACTAGTCATAGAGAGAGCTACTAAAAATACACTGCATGGTGACTTGACATCAGCACATCAACAATTAAAAAGTGGATACAAATATTTCAGGTTTTCACAACCTTAAAAGTTTTGCTCATGATTTATGAAAACATCAGATTTACCAGGGCAATTTCATTTTGCTTTTACAGGACACTTAGTTACATAGCTTAAGTAAACTGTTGGTTGCAACAGAATGTAATATTCTACCACCTTCAGTAGCACCCTCTGATCTGCTTTCCACAGACAGCAAAGAAACAAAGAAAAACAGCCATTGCTGTGGATAGAGAAGAGTGTTTGAAAAGAGAAAGAGACCTCAAATATGCCCTTAGGTATTATAAAGCTGTCAATTACAAGCAGTAAAACAATACAAAGGCTACAACAAATAATTTATAAAGAGAAAATTATACAAACAAATAATAACAGAAATTAACCCATTATCTTTGACTAATTTGAAAGATGCCATTTCAAATATTATAGATTAGCATAGCAAAATAAAAAAGGTTATGCTTGAATAAAAGGTTATATTTCAGAATCAGAAATGTTATACACCAAAATATGAGTAAATCAAAGATTCAAGTCATATTACTCACCAAGGGTAAAGTAGTTCAATTTTGAGGTAGTTTGGTTATATGAAATTGAATTCATGGATGATAGGTTAAACTAATGCTTGAAAATCAGAGGTGTTAATATTTACACCTTTGCTCATTACAGCAAGAAAAAGACTAATGAAGAATTAGACATCCAAGTGTCTTTACTCTTCCATCAAACAGAATAATCTATGGCTGAACATTATTAGAACCTAACAATAATAAGAACTATTCTTTTATATGCATATATGAAATAATATTATATATAATATGTTTTAAAATAGATGCTTAAACACTTGATGACAGGTTTAATATATTTATCTGATACAAAATTAGAACTATTGAATAAGACTAATGAAATCATTATTCCAAATGGAGAAAGTATTCATAATCTAAAAATATACCAGGAAAAGTAGTGAAATGCCATTGTTGAAATATAAGTACATTCTATATAATCTACTTCATCAAACTTTACAGATTTAGATCAACCATGTTATTTACTTGGGCTTTTGATAGATGCCTGGAATATTACAGATAAAATAAATATGTATGAATATTGCAGTTTTTTAAGTATAAATGTCCAAACAAGAATTTTAATGTTTTGGGGGGTTGATTGGTTTGTTGGTTTAGTTTGGTTTGATTTTCTTTTTTCCTAGACAATATCAGGGGTTTTCTCTTAGGACATGAACCACCACCTATCCCAGTCAATGAAGTAGTGTAACTGACTTCACTCAGTTTTAGGTTTGGCTCATTGGACAGAGAAACAAGACAAAAAAAATTATAGCATTTTAGGACTTACAGTGTGAGTCTTAAAAGTATCTGGAGAAGGCATGTGTGAGTAATAAGGGAATACAATGGCACCAGCATTATCTGCTCAGTGCCCAAGTGGCATTGGCTTTATGCAGGACTGGGACTTGCCCTGGTGAGGGTGATGGCGATGATGAGTCCCGGGGTGCGCCCAGGACAGCGAGTCTGGAACCGGCAGCGCTGACCTGGATGGATCCTGTCTCCACCTTGCATCCACTGTGGCACAGGCTCAAGGCAAGCACAGGATAGGTTTTCTTTGCCCACATCCTGTCAACACAGGTTGATGATGATGAGTAATAGATGGGAAAGATATGTGATGCTTAATTAATTACATTTGACTGCTATGCTCTTTTTTTTTTTTTAACTTTCTTTTTGCCATACGCATTTTTAAGTTTCTAGTAATTACAAGCTTTTATTTTTGGAGAGTGCTTTTGTGAAGAAAATCTGTTGAAAGAAATTTTATGTTAGTTTATCAAAATGCCAATACTACCTGTTTATGAGCTTTGTATGGAGAGAGTGGTGTCTTTGGAGGTTTGCACTTTAAAAAAAAAGTTAATTTCTTCATTTATGCACATCTATTCATTTGAAAAGCTATTTCAGAAAAGCTATTATTATTACAAAGGAAAAGAAAGGATTTTTTTTAAAAATTGATAAAGAACAATATAATAGATCAAGTAGAACAAAAATGAAAAGCTTTTAGACTTCGGTATATTCTTTGATCCAAACACAGGGCAGAAACCTTTCCTAAATTTGTATCTGCTTGGTGAACACTTTCATCAGCCTTTCTATATTCCATGCCATCTACTTCTTCAACTCAGAGAGATACCTCTAGCTCTTCTTCTTTCCAAATACTTTTGCAATCATGACATCTTCTAAAGAAAGGTCACTGTTGAGCTTCACTCTTATGGCTGCTTCAACACACACGTACAAATACAAGAAAAGACAATTAAAAGAAAAAAGTATTAGTGAAAAAATGGAGTTTGGTGTCCTGAAGTAAAAGTAAGTCAAAACAAACCCACTCTTCCCAATATACAAACTTATCTGGGCTAGCTTTTTTTTTTTTTTTTTTTTTTTTTTTTTTAATCAGCCAAAAAGTTAAGGAATTATTGAGAGTAGAATGAAAAACAGAAGAAAATAAGCCTGTATCAGCATGCATGCAGGAGGAATACGGGAGGTGAAGTGATGTATCCATGAACAATGTGAATATCTAACTTGTCAACCAGCTGATGACATGGACCTGTTTGGATGCTTGAAAAGCATCCTGTCTATGATTACAGAAATGGGGAAACTCAGTAAGTGCTGAGCTAGACAGTGAGCATTTAGTAGCACGAAAGTGATTTTATCAATGCCACGTAGGATTGCAGTGGAGTGACAGAGCAGGGAAGATGAGCAGTGGACTGCAATATCTCTGGACTTCAGCAGAGACTCCAATTAATTAACAGTTAATATTCAGGAGAATTATAAACTGCTGGCAAGTGGTTGGTAGCACGGGAACAAATATTATTGCTCTCTCAAAATATTGTAATCTTTACCTGCTAAACCTGCTATCTTATGAGTATTAAACACGGCAAAATTGTCTTCTGAAACATGCAGTATTTGTCTGTGTGACCCTTTTCCTATGCTTGATGGCCACTTTGTAACGTTCATTTATGATACACAAGGAGAAGATAACAATCTATTTTTACAAATTAATAACATTGCCTCTACCTGAAGCTGAACATGCTCAACTTTTAAACATCTTTCGTAATTATAATATGGAAAAAACGATCCTTTTAAAATCAGGTGGTTACAAATGCAGCAAATGGCTGTCTCTGTGAGTTCACTCAACTACATGTTCTCAGGTATCTTCTAAAAGATCCAGCCTTATGAGGACGTGAATAAGCCTGTACTGAGATGGGCGCAGTCTGTTCCTGGAATTCCTCTTCAGTATTATCGCATCTTTTTTTTTTTCATGTCATGCTGCTGGGTAGAGAACAGGTGATGATGTATTTTAAGCTCTTCATTGTGGCATGGAAAACTGTGGTCAAGTACCACCAAACAGAGACATCCCACAATATGAAGGTAAGTTGCTGAACATAGGATTTGCGTCCTCATTTTTGTAGTACAGCTGCTACAAGTGTTTGATCTATGCTCAGCAAAGCAGTTTAGTCCGGTAGCATGTCAATGCCCCCAACTGCTTTCCATGGCTTAATAGTAGTGGTAGTAAATATTTTCATGCTAAATCTAGTCACATGAATATCACCTCCAGAAATGAAAAAGAATCTTGGTATACTCCTCTGGTTATTCAGCTGCATGTATGAGGGTAATCTTTGGTTTGGCAAAGCGGATGGGGATCTGTTGTGTCTGCACTTGAGCAGTGCTCATGAGAACTGGACGCAGGGAGAAAATTACATGGCTATAAAGTTCTACAAAAAGAGAAAATGTATAGATATGAAGGAGGTAGAAGGATCAGAACACATGGATACAGGTAACTGTAAATGAAAGTTCACTAATCACATATTTATAGACCAGTCCAGGTATTCCCTAGCAAATTACATCCAAGCTTCAAAACAAATGCAATTCCCCACATTTTCAGGAGAGTTGGTCTGCTCAGGCTTAGTTCATATGACTGGCATGTATAAGGGTAGAGGGTATGAGAGTATGGATACCTACATATGTGTAGACAGATCCTCAGTTCATACACCAAATTTTATGCCAGAAACCACTGATGTCTAGAATAAAAATGAAGGAAATTGGCAGGACATCATGGATTCCAAGATATTTATAAACTTGGAAAGATTTAACAATGTAAAGCTGTGTTAAGATGGAGCCAACTACTGAGAATGCTGGCAGCCTGGAAGCTAAAAAGCTCTGTATGTTCATCTATAGTTATGTTTGAGCATGTTTCAGCATATTTGTGCTGTTCTTGTAATATACTAAAACTCAAAGTATCTCTCTCAACCTGTCAAGAGCCAAGTCCATTGTTGCCTTTTGCTATTAAATTTCTGTTTTTCCCTTTCACTATCTACACCCAAACTCTTAATTAGTGCTGTGTTTATGTAGAAATTGCAATTACCAGAAAAATTGTGTGTTGACCAATGGAACATAATAGTGCTTTCACAACTTCAAGAACAACATTTGTTCTCGATAAAGAGAAGAAAACCCCAAACCCTTAAATTAATGAAAATTCCTTAATGTCACTATCATAATATTTGAACCAACTTCTAAAAATAACATGTTAAGAAACAGCTGAGTAATTATGGAAGGCTGTCCAATAGAGAGCATGCAGGCACACACGCTCGGGATCTTCCATGTGGTGACAAAACAGCTGAAGTAGCCAGGAAGGCTTTAGGTTTGCATCTAAAGTAATGTTGCCCACGGCTAGAACACAGTGTATATGCTCAGACATGCAACTTTCATTCAAAACAGAATGTGTGTAAAGAATTAAGGCACCAAGAGACATAAAAAAAAAAAATTTAAAATATTTAGTTGCCTAATTGCCAATGCTAGTCCGAGTAATAGACAAAATGTGTTAGAAACACTAATTTATACAGAGCAATTATATATGATTAATACCACAGCCAGTGGAATGACTCATAGCACTGGAATGTTAAAATCACTGGCTATGAACTGTTAGCAAAGAGAGAGATACTACAGGAAAAGCCATGGATGGTATATGCAAAAGATAGCATTATCTGGTCTAAAGCTATTGCCAAAGTAAAAAAAAAAAAAAAAATTGCAATGCTTATTGATCAACATATTAAATGATAAATCTTGAGATGGGGTAGTGGTGCAGAAATCAGCAGCAAACTACCAGATTGAATTTTGGAAGAGGATGAACAGCTCTTTAAAAATCTGAGATGGCCAGACAGAAATATTGCATTGTGTTGTTGTTAATCAGGAGTAACATGCAGGAAATTTTACCCACTGAAAGATCCTTGGAGTCTCTGAAAACTCTGGACAACCTTCTAATAGAAGTATTTAAAGAAATTCAAGACAGTTCAAGAAGTAACTTTGATCTTATGGATAAAGAATTATTTACCAACAGTTATCAAGGTATTAGTGGGCACAGTATAACTTGTGCAAACAAGCTACAATTCCATTCTGTAGTCAAATGGCCAGAGGTATTTCAGGAGTGATATATCAGGTTGCATTTTGCTTTCCATCTTGTCTTGTCTCTGAGTTAGGGGCTCCCAGCTCTTGCTGGTTTCAGAACTCAGCAGGAGCTAAGAACTGGAAACTACCTTTCTCCAGACCTTATGGCTCATCATTTATGGTGCTGGACCAACCCTGCTGTGTGACACTCTAAACCTCTCCATTTATCACTCACACCGAGGGTGGCTGACCCCTGGTGCAGGAGACACACACATATACAGCTTTGGACAGATTTGAGAGGACAGATGCCTAGGATAACTGGAACCAGTAAAAGGAAGGGAGGAAGGGAGGAAGGGAGGAAGGGAGGGAGGGAGGGAGGGAGGGAGGGAGGAAGGGAGGAAGGAAGGAAGGAAGGAAGGAAGGAAGGAAGGAAGGAAGGAAGGAAGGAAGGAAGGAAGGAAGGAAGGAAGGAAGGAAGGAAGGAAGGAAGGAAGGAAGGAAGGAAGGAAGGAAGGAAGGAAGGAAGGAAGGAAGGAAGGAAGGAAGGAAGGAAGGAAGGAAGGAAGGAAGGAAGGAAGGAAGGAAGGAAGGAAGGAAGGAAGGAAGGAAGATGCTTAGCCACAGAACAAAGCAGAAGCTTGGTTTCAAAACTGAAAACTATCTCTATCAGGAGTCAAAGATATAAATAACTAAATACAGAGGGGAAATGAGATATTGATTATAGTGGATAAAAATCAACAACAGCAGAATGCAAATAACTGTAATACTTAAAAACTCTATGTCCCATGATGTTCATAAAAATATTACTGCTGGTTTTGTAGCATATGAGAAAAAATAGTACCTAGTGATGACAGATGTCTACTATGCAACAAGTGTAAAATTATGAGCCTGCAGAAGAGGAAGAAGAATTCAACAAATACTTATTTTCTGGAAAGATTATACTTTTGCATTTAATAGAAAAGAAAAATAATATCTCTTAGTAACAATAGAGAGGACACTGTCCAAGACATTGTCTAAAGAACTCCACAAGACAGTAGTGTTGGCATTTAACTAACCTTGGGAAAATTAATATTTTGCCAACATCTTAAAAAGAAAAGTCTTCATGGCTCTGGCTAACACTGCTGACATGAATCCTGAATTAAGTAATGGTAATAAGGTGATATAACCAGTAAAGAATTGAAGGTTATAGCATAATGTAGAGGAATGTGGTTGTGTGGAAAACACTCCATCTTCATCTGGTTTGGTGATAGTATTATAGGTTTGATTGTTAAATATACCTGCATCTGTTGTAGTCAGAATACAAATCAATCTCTTCACTTAGTGAAGATAAAATATAACAGATTACTAGATTATAGTCTTCAACCAACAACATGAAGAAAATATTCCTAATAATAGAAAAGATTCCAGTCCAACACAGAAAGGCATGCTAGGCGTAGTTTTTAGATTTTGTTACATAAACTTCAATTAGAAATAGGTATTAAAAGCTATGTTGATTAAGCTGCGCAAATAGATAGTTATCTGCTTGCAGTCTTCAAAACAAAAGGGGGCATTTCCCAAATGCACAGTATCTGAAACAGAAATATGAGTCTAGCATAAAAGTTAGGTGGCACTTCTGTTGATTGTCTTCTGGCCTTAAAATCTGCAAAACTTTCTGCTAAAACAAAAAGAATTTTGCTATTGACTCCAGTAGAAATAGTTCTATTATATGAATAACCTCAAATAACTGAGGATAGTAATTTAGGATTATTCAAGATAGAGCTAATGGCCAAATATTGAGCTCTTTGGATTTTGAAACCTATTTATAGACTTCAGAAATTAAATTGTGTCCAAAATTAAGGCTCCTTATTTTTATTTACAAGCTTCTGACTTCTGAACAGCAGGACCTATTGGTAGAAGTAAAAATATCTTTTAAAGGTAGAGAAAAAGGCACTCTCAGTGCACAAGAAATTTAATACCACTCTGAACAGAACACTAGAAAATATACAACCAAGTATAATCCTGTTCCAGCAGCGGGGAATGGGCAATATATCTACTAAACAAGGGGCCAAGGTGTCTGCATTGATGCAGATACCCTGGTATCTCACACTTCTGATTTGTCTGTATTACCATCCTCTAACAGTCATGCATCACAGCCTAGATGCTTGAAGATAGGCCAGAAGACCTAATCAATTAAATGGACTCAAAATACTTCAACACTTTAGTGTGGATTTCAACATATAGTGTCTCACTGAATTTTCCTAAATTCAACAGAGTTGTTGAGGCATTCTAACTCCAATAGTTCCATAACTTCAGAATTCAGTGTTGACACAGGGTCATCAGTTGGGTTGTAAGGCCATTTTTACCAAACACAGGAACAAACCTTTTATTCTTCTCTTCATCCTATTGTCAGACTCAGAAAATAATTTATGCATTTTTGTAGTGCAGGAAGAACTAAGAGTCAACTTTAACTAACATTTTATCCTGACTTTCTTTTAATAATAGTTATGGAAGTAGTAGTTGCTCTGTGCCAAATTACCGACCACAGTTTGAATGAAATCTCTCTACCTAGGGATTCTTCCCACCTCTTCATATATTTGCATTTATCTTCCAAATCTATTTTAATGAGCTCTATATAAAAATGAGAGCTCATACTTCTCGAGCCTGATGAACAGGTAATTACTGTTTTGATTCCCATGAGAGGCCTTTGAAAACCCATCTTGTCATGGAAGTTAAGGGCATAATGTTTTAATTGTAGGTAGGAGAGTGGGGATAGTGCTTAAGCTGAATATTCTACCATGTAACCATTGTCCAAAATATCTTTACACAAATGACCTATCTATTGTGATTCAGCTTTCACCTGTATGTTAAAGTGAGGCTAGAATTTTGTGCCAGAGAGTCTCGATTGTTCTCTTTCTCTGCTAAACTAAAAGCTGGTTTTAATATTTCTCTGTTTCATGACTTTTGAATCAGATACAAAGTAGTATGTTCTATTGATGAAAATTTAGTTCCGTTCCTAATTTATTATCTGATGGCAATTAAAAGGAACACCTAGAAAAACAAAAGTAGGAGAAAATTATCCTCTTCAGCCTATTTTTGTGGTGTTGATGAACTGCATTCAGATAAAAATTTCATTCCTTCCTGTTCAAACATGCCATGGGATTTTCATGTTGCTGGATATTCATACAAATATGACAGTTCCAAAAACTTTCCCCATACACCAGCTATTAGACAGCCAATGTCTTGGTGCACCCAAGGGTAAAAGGGGGCAAAAATTCTGCCTGTCCTGAGGCACAGTGTCCCTGGGATCAGTGGTGCAATGGGAAAATTCTTTTTACCAACAGTAACAGCAGTGGAGTAAAGTCCAAGTTTTCCACAGCAAATAGACCTTACCAGAATTGTTTAATTTCTATTTTTCCACAGGAAAAAAATTGAGAAGCTAAAAAACATTTTCAAGTCAGTGTCAGGCAAGAACTGGGAAGAGAAACCTGGCCAAAGCAGGGATTTGGATGCCCAACCTGGAAGGAGAGAAGCTTCCAGCAGAGACATGTATGTGATCTACCTCCGGGAAGAGTAGCTTGAAGTGTAGACTCCTACAATTAATTTTTTAGCTCTCCATTCTGGAATTGATTAACACCCGGTTTTCTGAACTCACATGATATTGTCCTTAGTTTTTGGCAGATTAAAATAAATGAAACCAATTAAGAATTCATGTCAAATTCATGACACCTGCTTAAGAAACAAAATAAAAAAAATATTCCATTCCATTCTTTATAAAGAAAAAAATAGTTGATCTTTATTTAACATTCCATCTCACTTCAAAATGTATCTATTTTTAATTTTTGAGGGAAATAACTCCTTTAAAAGGAAGTGAAACAAAATGTTTTTCCTCAGATTAATAAGAACCTTTTGGTTGATCCAAAATGGATGGTTTTCAGTCCATATTTTAAAAAGGAAAGAAATAATAATTGAGGTTGAAGTTGATCCAGAAGGTATCTTTTTTTAATCTTTTTCTAGCATGAAGCTGAGAAAAGTAATTTCACTTGTTTGGTTCTGTACAGAGATACAAATGGAGCCTGCAGAAGAGAGAAGTGCTCAGCATCCTTGAAAATCAAGGAATTAAAAGAATGGTTTTACCCTATTGATCTTAAAGAGAAAGGAAATTGTACAATAAATACATTTAGAGATGATACCAAAATAGGAAGCACTGGAAATAGCAAACATCAGAGAAGTTTAGAAAGCATTAAAATGAACACAATTTAATGTGGGCAAATGTAAAATAATAGACATGGAGAAAAATACTATCTGACATAAAATCAAAGGAACATTCTATAGGAAGAACAGTAATGTGGAAAAGATTTGGGATGAGACATACCATATTGGGCATGACGTTTCAATTTAGCAATGTTGCACAAGTAGGAGACCTATTCATGAAAGCAAAGATGTATGAATTAAGATTTTGATTAGTTTATTGCTAATGGCTGATGAGGTGTTCTACTTCTTATCATTAGCCAAGTTCTGTGCTGCTCACAGAAGTCAATCTATTCAGAATAGCCTTCAAAACTTTTTGTGTTACATTACTTTTTTGTAAATAAATGTGTCTGTTATCATGTTCAGTATGCACAGCACATGTCTCAGAGACACTCCAGGAAACGATGACAGAAACAATTATTACAAGGTGTGATCTATTTTGTGAGAGGCTAAGGGTACTTCATGGTTAGAGCTTAAGGAAAAGAAGTTATGATAACAGTCTGTAAACATTTAAATGGCAATAGTCCAAAATGAAGGAAAGATGATTAACTGAGCTTGGAAATGGCATGTTAAGGAACAATAACTTGAAAGAGGAGAGAAATGCGTATGTAAAAATAAGAAACAAAACATAAGCTACAAGGTCAATGAGATGAAGGGAAAATTTACCCTAGAGGTATTTAGCGCATCATATCTACATGTGCTTCTAAGGAGATTTGATAAGACCTCAAAGGCTTTTACAGAAGACAAGCTTTCCATGTAAAGCATTGGACTATTAGCCCCAAAAAATGATATTTTTTCACTTGTTCCAGACTTGAAATAGTTTGTGTTCTTGCTGTGCTCCTTTTAAAATTTCTAAATTTCAGATTCCTTTTTGTATTCACAAATCTGACCAGAAGATGGCTATGCCTTTGCTTTGTTAATATTCTTCCAGTTCAGATGGTAAGGCTTGGCATTTCTGCTGGGATCTTCCAGTACATCCTTGACCAAGCACCACAGGCGAGTGTCTGAAACCCCCAAGTCCAAGACTGAAAGTTTCAGGACCTTGATGGTTTTGTTGATAGGTGTTTCAGTCAATGAATCACTCTGCACCAAGAAAAACTTTCAGAGCTTCTTCAGATGCATCTCTGAACAAGTCAGCTTTCATTTCACAGGTTCAAGGGGTTTTCTGCAACAGTACATACTTTATACTTCCAAATGAATATGGACTTTCTGAAGAATAGGATGGCAGTCAAGGATAAAAATGAAAAATAACAAAAAAAGAAAAGGTAAGAAAAATATTTTAGGTTTCTTCCCCATCATACCCCTGCTCAATCCAAGCCTTGCCTGCAGAGATTTTTAGATAGAAATCACATGGCTAAAATTAAAATCTTGTTAAAGGATTAGGGGCCACGTCCTGAGCCAGGGTAAATTGAATACAGCTCCATTGACTTCAGCACAGCTTTACCCTTTCACAGCACTTGAAGATCTGACCCTAAAAATGTCTTGGGCTGGTTTGTTACAAAAGTGGATACGTATGTACACATTTGATTTCTGGCTCTGAGTTTTCTTGACCTGTTATAGTTGTCCGGTTCTTAGTAAAACTGAAATTAAAAATGACATGCAGAGTCTGATACCTCTGAAAGGGCCTTGCAAGATAGGAAATTCAAGGAAACTTGCCAAGCAAAGTTATGTTGCCTCATTTTTATGCACTATGCCACATATTTTAATTGCATCTGCATACACTTCTTTTATAAAACCATTGCCCCATTTTGTGTATTGGCTGGAATGAGGATCCTGTTCTATATTTCCTTTTATCTTTTCCACTCCATGTGTGAGTCCTTGCCTAATTTATAATACTGCCATCCAAACCTTACATAAAATACACAAATTATTCATGTCTTCATGAGCTTTTCCATAGTGGCTCATTAATTATTTTTATTGTATCTTATGCAAAAAATATTATAATTCCCTTTCCACGGTTGACAGAACTTAGAGGAAAGGAGCATGGCCAGTTTTGGGCCACAAAGCAGATCCATGGCAGGCCCTGAGCCCCTGGCTCCTAGCTTGTATTTATTTGTTCCAAAAGATGAGGGCTAGACATATTCACAGCTTCCAGTACATACACTGGCACTTATGATGGCTATTCCAGAAGTCAAGACAAAAATACTGCAATGGGAGCATTCAACTAATGGCAAATACAGTGGTCACCTGTAAAAATATTATCTTAATGCTACTTACAGAATTTCTGGGATAGCAACAAATCTAAACCTTTTGGAGTCTGCAGCTTGACCACTTGATTGTACTCCCTGTTTATTAAATCTCTTATTTTATACAACTTTTTGCTCTTTACACAACATGATGTGGGACTTCCAGCAACAGGCCTCTCTGTAGCATGAGGAATCTTTGACAAGTGCTTGGTTTTGTCATGTTTGAAGTCTGAAAATACTGTGAATTTATTATTATTCATGAATGTGTGTTTTAATTGCTTTAAAATAAATTCTTGAATTTCTGAGTGTCTGGACTGTGCCACCATCTTGCAAAAGTATGAAGTAATATGTAAACAACCTTGCTTATATACTGGAACCTGAGGTGCTTCTATATAAGCAAGTTCCATCCTACTTCATTAATAATACACAACAATAATATGCAGTGTAAGAGGGGAGATTCATGACAGATTATTTCACAGTCTATCAGACGCACACATTTCAAAGAAATAGTTGGTCTGTTTTCTTCCAGGAAACTCAGTTAAGGACTGTATCTAAAACTTTTTCTTTATTTAAAAGGTGTATTTATATAACCAAATTAAAGTATATGGAAATGTTATTTGTATACCTTTTAATCTCAACATTTTATTTTTGTTATGATAATAGAAAGTTATACAGTCACAGAATTTATCAGTCTTCTGATAAACTCATTTAATATTGTCCATTATAAGGTTTTGACACTTCCCCAGAGCAGAGATCGAAGAGTTTCCCTACAAGGGTATCCAGAGGTATCTGTGTACTCCTTTGATCAATCGTGTTGGATCCACCAGGATCCTACTTCGTCTTAGCCTACTCAGAGCTTTTACATGAAACTAAAAGAGACAGAGATCTATTTAAATATAAAGTTGCATCTTTTTGTCACCTGAGAATATGATCTCTCCTCTGTTACAAGTATAAGAATGCTGAACATCATGAGAAAGGCTGTGTTGACAGCACTTTTCTCTGGAACTAGAACTGAAAATGTCTCAAGATTTGAGAAGAAGTAGGTGCTTGGGAAATTTTCAGTCTAAGGGTGCAGATTAAAGAGCTTCAGGACTTTTTCTAAAAGTCTTCTGGGTAAGAAGATTAACTTTGAATATATACTTGTATACCACATCTTGCAAGGTTAAAGCTGGAGGACTGAAAAACTTTGGTTGTTGGGAAAGATGAGACAGGAAAAGCTTACAAATATGGTTGCCTGGCAAGAAATACTAAAAATATAAGACCTGTGAGCGAAATAGAAATGAAAGCCGGCTTTGAGATATGATCATGGCAGGCAGGAAGATGGTGATTAGCTGGAGATAGGTTGAGGGATAGAAAACAAAAGGACTCAAGGGAGTAGCCCTGCCAAAGTAACAGGAAAAAGATAGATAAGAATGATAGCCTTTAGAGTTTAGAATACAGGATGATATGGTAATATAGTAGTTCTCATAGGCTGTATGCAAAGTCTGTAGGTTTTGTATCTCGTGCGGGTTGGTCACTGTAAATTAGAATATTCAACACAAAAGGAGATATAAAGTATTGTAACAAGGTTCTTGCTCTCTTACCTGGCCCACTTCTCTTACCTCATTCACCTCCCTTACCCCTGCCACTTCACTTACCTCTCTCACCTCTAACCCTCTCTCTCTCTGTCTCTCTTTGGGACCTCCCTTCAGCCAAGGCTGGTGGCTGGAGGCAAGGCCCTTTTACCCATGACCCTAGCAATAAAACCACGTATTCTCTCAAGAGTGGCTCAGGTCTGCAGAGTTCCCTCTCCCTGCTGTCCACGGATGATCCTACATTTGGTCACATTGATCCAACCAGCACAAGAAGATGAATCTCAAGTGCATAGGAGATTTAGCTGTTATATGGCAATGCAGTTTCTCCAAATGTTGTATTACAGCAATGAACTTCTCTAGGTGTTGGATTATCAAAATGGATATTCAGGAGATTTCTAGACAGCTCTACTTAGACAGGAATCTTTTCATCTGCCAATTCAGATTTATTTTTTTATCCTAAACCTTTTGAAAGGAAGGGCACATGAGACAGAAAATATGTTGTACCCCTCAGGTAGAGTAAAAGATGCATAGCAGCCACTACAGAAGCAGAGACACAAGACAGATGGATGGACACATATACTCTTACAAATACTTGCTAGCATAGCTCTGTTAATCCAAAGGTCAGAAAGCAAAGAGCAATCCAGAACATCAACTTGGTTGTGGATACTCCTCCCCAGAGGACATGTTTTTCAAGACTTTCTGAAATCAGGTTGGCAGCTTATGAAAGATGTAATCTTTCTCCCATGTCTCATGCAAAACCACAGGAAATAATATTCATGCTCCTCACGCCAGAAGTCAAGACACACATAGTCAAGCATCATATAATCATTTACTATAAAGTGTAGTCAGGAAGCTTTGACTTGTTTTCTGTGGTCAAACAATATGTGTGAACATATTATTTGAACCACAGAAAAGCCTACAGACTTTTTTTTTTTTCACTTGTAAAATTATTTCTCATTGTCACCATCATGGAGGTGTTTTCATGATTCATGCCTCAAATAGCTGCTTTTCTGAGAGCATTCTCCTTTCTGATGGATAGCAATTGTACATTGCAATTCTTCTGCATAGGTACTTAATGTCAAAATGGGATAGTACTGTACTGTTTGTAGGACTGTTTCTCCTCTTATACTATAAATGCACCAAAATGTAAAAGTAGAGTCTGATCAGAACTAATTCTCCAATGGGCAATTTACATTCTCACTTTTGCAACCACTATATTTGGCAATAGTTAGAGAAAATAAGAAAAGTGAAATTTCTGAACAAAAATGCTTGAAGCCTGATTACAGCAAAAAACTAGATTATTGTGTAGGGTTGATTTTTTAGACTATGTACCCCTTTCAGATTCTAAAAATGAATGTCTATTTTAGACATTTGTAAGGCATTTGGCAAGCACTGCTTAGAAGATAATATTGAAATTTAATTTTAAATGTTTGAAAAGCTTAGTTTAGGTCAGAAATGGAAGCCTATCTGAAGAGATCGGCCTCTGCTCAGTGGGGCAAATCTCAAATCAGCAGACAACAGGAATTAATTTCTGGCAATTTCCACAAATGTGAACTTAGATAAGACGTGTTATTGTAAAGTATTAATTATATGACACTGGCTAAGCCTAAGGTCCTGTTTAGTTGACTAAACCCATTGCACAGCGATTTTGTATATTGCCTGTCTAGAGAACACCAGTTCCAACAGGCAATACTAAAGCTAAAAAATCAGTATTATTTTGGATGTTGTCTTAATCTCAGTTCTGTATCTACAAATCTAAAAGTCTCTATATACTTCCAAGAATAAAGGTGAAAGGTTCTACACATTCAGATCATGTTTTTTCTTCAAATCAATCCCTTTCTTTGCATTATCCTTTTTGCTTAGGATTCTGTATGAACACTCTGGAAATCTTGAGGGCTCCTAAAGAAAAAATGTAGAGAAGAATCTCTTGGAAGGGACAAAATGTGAGATGTAGTTTCCTCTGATTTGTCCACATCTGTTGTGGAAAACATGAATCACAGGAGATGACCAGGGGCTAGGGAAGCTTGAGAATGAATATGGATGTAGCATTATTGCCAAAGGATGGAGTGAGGTGCCAACAACTTGGAGCACAGGTGAACACATGCGATCTATCTCCTGGTTTTGAACCCTGGGATCCAGCATGTCTGAGACACTTCTCTAATCTACTGTGCCAGAGAGCAAGGGTAAGACTCATCTACACTGGAACAGTTCAGGAGCCTTTTCTACATGGAAATCCTGTGGGAAATATAGTCCCTTTAGCCTCTTCTGTAGAGTTTTTACTGCTAGAGGGGACAATCAGGCCCAGACATATTACATACAGATTATCCACTTAATCTCATTTCGACAATTATTGGTATCTCTCCTCCTACACTTATTCCAAACAGACAAATGTATCTTCCTTTGACTGCTGTGTAAAAGGATGTCCCTTTTCACTGCACTAATGCCTAACCTTCAACCATCAAGTTTTTCTTATAAAATAAAATGGAATTATATTTGATCCAGGAAATTGCAAATAAATTAAACTCTGCATTAGATAAACAATTTTTAAATGACTGCTAGCTATTGATTTACTTTATGACCTGATTTTTCTGGCTCAAAAATTCATTTACATGCTTGGTGGGGAATATTCATTTATACCCTAGGGTTTGGTCTACACTAGGGAAATTTCTCCCGAATTTTTAGTGGTTTTTAGAAGTGATTTGCCATTGCAATTTTAAAAGTGTTTGGAATTGTTGCTTAGGCTTCACTTAGTTGGTACCAACTAAAAACAGTCTGAATTTTTTGGTGCTTCTGCTAAACAAGAACCTGAACTGGCTTTTAAGCAAGAATTCAAGAGCCCAAATTAAGAAGTAATGACACTCCTGGGAGCTTTGAGTGGCACTGAACCTCTGTGTTCACAGCTTTCCATGTTGCTCCCAGTGTTCCTGGGAATCTGATGATATTTTAGTGAAGAGGATGTGTTTCTTAAAGATGCTGCTCTTGGGCCCTAAACTCATGCAACACTTGATATGAAAAACTTTGCAAGCATTTTAACACAGTGTAGGTATTTATGATTTTGTGTCCAATAGACAGCTTCAACTACAAGGTAATGCTATGCACAGGCTTTCAGAGTTTCTATGTAATAAAGTCAATACTATTGAGAGTAGTATGGTTCTACATTAGGTCTTCAAGTAAATTTCTGTTAAATTATAAGAGCTGTTAACATGCAAGCAACCTGTAGCCATATTTCTTTTGGTGAATATTTCTATAATACATCAAGAGTAAGTTTTTAGCACTGTGGATGACTGTGATCAAACAGCTGTTGCTCTCAGTCTTCTATTGTAAACTCAGCAAATTTGTGGTATTAAATGTTTTCTATTAAGAAAGAAAAAAAAAAAAAAACACAAAACAAAACAAAAAACACCAAAGGAAAAAGAAAGAAAAACCTTCTTTGCCTTCTGCATCATGAAAATGACAGTTTTTCTTTAACTTACCCTGAACACACTCAGGTAACTGCATTTCAGTGGGCATAAATGCAAGATTTCTGTTAAGTAACAGCTGTATTTCCTAGAGGGGAGGTCCTTTTAATAGAAAAAAAAGAAAAAAAAAAAAGAAAAAAAAAAAGTTTTTAGAGCAGGCATTTAGGCTCTGCTTTCTCCAGTAGATGTCACTTGCAGTACATAATAATTCATGTAAAGAAGTCAGAGTATATAGAAATGCATTGCTTTCCCTGAAATATGCAAGCTAAATTAAAAAGCAATTTTAGTGCCCTGTGTATGTAGTAAGTTTGGCATTTGGTTTATTTTAACAGATGGCATTGAAATAACAAAAGGTAAAGCATTTTTTTCCCAATTGATCAGTGAGGATTATGTCTCTTTCTCCTGTAATTTGAAATAACAGAAGGAGACAAATATACTTGTTGACACATGTGAGGTCTGGGTCACACATGATCTAATATTGTATTGACAAGTAGTTTTTGGCAATTGCTAGACTTACTCTAAAGAGAAAATGTATTATGCAATTATTTTTTTACTTCAGAAGCATTAGTAATTTGGATTAAATTTAGGAGGGAAAGCCTATAGAACACATATGCCCCAAAAGCAGAGATGTTTTCTTGTATAAACAAAGGATCACCTGTGGATATATTACATATTTAGGGTAACTGTATTTTGGTACAGTTGGTTAGAAATGTAAGCAATGTTCTAGGAATATTTTACTTGATTTCTAATAATTTTTAAGCTATTACTTTTATTATAACTATAGTGTAACAACATTGTCTTCAGTCAGATCACTACGGCCTTATTTACATGCAAACCCCACATTTTGAGGCCTTTAGGGTCTCTGGGATACACTGCAATCTCACAGTTGCTGCTGACTGTAAATTATCCACAAATATTCACATTTTGCTACCTTACATAATTTACCTTGTCTCCAACTGGTATGCCACTCAAGACTGCATTTTGGAATTTAGGTGCTGGTGGTTCATTAGTTGCTGGTAGTTCATTTGATGGCTGATCACAATGTTTGATGTCTCCTGTTTGTAGCCATCACTCCTCTGCTCACCGTAGCAATTCCTCCTTTCAACAGATAGCAGATTGCTATACTGCTGTATTCATTTCCATTCCACTCTCCATGGCATGGATCAGTTGGCCAGTTTTGAACCTAATCTTCTCCCGTTTTCTACCTGGATTCTGATCAAAGACCCACAGAAAACCCCAACACAGACTTAGGGAAAGGAATAAAAACTAGCTATGCTCTCTTCTCATCTTATTCCCATCTCATTCTGCTATTTCCCACAGACAACCACATGCAAACACAGTTTTGAGAGTTTTCAGAAGGAATGCCAAGAAGGCAGGAACCACAGAGATTTGGACATGATGCCCACTTTTACACCTTTGTTCTCTCCCAGCTGAATAAGTCAAAGGTGGATAAACCATTCCTGCTCATGACAGGCTTTGAGGACCCTACCATGAGAGAGTTGTGGAGATCATTAAAGTTTTGTCCCTCACTTCCAAAGAAACCTGGTGTACGCTGTAAATTAAAGGAGTAAAAGCCTAGAAATACAAGAGAAATTAGTTTTTCCCCAGAATGCAGCTGAAGGTGACTACTGCATGGGAACCTTGAAAACAGCTGCAGCAAATTTGGTCTTACTGAGAGCTACCTGCTGTCTTGTTTTTTCTGCACAAGGTGAGGAAAGGAGATGAGAGGTAAAGATAGCCAAAGGCGATGATGCAAAAAAAAAAAAACAAAAAAAAAAAAAAAAAAAAAAAAACAAAAAAAAACCCCAACAAAAAACTGTTAGAGAGCATCCAAAGGGGAGCAAAAAAGATGGTGAAGGGCCTTGAGGGGAAGTCATATGAGGAGTGATTGAGGTCACTTGTTCTGTTCAGCCTGGAGGAGACTGAGGGGAGACCTCACTGCAGTTACAGCTTTGTGTGAAGGGAAGAGAAGGGACAGGCACTGATCTCTTCTCTGTTGTCACCAGTGAAAGCACCCAAAGGAATGGCAGGATGATCTATCAGGGGAGGTTTAGGTTAAATATTGGGAAAAGGTTCTTCACCCCGAGGGTGGCTGAGCACTGGAACAGGCTACCCAGAGAAGTGGTCACAGCACCAGCCTGACAGAGTTCAAGAAGTGTTTGGACAATGCTCTCAGGCACATGGTGTGATTCTTGAAGATCCAGGAGTTGGACCCAATGATCCTGATGTGTTCCTTCCAACTCAGCTTATTCTCTGACTCTGAAAAAATGCAAGCTCTCAAAAGCAGTATTTATACTCTTGAACCTGGGAAGAGGTGTACAGAAGTGTATAAATCTAGATCACATACAGGGAGCCAAGCCTCCCTTTATTTGATTTGATAAACCATAGCAAAGATGTGGCATTCCAGTGGTCTAGTATGAGCTGCTCTGCATTGCCTGTTTCAGGTCACATATAGCATACTAGGTCTGTAAAGTTTATATCCCAAGTCAGAGGCAAGAAACGAGTATCAACAGACTTAAAGAAGGTCTTATAAATCACCAGTACAACCAGTAATTGGTTAGAAAGATATAGAAAACTCCACAAAGAGAGAAATCTGGGAACAAATTAGAAGGTAAAATCCTGATTAATTTAATCAGGTTTCTGGATGCTGTAGAGACATGCTTTCTAGTTGTGATAATTTTAGCTCACTTTTCCCCATTTTTTTCAGGAAAAAGGAATTTGCCAGAAAATAAAAATAACCCAACCCTTTGAAACTTTCACCTGACACAGGCTGACGGTATTCTGCTGAACTGAAGAATGGTCTGTAACACCATTGACCTATTTTCTTAAGTAATGCAATATCTAATTAAAGCTGACTCTATCCAGGACAACCACCTTTTTTTAAGCTGCATTCACATTACACAGTATAAGTGCACAATGTAAGTCTGAAAAGGTTAAAAGAGTTTTGGTATTTATTTCATTTGCTTATAGGCATACACAAGTTCTTTTTGACAATAATTTCTAATGTAAAGAGATGATAATTTCTCATTTAAATGAAGATATGCTTCACTAAAAATGCACAAGGTTATAAATGGGAAAACAACTCTTGTAGTGTCATGTAATGTAAAAATAGGGCTTTGAACAGGGGTTACAAAGTTAATGTATTGGACATATACTGGTACCTCACATCAGAGGATCTCATATTCTCTTACTAATTCCATGTCACAGAACCACAAAGAAATTTATCGTGAGCTTCCTTTTGTAGACATGGAAGGATACATATAATTCAGCCCTGATAAACCTGGCCCAGTCACAGTGAGAGAGCCAGAAGGAAATCTAAGACTTGATTTCATGATATCTGCTAAGTCCAAGAGGTAACTTTCCCTTTCACTCTTGCTAAGGTGAGATTAATTTGTCTCTGCACAGATCGGGAAAGTTGAAGGGAATGTTCCTGGAAAAGCAATCGAGTCTTTCACATTCCTGAGCGACTCTTCCTAACTTATCTATCGTTTATTCCTGCTGAGATATACACAGATTTAAAGAATTTATTACAGAAAGCTCTCTGAATTCCAGCATGGCACATACGGGTATCTTTTGATATTGCGATGGCATGAGAGATACATTATCTTCTGGCAAGCTCATGCAGGGGATTGGGCAGGACATAAGGTTATCCCTTTCCTAAGTTATTCGACATCTGTTTTTTTCCTTTTACAGTGTTTTGACAAGAGTTAATTGCCAGCTTCATTCAAGTGAGTGGATAGTTTTAAAGGCAGCACTGCAAGAAGTCATGTGCTGCTTCTTATGGAACTGAGTACCCTATGCCATTTCCAAATGGATATCCCTGCTTGATTTTGCTGTCAGTATTGGTAAATTTATATATTTAGCTTCACCTGACCTGGCAGAGCTTCATCTGTCATGCCAGAGAGTAAGGATGGCACATGGGATGTAGAAGTCATTGAAGAAAGAGAATCAGTTAGTATATTAGAGTGAACGTAAAGTAATCAAAATATAAATGCTTGGGAAAAATAAACACCCTGGAGTAATTTTAAATGGGCAGATTACTTCTGGCAGTTTTGCCTTTTGGTTCTGCATTCTTATCAACATTTTAAACCATTCAATTTCAAATATCTACAGAACTCACAAATAAGACAGGAGACCCAATACTTTATTGATGCTTACAGCCAGAAAAATTAAGAAGCTCTGAGTTAAATGGTCAGGCTGGCCATCCTTCAAGCAATCATTCTTTTAAATCCCTGTGCTCCAGCAATTTGCTCTGAGACTTGCAACTTATCTGATTCCCACTTTTGAGAGCTAAATTCTCTGAAAGAAGTAGATAATCTCCACTGACTATGATTTTATGACAGGACTTTCATTAGCAGGTGATCCTTCTGCTGAAGTCAAATGAAGTGAGTAATAATTCTATTTTGCAGTATTGTTGACAACTGAATTTTTGTCATCTAAGCAACACAACACAGGAGATTGGATACTCAAAGGACATTCTCCTGGGGGAAAAAAATTAAAAATTATGTCTGGTCACTTTACACACACCAGGCCCCCAAGTAAATGCTGAATTGCAAAAATATAACACATTCAAAAAGAATATTTATGTGTCCCTTTCTTACTACATGCTCAGTATTTTTCTCCTATGTCACAAAAACTGTAACCACAATTTACAAGTATATGCACAATCAAATTGCTATTGATTTAGCAATGCCTTTCTTTGATGTCCCTTGCCTTAACCTCATTTATAAAGCTGTTTTGCATTATTTCAAACTGTCAATGATTTGTGACTCATGAATATTCAAATCTAATTTGCACTTATCTTTTTTGCATGCATGCTTACTTGTAATTTGTCTCATTTGCCCTTTGTTTTGTGTTTATTTTCAGGTTATTTAGTGAAGTAAACTCTGTTTTTAAAGTAATAGCGTCTCTCACCTCACTAGAGCCTTATATCACTGCAAGTCCATTAAGTTCCCTAGAGTTTCTCCTGCTTAAGTGAGGGGAAAAAAGTCCATGAGCTGTTTTTTTCTTTGTGTCTTCACAACAACACCATTTTGCATGTTTCATTGGAATTGCAATGGCTTTATTTACTATTTTATTCAGAAAGAAATACCAAGATCAACTGTCTCATCCTAGTATTTCAGATTTTAGGACAATTCAGACCTCCAAATCTGAGTGAAAATTAAGTTGTTCCTCTGACTTAAAACACTTTATTATCAGACTGGGAAAAAATCATTTTACTTGTTTCTGTGGTAAATCCAGTAGAATAAAGTAAGTTAAGAATACAGTACAACAATAGACCCCTTCCCAGGAAAAACTCCACCTAACAAGTATACTGATTGAAGCACAGTGGGTACAAAATCCCATTCTTTTCATGCTTGTTAATCTCAAAAAAGTCTATTAAACTGTTAGGTGCCCAAGGAAAGCTGGGCCAAGATATTTGTATGGGGTTTTTTTTCCATTTATGGAGGATTGTGTCATGAGAGCAGTGACTCTCTCATATATTAAGAATCTTGCTAGATTTTCTTCAGTGAATCAAGTCTGAAAAAAACAGCAAAAAGAAATTTGCATTTGAATCAAAAAATATGATCTTACTTGAGTATCAAAAGCCATTTGCCAGGGAAAGTGATCTGAAGTTAAAGCAGGAGCAAGGGGAAGAAAGGCAATGGATGATTTTCCATAATGTTTGATAGCTGAAATCAACCTACAGTGGCAAAACTGGTTGGTCCTGGGTTCATGCTGCGACCCCAGTTGCAAAGCAGCTGTAGAGGGTTCAGATGGCTCTTGTCTTGATCATGTTTGTGACCATATATACATATGTGTGTGTGTGTGTGATTATTAAAACAAGCAAAATTTTTCTCTGAACAAATATTAGATGAATGCATTTCTTTTATAGACCAAATCCTGCTTCTAAATGGAAAGGAAGCAGGATGAGGCTTTCAATTAATACCTGCACAAAACAAATATATGCAGACACAGACAGGAATCTTCTTGGGCACTTTTATTATTCATTTGGTCTTCTAAATAATTTCAAGCAACATTTTGGGAAATAGAGGAAGTATGATAGGTGATCAGTAGCACATCAAGAGTAATGAAATTAAAAGCCCAAATGCATATATTGTGAATGACTGGAAACTGTTTGCCTAAGCTTTACTTGGTCAATGTTTTGAAGTAAAGTGAAGCAAAAATTCTCTCACATGATGTGGGGTTCCCAACAGGGAATAAGAGCTCTGAGCCCAGAAAATATAGCTGCATTCATCCAAGCATTCATTTCAAATGAATAGTTTCATCATCTCTTCCATAAAAGAGAAAAATATTTCAAATGTTTATTTTTAGCTTGGTACATGAATAATAGAAATAAAAGCATCTGAGTATTAATGTGAAGTAATTCTTAAAAAAAAACTCAATACATGGGTTAATAATTACATATCAGTAGAGTCTTATTTTTTTCTAATACCAGTACCATGCTTTTAAATGACAAGTCTCAGCTGTTGTGAAGTCCAAGGTAGTCGTGTGCCCTGAAACACCCAAGAAAAGTATTATCCAGTATGACACATGCCTAGATATGTCTTATTGTGATCATAATATAGCCTAAAGGTAAGAATATAGAACAATCACTTCTGTGTTATTTTTTCAATGCTGTTTGTTTGTCTACATCAAAGAAAACCTCCTGCTAGAGCTATTTATATCATTGATCAATAGAACTATTAGTGATGGTTTATAAATGCATGAGACAAGTTTTAAATTTAGCATGAACTTTAAAAATGAAATCTATTAGTACATTAACTTGATCATGTTTCATCACTGAAAAGCCAGTTCATCTTCAAAATGCTTTTGAAAAAGCAGAAAGTACCACCATGACATGAAAGATACTTAAAGTGTCACACAAAAGCCCTTACTGTGAATCACCAAAGTATGAATTAAAGGGCTGATGTTTTCTTGTACTGAGGATTTACTGGAAGGGCGGTGACTGTCCATATTTACTATCATTATGACCTAGAAAGCTCATACTTCTCACCTGCAGATTTGGCACCCTGCAAAACTACTTTGCAGAATCCTGTCTTGTCTTCCATCCATGTTCTCCTTCAGTCAATGAGATTTTGGCACAGGTTTGGCCTTGATACTGAAGACTGTTGATGCCTTAAGTTTTAGCTTTCATATTTTCCAGATTCTGCACTGCATTAGTATATTACTCTGAACTTCATATAAAGTGTCAGCAAGTTCTCCTCACAATTAGACAAAACAATCCTTTTCCAGCCTGAGAACTAAGGACACCATTACAGTTTCAGGCCCAAAAAGTGTAAACAGCAGTGAATTGAGCAGAGCAGTCTGGGAGGATAGAACTTCATAACCTGAAGCTGCAATTGGTCAATTAACCCCAATATGTAAATGGACCAAAACTTATAAAAGTGAAAACTCGTGACCATCGTCCGTCTTGGGTGCAGCCACAGCTGGGCTCTTGTACTGCCCAAGGTGTATCCTTTGAAGGCCTGTTTAATAAATACCTACTTTATTCCTTTAACTCTGTCTAGCCTCTGTTCTAGGTAGCCTCCCAAGGCATCACTGTCAGCATGGAAAACACTGTTGACAGAGATTCTCAGCACTGAGGTGTTTTTCTATGAACTTGTGGTGCCCTTAATAGGTGAGGTGTATGGAATGATTGGCAGCCCTTCTGGTCAGTGAGAATTAAAACTGGTGATGTGTGTATCTAGTCTTTTAGAGCTATTTGCTGTATAGTCACAGTGTAGGACAATTTCCTTTCTAATGTACTAACATTAAAGTCTGTGGTGATTCAGCATAGATGAGTTTTGCTTTTGGAGTTCTTGGCTAACAGTGATAGGAAATCATGGTGAGTAGAAGTATGTACATGCAGTAAGATAGTTAGATGTACATTTTAGACACAGGGCCTATTATTTGGAATTAAGATCAGTCTCTGCCCTTTAACACCATTACCAAGAAGAATATCCCATCCCAATTCACCATAAATAAAAATTCCTAGATCCTTTTATTATAACATGGAAAATATGGTGATGTCTGAGAAATTGTTAAGTCTAGATGTTGTCCCTCTACTTCCTCCTCGTTCTCATGTGGGGACCTTTTTCTTCTGTGACAATGGGGTCTTCTCTGCCGTGTTACTGTGAATCATCCTGACAAGACTCAAATGAAAGAATAAGAATCTCAAAATTATGAGCAACAGAGGGAAAAAATAAAATCAGAACAATCATGGGGGATTCACCTTCATAAAACAGGGTGTATTAATGACTCTATGTTCTCTAACTTACCTTATGCCTGAGTTTCATTGCCTTCTGTTATGAGGTAATTAATTTAGCAGGAGAGATGAAAGGAGCTAGAGATGACAGCAGGCAGAGGTGAGAAATAAGTCATGTATAGGTCTGTAATGGTGGTCAGTGGAAAAGTGTTTTCGACGTGCACTTTGTAAATGTTAAGAGAGTGTAAAGGACTGAGCACAGAGGTGTGTGAGAAGTGGCACCTTTTCAACTGTTTCATCCAGGGTTGTGTCCTGGTTCTTTATAAAAGGAAGGGCAAAGTCCTGCAGTCCAAGGCAGCATGTCTAATCTTCTTGTGTAGCTTTGACCACTTACAGTGAAGAGTTAATTTAAAACCCCCTAAATACAAATGCTTCCTGCTTGTGTGGAAAATATATATATACCTAAGGTTTTTCAAGAGAAAAATGCCCAATAACTGTTTTGTGAGCTGGGAGTGCAGTACCGAACCTCTGGGGCAAATGTTTGCATTGAGTTGTTGAAAGAGACTGAGATTGGCAACGCCACCCTGCCCTTGGCTAATGAGCCTTCCCCGAGAGAATATCAAGTGCAATTACCTTTCAAGGAATAACAACATACCAAAGGACCATGGACCCTGCAGAGAAAAATGAAACACACATTCGTAGGTAGAACCTGCTATGAATCAGCATTAATTGTCCAATAGAGGGAGGGGTTGCAATCAGCCTCAGTTCCCAGCTCACACCATAGATCACAGCAAACTTGAGCTACTTATAGAAAAAAACATTTGCAAAGTTCATCTTGCCCTGACCCTCCTCCTTTCCGTGTCCACTCCTGCACTTGAGCTGTGCTCGGGGGCTGAGCTTTGGGGCAACTTTCCCCACCCACGTTTGGAGGTGACTGGGAGGCAATAGAGGGGGCTGGCAGCAGGGACTGGGAGGCAATAGAGGGGGCTGGCAGCAGTGACTGGGAGGCAATAGAGGGGGCTGGCAGCAGTGACTGGGGGGCAATAGAGGGGGCTGGCAGCAGTGACTGGGAGGCAATAGAGGGGGCTGGCAGCAGTGACTGGGAGGCAATAAAGGGGGCTGGCAGCAGGGACTGGGAGGCAATAAAGGGGGCTGGCAGCAGGGAGTGGGGCTCCCCAAGAGCAGCAGTGCAGGGAGGCTGAGGTGAGGGCTCACTCCAGGGTTCCCAGGTGCCGATCTGGCTGAGGACACCGGCCCCCTCAGCAGTGCCCAGGGAGGTCAGGCTGAGCCGGCCGCCTGCCTTTGGCCTCCCCGCCGGGAATCCGTGTCCTGTTTGTCCCGGCAAAGACAGAACGGGGAACTGTCCCGCCAGACGGGCTGTGTGCTGTGCACAGTCCTAGGGAGCAGACCACGGGAGAAGGCGGGAAGGCCGCATATTTCGGGTTGAGCTAGTGGGAATTGCCGCCCTGAGGAGACGCGGGGGATGCGGGGCGGCCCCTCAGGGCCGGGCGGTGTTCCCTGGCCTGGCCCGGGGGATGCGGGGCGGTGTTCCCTGTTTCCCGGCCCGGGGGGGATGCCGGCCCCTCTGTGCCAGGGCGGTGTTCCCTGTTCCCTGTCCCGGGGCGTTGTTCCCTGGCCCGGGGGATGCCGGCCCCTCTGTGCCGGGGCGGTGTTCCCTGTTCCCTGTCCCGAGGCGGTGTTCCCTGGCCCGGGGCGCTGTTCCCCGGCCCGGGGGATGCGGGAGGAGCACAGCCGGCCCCCCGAGCCCCCGGAGCCCCGCAGAGCCCGGGCCGCTCCCCCGGAGCTGGAAAACCCACCGCAAACTCTGGGGAGGTGCAAACGGCGCGGAGCGGGGCCGGCTGCTTTGCTGAAAGCGGGCACACGTCTATTGAGTTTGTCAGGGATCATAAAATGCCAATTGATTATTCAAACGGCCATCGATTATAAAAGAATGCTTACTGCAGCAATGGGAAAGGTTAAAAGGAAATTGACCCTCTGCGTACGTGACATAAAGTCATTAGGTAAATGAGATATTCATACGGGGTTTAATCAAGGTCATGCTAATTTTATTTGCGGGATTCGACTCAAATCTCCAGCTTCGTTTGGGGACAGCAAATTGTCCCCAAGGGAAATGGAGCGCCCGGTAAACCACAGGTGCCGTGAAAAAAAAAAAAAAAAAAAAAAAAAAAAAAAAAAAAAAAAAAAAAAAAAAGCCAGGTAAATAAAAAGCGAGTAGGCGAGTAAGGAAGTCAATTCCCCTTGTCCCTTGTCCCAGCCCCAGCCGGAGTGAGGAGCTGCCCGTGGGATCAGGACTGGCTCCCCGCAGGGCTCTGCTCACCTCGCTGCTCCGGGTCCCCTCCGAGCGGGGAAATCCGGGAGGGACAGCACTGCCAAAGATCCTCGCCTCTCCCAGACACTATGAGAACGTGGAAAAAAAAATAGATTTATTTATGCACATATTTATCCCCTCTAATTATAGAAATTAATCCTCTTACTTATGACTAAAAGGTAACGTCTAAGGCGTCCCTTTGATGTTTAACAGCATCATTTGTGGCTAACATTCCAACTGATTAAGGAATAATTGTTGTTAAATGCTTTACAAGTGGATAGTGTTTAATTGAGAGGCATTCATAATTTTACGGCTTACCACAAAATGAAACGTAATTAAAAACGCAGAAACTTCCAACTGATTTTGTTCCAATTATGTTTATTGTTCAGACTAATTACTGCACAAGACGGGGTACTTTTCCCATGTCTAAATGGCACACGCTTCCCAAATATACCCTCGCAGGTTTTTCTTTTCCAGGTACAGCCTTGGGACGGGTTTGTGCAGCCTCGGTTCTGCCCACCCCCCACCCCTCCCCATGATAATGAAATGCTCCAGCCTTTTCTTCTCTCTCCCCTGCAACACCTTGGGATGTGAGAAAGTGATGGCAGCTTTCTTCCCTCGGAGCTCCAAGTAATTGTAGAAGGGCTGATGAATTTCTTGAAGAAACACTTGCCACACACTGAGGAAACCATCTCCTAGCAGGATTTTACAAACCAAAGTAAACAAAGCACCCCAGGGGCGATTTCCTCCTTCTCAATTTACCTCAGAAGGGCTCACAAACACACACGGGAGTTACCACAGAAATCATACTTGGTTCGGGAAACGGATTCTGTACAAGAAGCAGAGAAATTGAAAGTGTTCAAAGGAAGGGACAGTCATTAAAATACCTGCCAAGCGCTTTAACTAACCTTCCTTCTTTCCCGTGGACCCAGAAATCTCTTCAGCCTCTATTTAAAATAGATATCCCGGGAGGGGGATGCGGGAAGGGGAAAGGGGAAAAACCAACCCACACAGCCCCCAGGTCCATCTCAGCAACACCTCTGAAACACCCTCATCCTCGGAAAGGGGAGGGGGGGAATAGTTACTTGGCTTATTTCACAGTTTGTTCTGTCGAAGAGAGTTTATTGTGCAAATGGATTTCTTTATTTATTCCCGAGTTTCTCCATCCCTCAGCTGGGCTCTTGGAGAAAATTAGAGAGTTGCCTGAGATCATGCTAATAAAAAAAAAATTAAAAAAAAAAATCACTGCTTACGGTTAAAGGGAATAATCACATCGATCAGATCCTGATAAAATAGGGGCGGGGGGCATCAAATGCCCAATACCGCTCAGAGTTTGCTTTTTTGCCTTTGGGCTCCAAACCGTTGGGAAAGAATCACACACATATTTCTCGCTCCTTTTGTCTCTTCTTTCTAGCAGGATCCAAACCCTGCCCGTGTGTGCGTGGTTCGGGGGGTTGTGGCTCTCTTTGGGACATTCACAGGTGTGCTTTGCCTTGTTCCTGTATCCCTGTACAATTGCCCAATTCTCCTGAAGGGTTTCATCTAGGTGCGAGAGAAGAAAAGTGTTTCAATTCTACTGGGGAAATAAGCGGGACCGGGGGAGGGAGGGGGTAGGAATTCCCTCTTTTGGCGAGTCAGAAATAGCCCAAGCTTTCCAAAGGATGTTAAAATTGGACAGAATGGAGCAATAGCTCCTTTTTTTTTTTTTTTTTTTTTTTTTTTTTTTTCTTCCCCTGTTCAGGTATGCGTCTTGAATCCTTTCATTAAACTGACACAGATTTCCAGAGATGGAGAAAAGGAGGGGTATCTGAGGTGGACATTTTATGTAAATGAGCAAATCCGAAATGTATTACAAATCCACTGTAATAAAAGTGACAGTTTTGACAGTATTGACAACATAAATATATGTTGGAACACAGCACTTTCAGACACTTAACCGATGAAGCAATAAAAAGATTCGACTACAATATTTCAAATAATCGACATTGATGTTTTGATACATCATTTTTATACCTCGAATCGATCTATCACTCTATGACCGGTCAATTTTAAGTAAAAATCTGCTGCAATTATTTACGCTATTGCCAGTGACGACCTAATAACTGTTTTCAATTAATTACAGCAAAACTAAGCATTATGAGGACTAACCGGCCGCATATTCCATTGTATGGCATTTCTTGTACGGAGAGCAAACACATATATGTATTTTGCATTCTCTTTGTGGGATCAAAAGAAAGACATACAAAGACAATCAGGATCTTGGGGGGGCTGGTGGTGGGAATAAAAGCAATCTCTTTTCGGGAATGCACCGCCGGCTCTCACCATGCACTTCTGGAAACACGCTCTAATATTTTGTCAGCTCTCTCTCTGTGCAATACCAAACCGGGCTCTCAAGATTCTTTTTTTTTTTCCTTTTCTCTTTAGGCTGTGCACTGAATCCCACTTCAAACAATGGGCTGAGCAGTTCTTGGGGAAGGAAAAAAAAAAAAAAAAAAAAAAAAAAAAAAAAAAAAAAAAAAAAAAAGAGGAATTTGGTGCTTCGAGTGATTGCCTGTGTGTTGTGAGACTCTCCGGATCATTTCAAAAGAGGTAGGAGTATATTGTTCTCTCCGGACCGAGAACTCCAGTGTAAAAATGAGAGCGCTCCTCTTCTGGAGTTTTATAGGCAGCTGGAGAACAAAAGGGGATATTTTGAGGGAGCTGGAGCAGAGCTCTGAGCAGAGTTTGGAGCCTTCGCGGATTCCCTGGTATCACACTAAAGTCATTTAGTTTGCCCTAGATGTCCTTTTAGTTACCATGCCAGACTGGAAAGATTTTTTTTTTTTTTTTTTTTTTAATGCTTCGGGCTTCTTCGAACAATTGCAAACTAGATTTTTAACTACCCAGCGCCAGCAGTGTTAGCGGGAAGCCCTGACAGGTTTGTGGTTTTCATTTTTTTTTTTTTTTTTTTCCTCCTCTCTGGTGTGTGATGGAAATACACATGTCGACTGTTTACGGTCCCCACTTTTACAAACATCCCAGCCTAAATAAAATAAAATAAAATACAATAAAACGTTAAAAAAATAAAATCTCTTCTGTGAGTGTAGTGCCTCACACCCCCCGCGTCCCATAAGCGAAGGGCTCCTCTCTGTGCCCCTTCCCAGGGCGAGTTTTGCCCCTCGGGGATGGGACGCGGGGCCGGGGTCCTGCGGCAGCCGGGAGAGCCCCGAGCCCGGCTGGGGCCGGCCCTGGAGCCCCGCCAGATAGCGCTAGAGGGCCGCTGATGGGCAGGCACCGCCGGCAGGGCCGCCCGCCGCTCCCGCTGCAGCCCCAGCCCCGGGCACGGAGCGGACAAAGCGCGGCCTCCTGTCCTGCAGGGCTGGGGGCTCTCCCGCTGAACACAAACAGCGCCCACGGCGTGCGAGAAAGAGTAAAAAGCCAAGTGAACAGGTAAGTAAATGAACCTCCTCCTAATCCAGCTCGCTAAGAGCTCAGTCGTACCGCAGCCGAGGTCAGGAAAAGTTCACCGTGATGGGCTATACCAGTGACTTGCAGGACTAGAAAGGTTTTCGGCAAATAATAATAATAATAATACACTGGTGAAAAGCCAAATGCACTGGTGGCAGAGCGGGGATCCGCATGGGCAGCTAAAGGAACCCGGTGATCTGCAGGAGCCAAAGCGGGCAGGATTTCACAGGGGCACCCGAGATGGGACCTCCAAAGTCTGGCAGCTGCGGGAAGTCGGAGGCGAATCAAAGAGCGCTGAGACGAATAAAAAGTGACTGAAGTTGTAAAAAGCAACCGTAAGGGCAAAGAAGAGCGTGGCGAAGAGCGGGTTTGGGGCTAGGAATTGAACTGTGGCACAGTCCTGATTATAAAAAGAAAAAGGTCCTATTTGAACTCCCCACTTCGCCTTGCGGGCAAAACAAAAAGTAAAATTCAGTGAATTTGGCTGCGGTGTCACGGTGATGTCCCGCACACACACTTTATCAGGCACATTGCTTTCTTCATTAATTATGACACATTGTCTAGAATGATAATTCCAGATAAAAAGCCACTTCAAATACGCTAAATTTTTCACTGTGTTCCGTGATATCCTTGACCCGTCTAAGAGGAGTTTTGTTTTAAATGCAGTCTGTGTGTGACCGAACACAATGGCATCATCCAGAATACTTGAACTCAGCACACAAACAAACAAACATTGAATAAAGTTACAAACAAGATTAAGGTTCAAGTTATTTGTCCCTGTAGCAAGGCGTCAATTGTCCTAACAGATGTAGGGACGTTAAGAGGATTTAAACCATGCGAATTTAATAAAACAGATTAGCAATAGGTGCTTTCCACAAACGCTAAGAAGCGGAAAGTAAATCTAGCCTAAATTACTGGAGGATCGCCTACAAGGGGAGCCCAAAATTTCCAACAGGGTCCAATAGGATTTCGTGCAAGCGTGGCTTGTTTTCCCCTAAAAAACTTTCTATTTGCATTAAATCTTGTGCTAGGAGCACACGCGCGTGCAAAACAGCAGTTTAAGGTCTCCGGTGGGATTTATTCTTGAAATCTGAAATATTACCTGTTGTTCCATCCGCTTTTGCAAGGCTGTGGAAAAAGAGAGAGAGAGGGAGGGAGGGAGGGATGTAACGAGCAAGCAAGAGAGGCATGTCTCAAAGGCAGCAAAGGACTAAGATGCCACACTTCGGAAAGGCTGATTGAAAACAGACTCTTCTGAACTTTTAGAGGATTTTCTCTCTCGCTCCCTCCGAGGACTAAGAAGCCGATTTGGGAGTTTGAAAGGGAATAGGTTTCAGCATCCATATTTGTTCTGGTGCACTTGTAAAATGCGATTTGAAGAGGATCTTTAGCCCTCTGATTGTCTTTGTATTGTTTTTCTTGAAACGGATCTTTTGCCCTTAATGAATCCCCACACAGCTGGACAGCTCCTGCTCGGACACTGAGAGCGCTAACCCCAAACTGACCCCAATTTGACACCACAAGATGAAATTTTACCGCCTGTTAAAACCATTTCCAGCCTCGGCAAAAGGAGCTGGCGGTTGACTGCGATGCACTTCCATACCGGACACCTCATTTCTCTTCGGACTTTTGAGCCCATGAAAAAAAAAAAAAAAAAAAAAAAAAAAAAAAAAAAAAAAAAAAAAAAGCAGACACACCACCCCGACTTGTATCTTTGTATCTCACATTTTTCCTGAAAATAGCCCTCGTTCTGAAAGTGATGCAGGAGAAATGGAAATTAGTAATTTTAATTTTCCCGAATTACTTTTTTTTTTTTTTTTTTTTTTTTTTAGAAATGTCACCAGTTGGAGGGGAGATGGAGGGGGGTAAATAAAAAATAAAAAATCACCCAAGTATGTGAAAGCCCTCAGCCCCTCACCCTCTGCACGTACGTAACGCATTTTCCTCCGAGCTCCCAACAGCATCTTTGTTAATACATGAGTACATTCACTTAAGGGCGCTAAATTGAGATCCCTTTTTAATGGCTAAACTGTAGCGCTTTATAAACCACCTTCTCTGCGTGCTTTAATCCACTGCGATAGTGATGAGGAAAAAGGCTTCAACTCTTCTCACGTGGAAAAAAAAATAAAGACACAGGAGGAACATGAAAGATCTTAATTTACTACATGAAATTTCACTTTCTATCAAGTTAAAATAATTTTCAAAAGTTGGTCTCTGTCCCAGATTACAAACATGCACAGCAGGGCAAGACAACGCAGGGGGTTAATTAGTTTAGGAGGGGGAAAAAAATTAAACAATTGAAAGGAGCAGCATTGAACACTGCAAAAGTCTTTGGCTGCTTTTTTTCAGCATTGATTTTAGTCTGTTTTCTCTGAATTTCTTAGTCAAGAGAGCTGAAATCTACAGAGACTTCTGTGAAAAATAGAATTAGTAAAAAAAAAAATGAAGTGGTCTAAAATTACATTCTAAGCAATAAAATTATTTCTTTTAAGTGAGCCAAGTAACCTAACTTATTTTTGAGAAGAAAACTGATGAACTTCTCTTACAGCTTGAGCTCTGAAGAAATGCATGGAGCCTTAAATGCAGCTAGATGACTTTTGCACAGGCAGTTTCTAAGGAAAGACCTCCTCTTTGGTGATACCGAAACTATTCTAAAAGAGACATAGTTGTGTATCTCAAGAGACAACGCTCTGGGTTTGCACTGCCACGGTTAAAAAACAAGTTTGGAAGCTACAAATATTTGAACCACGTCCTCTAAGCTGGCTGCATCACAAACAAATGATTCCCTACAAGTGGAGAAATCTGGCATCTTTGGGGTGCGGGGGGTGGGGGGAAGGGAGGGGGAAGAAAGAAAGAAAAAAAAACCCCAAATAACATTCACCGATGACTAGATCTCTTAAAAAAAATCTGCTAGAAAACTACAGCTGTAAAAGTAGGAAAGGATTTGCATAACCTACTGCTCTGTAGGTCTCCGCGCACCCAAAGGATTAGCCAAGCATTCATTACCATGAATATCTTGAATTACGTTACCGATTTATACGACAGAGTATAAAATACTGCACAAGAAGACCGGCTTTTTCCCTGCAAAATGAATTGACTTAACCACTGCTTGAAAGAGATCTACATACTAAGGGCTCTTCTACTCACCTCTCTGTACAGTCCCGGGAAAGTCACTCACAGCAATTCGGTTGCTCTTAGGACTGGCTTTAATCTTGGAGGAGATCCTCTAGGAAAAAAAAAATAAAAACAAAAAAAACAAGCCGTGTCTGCTCCCCGGCTTCTGGCGGGTTTTAAGCAGGGTGCAACTGTGGCTAAAAGTAGGAGAGGGACTTTTGTCCGTGTTGCCTGATGTTTGTAAATAGAGGCGTGCTGTGCAGGGCTGGGCGCTGGCGGAACATGCAGGAATGCCCACTGGCGTTTGTCAGCTCTCCACACTATCTTTCTTTCTACGTGAGGGCTGATTTCCCGCAGACATCATTGTTATGATGGCTCATTTAATCAAACTGTTTAATTGCTCCGGTAATCACTATCATCATCACAGGTACTCAATCATTCATCATTTTGGAGGGGTTTATTGACCTCTGGAGCTCATTCCCTTTGCCTATTAAAATCAGGCCAAATATCTATAACTACCCTTTTGAGTTATTTTCTTAAAGTTAAAAAGCCCCAAACCTCCGAAAAGCATCGTCATCACCACGAACAGCAAAGGAAACCCAAAATCTATGGGAATACTCTATTTTCCGCCGTGACTTTCAAAAGGCCACATTCACAAGCGGGTATATAATCATTGATAAATTCCACTATTAACGGGATAGTCTGGTTTAGATTTTATGTGCAGGGGACCGTGAACGAGCCTGGGGGGGGGGTTGGGGAGGACAAAACTGCAGCGATCGATAGTTTGACCATCGCTCCTCCCCTAAACTTCAGGCATGGGCCGTGATTGATGAGCCCGGCTAGCTTTGGGAATTGACTGCTCGGAGGTGAGGCAAGCCAAGCGATTGGGCCGGAGAAACGCCCCAAAATGAGCGTGTGTGTGTGTGTGTGTTTGAGTGTGTGTGTGTGTGTGCTCGGAAAAGTTCATTCGGTACTCCGGGCTGGGGGGGGGCATCATCTCACTTCATTTGCTAAATCACCCCACCGTAATTAGCGCTACCATTAGCGGGCATTACGGAGCTAATACTCCGGCACACATCCATCCCACCGGCGCGATGGATAAACGCTAAAGTCCGGCAATGCACACACTAAACACCGCGGCTCCGCTCGGAACAGCAATCTACCCAACATCTGCATCTCTCCTACAAAACACCGAGCGTGACTTTGTTTTTAAGCCCTTTACAAAGCCTGGCAGCCTAATCGCAAAACTAAAAGGGATTTCCCCCTCTCTCTTCCCTCCGCCTCTCCCCGCCCTCCCCCCGCTCCGAGCCATGCAGAGTGTTTGATAGCGGCGGTCACTGAGTGCCGAGCGGTGCCCGGCGCGCTCCGAGCGCGGCGTCCTCCTCCGGCCGGGGATGGCTGTGTAGCGGGCCCGCTGCTGTGCCGGCGGGGGCCGGCCCGGCCTGGTGCGGCGGCCACGGGCACTGGGGGCTCTAGTGCCGCTGCCCCGGGCCCGCCCCACCGCCGGGGACCCGGCCCGCGGGCCATCGGAAGGTATTTTGTCGCTCAGATAACCCAGCGCGGACCGAGCCGGGGCCGGGCTGCTAGCGCACTTTTCTCCTCGCTCCCCGCAGTTTCCCCTGCCTCTCCCCCCCCTCTGGCACACACACACACACACACACACACGCGCGCTCTCCCCGTCCTTCCTCCCCTGCCTCCCTCCCTCCTTCCCTCCCTCCCTCGCTCCCTCCCTCGCTCCCTCCCTCCCTCCTCCCTCCCGGCTCCCCTCCCTCCCTCCCTCTCGCTCGCACGCTCGCTCGCTCCTTCCTACACGCCGCGCTTCGCTCGGGGCAGGGGCTGCAGCGCGGCTCCCCCCGCGCGGCGCCGCGGCCGCCCCGCCGCCGCCCGCCGCTCCCCGCGCATCCCCCGGCGCTCCGCCGCCCGGGCCGCCCCGCCGCTCCCGCCGCCCGCCCGCCGCTCCCGCCGCGCCCCGCGCATCCCCGCCGCCGCCGCTCCCGCCGCTCCCGCCGCCGCCGCCGCCGCCGCCGCGCCGCAGGACTGGCTATGGCCACCGCCACTTCCGGGTTCCGTCACTTCATTCTCCCGCCGATCAGCGCCGCGAAACTGAGCCGCTTCTATAAGGCAGCCGGCAGCCAACCTGCCAGCGCGCACTGACACCCGCCCGGCCCCGGGAGTGAGCGAGACAGGGAGACAAAATACCTGCCGGGAGGAGGAGGAGGAGGAGGAAAAAAAAAAAAAAAGAAAAAAAAAAAAAAAAAAAAAAAAAGAAAGAAAAGAGAGAGGGGGAAGTCCGGGCTTTGCAAAACTATTCAATTTTTTCTTCGCATCTTTCCCCACCCCCCTTCACAGTACTTTGAAAAAAAAAAAAAAAAAAAAAAAAAACAAAACAAAACCAAAAGCAACAACCCTATAAGCGATCCTAAAAGGCAAAACCCGAGCACGGAGTTACTGGAAGAAGAAGCCGGGGTTAAAAAGATTCCTCCTCTCTTCTTCATCATCATCAACCATCATTCATTCACTACCTTGACATTCCCTGGCTTTGATTGACAGCTGGAGTGGCAAAAAGCCATGAGACACGACAGTTTGGTTACATGTGGGTTGCTGACGGGCCGATCGTAACCTTCAGTTTGGGGGCTTGACAATTTTTTTTTTTTTTTTTTTTTTTTTTTTTTTTTTTTTTTTGTGCGTAGAGAAAGAAAAAAGGAAAAAGAGAGACAGAAAAAGGAAAGAGAAAGAGACAGAAAAAAAGAAGAAAACACAGAAACTCATCGTGGTTCTTGACTGGTTTTTTATATATTGTTATTGTTATTGTTGTTGTTATTATTATTATTTACCCATATTGGAGGATAGGAGAAGTCTATAAGTGGGTTGCAAAAAAAAAAAAAAAAAAAAAAGGAATCTTCTTCACTCTAAATCACTTTCTTTGCTGGACTGGGATATTAAATATACGACACATCCAGGAGTTTATTGGAGCGCAGACTGATGGCGCAAAGGGTAGGTTTAAATCTCCAACACTTACCTATATATAAATCCTCTCTTAAGAGGGGCCTGTCCGATTTGCTCTCCTCTGTTGCTGATGATGATGGCGGCCACTATTAAAAAATAGCAGCAAAAATTATTCGCTGGCTTTTTGTGTGTGTGCATGAGTGTCTGTGTGTGTGTGTGTGTGTCTCTCCGCAATTGTTCCACGCTTTTTTCCTCTCCAGCTTTTTCCCCAGCAGCGCGGTTTCCCTGCTCTCTGCCTGCTCAGGGTTTCACAGGGGAAAGCTCGCTGCTCCTGCTGCCGCCGCCGCTCCTGCTGCTGCCTAGCAAAGGCTAACAAATACATCTGTGTGTCTGTGTATACACCAATGTATATATATGTATACACATAGAGCTGCTTCTTCTTCTCTCTCTCTTTTTTTTTTTTTTTTTTTTTTTTTTTTTTGGTCTCTGGCTGTGACAAGGACAAGGGGAATTGCTACTAAATAATGTTTCTGGTAACTTTCAGATTATTTCCCCCTTTATCTTCCTCCCTCCTCCCGATGCAACCTACCTTTCCTCTCTCTTTTCCAGTGTTGATTTATTTATCTAGTTGGTTTTGATTCTGCTTGTTTATTTTTTTTTCCCCCCTTCTTTTCTAATGCAGAGTAACTCTAGTTTCTCTCCTCCGTTTCCTTCCTTTTCATCCCCGTTTCCTTGTTAGGGTTTCTGCTGCCTGTGCTGAAGAGGACCCTCTCCCCCACACATGCAGACAGGCAGACACACTTTCCCCTTTTCCCTCTCCTCGCACCCCCACTCTCCCTCCAGCCCCTCCAGCCCTCGCTCCCGGTCCCAGTCCATTTCATTTTGAGCATTTCTTTCTCTGTTGTGGCTGCTTTTGTTTTGCTCTGTTTGTGTCTGTCCGGGTGCTTTACTCTCTTTTGACTTTTGTTGTTGTTGTTTGTTTGTTTTTTGGTTTTGTTATTTTTTTATTATTTTATTTTTTATTTCTCCCTCTCTTCTCCTCTTTCTTTTTCTTTTTTCTCTCTTCCTTTCCGGCCCGGTTTTTGTCAGTACGATGAGCTGCCGCACTACGGCGGGATGGACGGAGTAGGGGTGCCGGCGTCCATGTACGGGGACCCGCACGGCCCGCGGCCGATCCCGCCGGTGCACCACCTGAACCACGGCCCGCCGCTGCACGCCGGCCAGCACTACGGCGCGCACGCCCCGCACCCCAACGTCATGCCGGCCACCATGGGCTCCGCTGTCAACGACGCCCTGAAGCGGGACAAGGACGCGATCTACGGGTAGGAGCCGCCGGGCCGGTGCCCGCCGAGCGGAGCGGAGCGGCCGGGCAGGGGCGGGGAGGGCGGGGGGAGCCCGGGGGAAGGCGGCGGCAGGGCAGCCCCCGGCCCCGCTCCGCAGGGAAACCCGCCCGGGGGCACCGCCGGGGCCGGAGAGCCCGGGACCTGGGCGAGCGCAGCCCGGCCCGGCAGAGGGGCCGGCACCCACGGGAAACCCGGGCTGCAAAACACACCTCTGGAGGAGAGAGGTAGTGCCTCGTCCTTCCATTTTTCTTCTTTTATTTATTCGTTTTTCTCTCTCTTTTTTTTTTTTTTTTTTTTTTTTTTTTTTTTGGGGGTGTGTCTTTTTTTACCCATGGGTTTTTGTTGTTGTTGTTGTTTGGGTGGGTTTTTTTTTTTTTTTGTCTTTCTTTCTTGTAAAGGCCCCACTCAGAGACTCTCGTTGCTCTGGATTTTAGTTGGAGAAGTGTTGTTCTGGTGTTCTCCTCTGTGCCATAATACCACTCTTCCAACTTTGTAAATAAAGAGCTATTCACATCGCGGAAGGTAGTGAGAGTAAAAAAGGATTCACTTCTTGTAAACAGCTCTTCCCAGAGACAGAAGAAATAAATACATTTAGGGCAGTGAGCTGAATTTTCTATTTAAGAAAGAAAGAACATGAGGAAAAAGAAACTCATACCCAGCAAAACTCAAGGCTGCACCAGGGCTTTGCTTGGAGGGAATGACACCGATTCCCTTCGGTGCCTTTTGGAAAAAACACTAACTGATCCTAAAAGGAGAGCTAGTAACATCTCTGACAGAGTGTGGGGCCTTGATCAGACACCAAAGGGGAAAAGAAACAAATGCATGCTTACTACTTAGCACGCAGATAATTTTTTTTTTTCTGATTACACCAACTATGGGAAAATATTTCGCGAAGTGCTCCCTTCCTCCACCCCCTCCCCAGCTCACTTATCTGGACAGATGGTATTTTACTTGGGTGTGCTTCCTAAGCCAGGAAACTTCACCACATTTTTGTTAGCAGGCCCCTTGAAAAATAAAATTATGTATTAAGTAGTTTGCAGTTTGCCTAGCTGTGCTCTCGTTTCAGGTCATAGCTGGAGGGTAGAGATGGGATCTTCCAGGTTTTGCGGTATTTTAAGCTGTGGCAAAAGTGTAACATTCTCAGCTGAGCTGCTGCTGAGCACGTTCGGTGCCTTGTGCCTTTAGAGAGGTCACTTTTGTCCTCCTCGCTGAGGGCTGCACGGGGGACGTGGGCCATTGCAATTTCAACATTAAAAAAAACCCCAAAAACCAAACCAACAAAACAGCGACAATCAACTCACCGCCAAAGCCATTATTTTTATTTCAAAATGTGGTTCTCCACTGCTCTGCCCGGGGCATTACTGCGGGACTGCAGAGTGTGGTTGTGCCCGTGTGTCCCTATATGTGTGCTCGTGCATTAAAAAAAAAACCAAAAACCAAAAACCAAAAACCAAAAAAAAAAAAAAAAAAAAAAAACAAAAAAAAACACACAAAAAAAAAAAAACCCTAAAAAAAAAAAACCCAAAAAAAAAACCAAACAAAAAAAAACCCAACCAAAAAAACTTGTTGATTACAGCTCTTCTTTCCCCCTCTCCCCCATCCCCTCCCCTCTCTTTTGTGCCACCGCCCGGTAGGCACCCGTTGTTCCCCCTCTTAGCTCTGGTCTTTGAGAAGTGCGAGCTGGCGACCTGCACGCCCCGGGAGCCCGGCGTGGCCGGCGGGGACGTCTGCTCCTCCGACTCCTTCAACGAGGACATCGCCGTCTTCGCTAAACAGGTCCGGCACCTCTCCCCCGCCCCGGCCCCGGCCCTCAGGGGCACTCCCCAGCCCCTGGACCCCCCGGCCCTCAGGGGCACTCCCCAGCCCCCTCAGGGGCACTCCCCAGCCCCTGGACCCCCCCCGGCCCTCAGGGGCACTCCCCAGCCCCCTCAGGGGCACTCCCCAGCCCCCTCAGGGCACTCCCGCCGCCCCCCCAGCGCCGGGACCCCCCGGGCGGGTGTGGGCAGGGACAGGCTCCCCTTCCCCCGGCGTTCCCTCTCCGGGGCCCGGGGGTGCGCCCCGCTTGCCCTGCTGGCCCTGACCTCCCCCCGCCCGCGGCCTTGCCCTCCTGCACTAATGACAGGGAAAGGGAGCTGCGGCCGGGCTTTAGGGGCAGAGGGAGCGGGGGGCAGGCGGGGCACCCAAAGGAGAAGGCTCCCGTGGGACCGGCACCGGCAGGAGCGGGGCGGACTCCCCTCCACAGCTCGGTGACCCAGCGCCTCCAGCCGGATTTTGGTACCGGCCGGTTTTGTCAAAGGGATTTTCCCCTTTGGGGCGATCCTGTTACGGGGCTAAAGGCAGAAGCTGTACTTCACGCCGCTTTCCCTTTTTTTTCTTGCAGGTCCGCGCCGAAAAACCACTTTTTTCTTCAAATCCAGAGTTGGACAATTTGGTAAGGCCTGCTCCCTCTCCCACCGCACTCCCTTCCAGCCCTTCCCGACCCCTTGGGCAGCTGCCGGCAGGAGCCCTCCTCCGCGCCGGGACCGGGCACCGGGCACCGGGCACAGGGCTGGGAGCGGGCCGGGCACCGGGCACCGGGCACAGGGCTGGGAGCGGGGCAGAGCCTGCCGGGCCGGGCACCGGGCACAGGGCTGGGAGCGGGGCAGAGCCTGCCGGGCCGGGCACCGGGCACAGGGCTGGGAGCGGGGCAGAGCCTGCCGGGCCGGGCACCGGGCACAGGGCTGGGAGCGGGGCGCCGGCCCCTCGGCGAGTTGCCGTCAAGGGGCTTCAAAGAGCTTTATTCTTAGAGCCGGTCAGAGCAAAGTCTCAAGCCCCAATGCATTGCAAAGCTGAGTTTGAAAGCCACGGGAAGCTAAGAGTGAAGGAAGTAACTGCTTAAGAAGAGAGAGATGGAGATTTCTAATGTAATTCTTTTGCTAATGTGAAAGATTTCAATATTCAAAGTGCCCAAATCCTCTTGTAAAGAAGATGCCAAACTATTCAAGCACACATTGGCCCCCCTCTCTCCTGCGGGCGGGGGTGGCAGTGTGTGTTTGACTTCTCTGCCGACCCCCGGGGATGGGGCCGGGGTGCTGGGAGGGATCAAGGGCAGGAAGAGGTTTCCTCCAAGATCGCGGTAATAAAGCACTAATCATGGCTTCTGGAATAAATATGATAAAAATCAAGTGTTTAGGTTAAAGTTGATCAAAACCGTTGAAGCGTGACCAATGAGCTGAAATCCCGGCTAATGACGGCGCGCCCTGGCAATCCCCTTCTCCCCTTTTCCCCCTTGGGCTCACGGCTCTGCCCGGCCCCCGTGCTCCTGTCTCCCACCTAACCCCTGCCTCAAAACTTTCTTGCAGATGATCCAGGCAATACAAGTACTAAGGTTTCATCTTTTGGAATTAGAAAAGGTAAGAGTGACGGAGCTGGGCGCGGGGCATGCCATTTCCTACCCCCTCTCTCCTGCCCTCCCTGCCCCCCCGGTCCTCCCCTCTGCTCCCTTCCTCCCGACTGTTTGGGCTGACTTGTAAACATGGCCAGAGAACACAGTGGTAATACACTGTGACACTGTAACCTGTGCCATCAGAGCATGAGACACCTGACAGACTGACCCAGACCGTTTTCCTCCTTTTTTTTTTTTTTTTTTTTTTGTGTGTGTGTGTGTGTGTGTAATTTCAATATTTACAAATATCAAATATTAAACAAACCCCTTTCATCTTCCTTTACCCCTTTCCTCAGCAGAAGCTCCTTTTCCCATTCAGAAATATTATGTTTAACATGAAGAAATGAAAGCACTCGTTCTCCTCTCTAGCTCTGGCAGGCACATTAACCCCAAGCAAGCACTAATGTTTGGAAAGAGGCAGGGGCCCCTGCGACGCGTGGGCAGGGGCTGTACCCTGGGACCAGAATGGCTCTTCCCACAACCTCAGCAAGTAGCTTTATTTTACTGCTCCCGGCCATTTAGACCTTTTTTTAGCCCTGGTTTAAACTGATCCTGTCCCGGGTGACTAGTTGTACCTGTCTGGGTTGTGTATGCTCCAGAGATACCACCTGGGCCCAGCTCCCAGTGTCCTGATGTTATCCCCAAATCATATTTTCTTCAGCACACAAGCCCGAGCCCACTATCTCTCGCTAACTTGTTGCTGCAGCAAGTCTCTAGAGAATAATATGTGCTGCAACTCTTTCTCTATTGTTTCCTTGCCTTCAACTATTGTCCCCCTTAATTAGAGTTACTTGTGGAGTAGATCAGAGGGTTGTACTTGTTTAAAAAAAAAAAAAAAAAAAAAAAGCTGAAATAGGATATTTTGCCACTATTGATTCTATTATTCTTTTTATTCTTTTTAGGTTCATGAATTGTGTGATAATTTCTGCCATCGGTACATTAGTTGTTTGAAAGGAAAAATGCCAATAGACCTTGTTATTGATGAAAGGGATGGCAGCTCCAAATCAGACCATGAAGAACTCTCAGGATCTTCCACAAATTTAGCCGATCATGTAAGTCCTTCTGTTTTCTTTATGACACTTTTTAAGTTTTTTTTACCTGCTTAGAGGACCTGTTTCAGTTTTCCTTGCTTTGCTGCTGTTGTCTATTAGTATTATTACTACCTTCACCTCTTGCAAGCTCGAATCCCATCTTCGAACTTTCTTCCCTCTCACTTTGCAGAGTTATAGAAATGCAAAAGATTCCTTCGGTTTTCATATGTAAAGCATCGAGTTTGCAATGGTTTGTAAAGTTTCCTGGTCTGGGAGGCTCGGAGAGCTAGCAAACTATTGGTTTGGTGTGGGGATCGGTGCTTTCTCCTGTTCGTTGCCAACTTTGTAATCAATGCATCAATGTAAGGAAACACAGACAAGAAAGTTAGGAAGAAAGTTTGCTGATTTGCTCCCCCCTCCCCTCTCGTGGGGATGACAAGTGATGAGAATTATTGGCAATACTGCACTGCATTAAAAAAAAAGGGGTTAGCACATTAGAGTTTCCAATGCTTTTGCTTTATAGCAATTTATTGTCAGAATATGGACTTATTGCCAAACGCCTGAAGCATCTTCATAATAAAAGACAGTAACCTTGATGAAGCAATTATTAACAATGTATTACAGAAAGTTGGAGAGAATGATGATTGAGTAACCATAGGTTAGCAGTTGATTTTAACACTTAAGGAGTTGGTGAGTTAGTGTAATGTGTGTAGGACTGAACACTGGTGTGCGTGGTGAGGAGAGTGCCTTTGTTTTTCCGGGTTTTGGAGCGGCTTCTCTGATCCTTCAAAAGATATAGATGCAGAGACACTTTGGGATGTGGAGGGAAAGATTGCAGCTGGTACAGCAGAAAAGGGAAGGAATAGTTCTGGTTAAAAAGGGTGGGTGTGAACTCCGCTGTATTTATAGGAATGCATCCCTGGGGGGCAAAGGGGTTTATACAGTTTTAGATTCAATTGAACTAATAATCTAAATGATAGAGTCTAATATTTTAGCGGTTGAAATATTAATTTAGCACCCAGTGTGAAGTTAACCATGCTTTCTGCACAGGCGCCTGCCTTTATTTCTCAGTGTGTTGAGAAGAGTAGCAGGATCCCAGAGAGAATGAGCTTTCTAGGAGCTTTTGTTTCCTTTGAAAACATGTTAGTTTTGTGTGTATTTGGTAATTACATTAGACCTGGACTGAAGCTGAATCGAGAGATAAAATAATAATAAATTCTTCTGAATGTCCCCCTTCTGGCGTGGCTTAGTTACGGGAAATATTTTTGGACCCAAGCCTTAGCTTTCATTTTCTCATTTGTATTCAGTAAACATTGCATGACAAGGTTTGTGCTATGTTTTACATTTTAAATCTATTACTTTGAGAGAAAAAAATGGATGCAGATCTTCCTTAAAGTTTCTCTGCTTATCAGTTAACTCACATGTAGGTAATAAACTCCATGAGGCATGACACAATTTCAAAAATATTTGTTTCATGGCATTTTACAACCCTAAATTCGTGGGCATAAGTATTCTGGGAGAGTACCAGAAAAGAAATTGAAATGAGTGGCAACCTGAAAGATAGTGAGTCACTGTGTAGAATTTAGAGAAACGGAAAAAAACCCCCAAACCCCAAACATGTTTCTCCAGTACAGTTTCTTTACAAGAGTGTGTTTCAAGTGGAAGTGTAGAAATGGAGCATGCTTATGTTTATATTGAAGAGATTAGATAAACTAGCCTGTTTAGGGTTCTGGCAGATGGCAAATGCTCAAGCCAGTTTGCAGTGCTCCATTATAATATTTAAATTCACACACAATGATAGGACAGGGGTGGAGGGGGTTAGCATTTTGATAATTTGGTAACTATTATCTTCCCTAAGAAGAATCTCCTCTTGCTTTTGTGGCCCCAAAAACAAACTCAAATAAATATGACAACCCATTTATCTTGCACCCGTTAGGGTTTACCACTTCATTGGGTATTATAATTTAAAGCCTTTTATTTCCTGGAGATTTGAGCTATAACATTTTTACTTTAGCCCCCTGCTATTTGTTTTGAAAGGAAGCAATAATTTGTGCAACCAGAACACCAACTGGGAAATGAAGAGTTGTATCACATAGTTACATTTTATTCATGCGTTTTGGGAAATGTATCTCCTTATTGGATTTTTTTTTTTTTTTTTTTTGCATATTAGCTTGTTTTCCTGACAAAACTTTAACACCTTTATATAGCTTAGTCAAACTACCATGTTTTATATTTTCACTGTACAATGTTCCAGCAGAAAGAAATGCATGTTTATTCATAGAAAAAGAAAAGCTTTTTAAAAATTGCTAATATAAACATGCAAGTCTATTAAGAAATGAGCTATCATTTCTGAGTATCTACCTGAAAATGTAGCAGTTCAAGCATGCAAATTTGTCCAATTTGGCTCTCCAGGTTTATTTTTTTTCATTTGCCTTGATATGCATATTTAATATATAGCCTTAGGCTAGATCTCATTTGGTGAAAGTTGGTGTAGGGGTGATGATGAGCCACTTCAGAAGGACAGAGACAGCATGTTGTTTCCTCTGTTTTATGTATTGGCCCACTATTCTGATCCACGGGTCTTCCCCTCATGGTTTTATTTGCACATGAAATACTAGGAGCATTTCAACTGATTGGCTATGAATAATGATAGCCCAAAAGAAGTGTAGGTTAATTTGTTGCGTGCCAAGGTTTCTCTTGTGGAGGTGACAGTTTGTGACAGCTGTTTGACACCCCAAAAATCCATACCCCTCTATTGTTATTAAGTGGTGTAAAGCTACCCTGTGTGTGTTTAATGTAAATGTGAGGGGTGCTAGTAGAGACAGTGGCAGTGCTGAATTAGGAAGTAAGGCAGTTCTCAGCTTTATTGTTTTTCTAGACCTTAAAACAGGCATGAAGGAAAGTAACAGAAAGAATTGTAGGATTAGCCAATATTTACCACAAGACTGCAAATGGGGTACTCAAATATTGCATGCTCCCCCTTTCAAAATCTACTGCTTTGCTATTTATATAACTGAATTGGAAACCAAACCCAAAAACAACAAAGGAATGAACTCTTCAGAGATACACCTGTGCTAAAAAAAGGAGACAGCTGAAAGTGGTTGTGCTGTACATGTTTGGTAATAAATGTGTTTATTGAATTTTATTTTAGTGCGCTATTAACTGTTATGTAATATAGTTAGTGTAAAGGGTCCAGGGACATGGTAGATCAAATAGTGTAATGCTGGCCACAAGAAGCAGAAACTTTTGTTATTACTCAGCTGTGTTTAGTAAATATAACAGCCCATAATTAGTGTTTGAATTTTTAACACCCTCAGGTTTTTTTATTGCTCTGAGGTATTAGCTGTAGATGGGAAGAAGGTAATTACAGCTATGCCCTGGCTGAACCAGATTAGTTAGGGGGAAAAAAAAGATAAGAAAAGAGGGAAAAAACCCCTTTGCAGCTGCAGTTCAAGTTCGGTTTCCCAGTGCAGACAATTTATTATTGTTCAACTAAACGTACCAGGCCATATCCTGAATTCTCTGTTCAGCCTAAAATGTCTGATGAGATTGTTTGCAGTTCTTTTCTTTTCTTATTTCAAGCTATTAAAATTTTAAAAACATGATGCTCATAAAATTTGGAGATTTTTTAATTTTTTTTCGAACAAATAACATTTTGTACTTTAATTACATTTCTTTTGTAGCTGGCCTCACCTGGTGTCATACAATTCTTCCTTTAGCACAAACCTGTTTTGAAGCCTCCTATAGAAATTTATGGCGGTCCCTTCCACTGGCTTTGTGGGAACAGGATCAGGGCCTCAGTTTTTTTTTATATTTTTTCATATTTTTTGTTAGCTCAGAGGTAATAATATACAGATCATTATTCCTAAAATACCATTAAAACTGATATAAATATACATAGATCTCTTTTATAAAAAAAAGACTCTTGACAGATTAGAAATCTAACATCGTAGCTGTAGAAGAGAAAGATTAGTCTGAATATTAAACCTTTCAGCTCTCACATGAGGAGATACTTTATTTTGTACTTTTGGATATCCAGACAACTTAACATTTCTTTAATATTTCTCCTCAAAGAATGGTCTGTTCAAATTCCTGACATTTTGCAGATAAGAAAAAAAAAATAGTGCAGTACATACCTGTTCCAGCAATATAATTAAATCTTTGGGTAAGATTTCACTGAATAATGAAGAAGTAATTGGGGGCCTGATGCTAGGGTCTGCGGGTATGCCACACTTTTGTGGACTTCAATGGGAGTTTCAAGAAACACCAGATCAGATCCCAAAGGTGCCCTTTCCATCTGTAGGGTGTCAGAAGGAAAACTAAGTAGCTAACTGCAACAATAATAAGGCAAACCGAGAATGTGGCTTAAGACTTAGGACATTGCAGTAGGTCCTCTACTTTTTGAAGGGGCAAATAGCAGCAGGAACTTTCCAAGACTGTAGCTAGTGTTGTGCATTCCTGCTCTTTGATAGGCTTTTATCAACTGCTGAAGTCTCAAATTTGAGTCTACAGCTCAAATTTGAGTGTTTTAACTCTGTTCTCTCAAACGGAACCAATAATGTTTTTCAGTATCTATTTGATAACTGGGCTCCCTTTTTGTTTTGAGTTGTCAGTCAGTCTAGATGAACTGTAGCCACATAAATGACATAGAAGGTCAATTTAAAAAACCCAACACCTCCCTGATTTTTCAAGTCTTAGTTTCTTGGTGACAGGTGGATTACATGTCTGATTTCAATCTTAATTAGAAAATACAAAACACTCAGTTTTCAGAACGCTGCCCTGTTCTAGGAGGCTCAAACATTGCTCCTGACACTTTTTTCAAATGCAAAATCAAGGGACAAGAATTAAAACTTGTACATATATACAAAATATCTGGTAGGTTGCTGTGCCTTGGGTTTGTTTCAATTGTGTAACTCTAGTACAAAAAAGTAGTCATATTAGTTATGCATCTTTTGGAAAATAAACCTTAGCAACGCCAGGAGTAGTCTTTTTTAGAAAACATATATATTATGTAAAATTAGAGTTTTTAATATCTTTTTGTCTTATTGAAAGTTTCTTTAAATACTAAGTTTATTATTAAATGCACTTGACATGATCTCTAAGATACCACCCTGAACTTTACACACACAAAACATTGTCACAAATACACACACAGAAACACATGTGCACGTGTGTGATAAATTTCCATGTCCAGCGTGGTGTATCATATTTTCATATATAGCTATACCTAGATACAGATCTTTGGGCTATCAGTCATATCAGCCATTCCACTGTGTTTACACGTGTTACTTATGAGAACAAGGTGAGCAGGATTTGGATTGTGTTTGGGAGGGATAGTGCCATCTCTATCAAGTGGTTCAGCTCAGTTTTGTGTTTGTAAAATTAATTTACCAGAACTTTGAGTCCAACCACATTTTGAAACAATAAACTTTATAGCCATTCTAGTTTCTTTTATAAAAACAAGTTTTGTTTTGTTTGTTCTTTTAAGATTAATGATTTTGTCAATTTCATCTGATAAAATTAGGTTTGAGCCTGATCCTGTCAGAGTTGTGTACTTGAAACTTCAGTTAAAATATGTGAGTCAAATCCTGCTCAGCTTACTCACATGGGTATCAGCTGGCCTGATTGATTTTACTTCCCAGTTATAAATAAGAAGCAGATTCCTTATGGTTGAGTCTTTAATATCACCATAAAAAGCAGTATGAGATCAGAATCAGCCCTAGCAGGACTACATACACTCACAAAAAGCTAGCCAGACTTTGCCCAGCAGATATTTTGGACATACAAAGTAAGAATTGCAATTTGTCAGGAGCTTATCCTATATCAAATTTCTGTGTTACAACATCTCTGTTCAAGAAATCCTGTAGTAGTTAAAAACTCTTATGGTTTCCAGCAGATTTTCAGCATCAACAAAAGAGAAATGTATCGGATTGGCTTTCTACACCTTTTGTCCTTTCTGCTGCTCGTTTCTAGATTTAGCAAAATTCAATGGTTGTGCTAAATCTTTTTTTTTTTTTTTTTTTTTTTTTTTTTTTACTTTCAAGGGAAAAAACCACTGGTAAAATTGTGTTTTCTAGGGAAGGCCATGTGTGTAAATGAGAAACAGTGGATAGCAGTGGAGCGATCTCCTGTGGCCCTGCTACTACAAGCTTTCCCCATATTGTCTCCTGCTTTTATATTAATTACAACTTGCATTATCAGCTGTGAGTCTGTAGCCCAGCAAATAGAAAATACTGCCCCTGGAGACATAGCTTCTTGTATCTATTTTCTATCTCCTTCTATTGTGCTCTACTCAGTATTCACTGCTTTTCTCCTAGTAACACTGCTCTTTAACACAATTAGGTAAGAGCAAGAGGAGTACCATATTTGGCTCCCAATTATTAAATCTACTGGGAATAGATACATGTGTGCTGTTCACTTTCTGTGGTACCTGGCATTAGTTTAGGTCATACCTGTATGAAATTTTTATAGTATGCACATGTATACAAAATAGACAGTTGCATTTGGCAGATATCATCCACACTCTTCAACGTGTTTCTGCAAAGTATATCCCTGAACTTGGAAGAAGAAATGAGATTCCTTCTTTTCAATTTTTTTTTTCAGTGTGATAACTCAATACAAATTTCATTGAAACTAACAGAAAAAATGCAACTAATATTAGTGGGCTTTAGACTAGGATCTCTTCAGGTATCTGATGAAGAAGTACACTTTAGAGGTGTCTTTTTTTTTTTCTTTTTTTTCTTTTTTTTTTCTTTTTTTTTTTTTTTTTTTTTTTGAAGATGTGCATGAAATAAATAGTTATGATTAGTCATTTGGCCAAGAATTTTTTTTGAGGGATGTGAGGTTGGGTATAGTCTAGGGGAGAAAAAGATCAGTTCACTGACTCGTACAATGATTCTAGTCCAAACCAAAAGAATGCTGCCTTTTTATGAGTCTGTAAACTCCACCCCTAAAATTATTTGTCATTTTTTACTGCATGAAAGTCGAGCTATTTCTCTCCCTTTCAAATTCCTTCAACACCCTACTGTTGCATTTAGTAAATACCTTATCTTACATTTTCTGTCCTCCAACAATCTCTGCCAAATAGCTTCCTCAAGAAAACTGTCACAAGAAATACATTGAATTCTCAATCAATACAGTTTGTCTTTCTCAAACTGGATCTACAAACTGAGGTCAAGAACAACTCAGCCTGGTAGAGACAGCAAGTGTTTTCAGCTGTGGGAAGTCTCATTCAGTCATCCCTTACAAATTTTTATGGCTTTGAAACAGAAAGGCCAGTCTAGATTTTGAAATATTGTATGATAGGTTTTGGATGACATTCACCTTGAAACATAGCTGAGCTGCTACCAGTTAATTATTGTAACTTTCATACGTGTGATAAGGACCTCAAACAGCAGCCAGCACAAGTGAGCCCGCAGTACACAAAATTAGCATAACTCACTGTGTTCCTTGAAAAGTTTAGCCTAAGTGAACATGTTGCAATTACTACATTTTCTAAAGGAAGGTTCCAGCACGATGTTGTTGGAGGGCTAAACTCATGCTATGCTATTGTTTCTTTTCTTTTTCATGTATTTCTTCTAGCTCTTTATCTGATTACCATCCGGCAAACAGCTGACGCTAAGAGGCTGCAGAGGGCTGAAGAGCTCCTGTCTGCTGTTTGCCTTCAGCTTGAAGCTATTTGAGTGGTTTCCTAAGTCAGAGATAAAAAGAGAAGCTCATAGGCACAACTGTGTTTTAATCCAGGCTGTAAGGAAACTTGCACAGTTTTTGCCTTTTATTTCTATCTGAACTTTTTGCTAGCGTTATTTTCAACTTTTTTGTTCTTTTTAATAACACCTGGACTGCTTCAACTTTCAAGACTTCTCATCTTTCTTTTTGTGTTTCACTCCACTTGACTCTGAAAAATGATGGTAAAATGTGGGGGGTTTATTTGTTTTTCTTTTTCTTGTTTGTTTTTTTAATGAAACTCTAGGGAATAACAGTATTAATTAGAGAAAATTAACACAATAACCTTGATGAATATAAAATGCTACTGTTTGGTGGCATTTTTTTTCCTGCTGTAGTTCTGTGTGAGGAAAACTAGATCAGTCTTCTAGGTTTTGGAGGGGCCAGTAATTTTGTGCTGTAGGTGCTGTTGTGCTGCGTGCTGTGCTGACAGGTTAGGCAAATTTCAGATCCTGACCTGTCTTCTGATTTTACTCATGTCTTCCTCTCATGGAACCATGTACGTGGGTGTATTTGTGTGTCTGTCTGTAAGGTGAAGGGGATTTGGATCTTTTTTACCCTTTGGTCACCTGAGACTGTACTGGGAACCTTTTGAAATCCTGGGCTCTTTCCTCTGTCTCTGCTGCGATCCGGGTCAGGCTCATCAGATTTATGTTGCTGGGTATCGTAGCAAGCCGTTACTTGGCAGTTCTAGTCTGTGTTGCTGTACGGCATGTGGTACTAATCAGTGCTAGAAGATTACTTTGAGATGTTTCCATATAGATTTTGAGACTTGGTCCCAATCACACTTACACTGTATTTTACAGTGGGTAAATCAGTTGATTATGTTGAACTTATTCCTACTACACATTGATGTAGATGAGGTCAGAATCAGTCCTGATCAAAGAATTTATCCGTCTTGTCTCTTGCTGCTTTCAGTTTCTCATCATGCTTTAATAGTCTAGTGTTATTTCACAATGTAGATTTAAACCACAATCAAACCCAAGCAACCTAAGAAGCATTTTTTTTGGAGGGGAGATTTGTTGTTTTTCTGTTGTTGAATCATTATAATGTGCTTGATTTAAGTTGTCCCATCCAGGTGACAAGTAATGCAGGTCCAACCCCTACTCTGATCTGTTTCATGTGTTCTTGCTCTCCTTTTCTGCCAGAGGAAATTCCATCTCTTGCCTGCCTTCATGTGGTGCTGATAAAGCTCTTCCTGTACAGTAGAATTCCTGTTTTCCTTTAAGCAACAGCAGGGTATTGGGAATGATCAGGAAAGGGGAGGAGGACTGGAGGAGAATACACTCAGCAAAGTAGCACTAAACTGCAACATTAAGTTTTCCTCACTTATCCTTTTAAATAGCAGCTCCTTTCTCCGGGGAAGCCAATACCCAATAAATTAGAAAGTATATGTGAATTATGTGACTTAAGTACAGTAGTTCAGCTAAGTCTGTTTTCTGCATTCCCTTTTGTAGTGTTTCATGCATAGTAATGTAGAATGAATTACATAAAAATCACTATACGTGTTATTTTATATAATCACCTGGTGGTTGTTCTTGACAATTCTTGTAAGTGAACTGTTAGAGTGATAAATCTAGAAAGTCTCTTGAAATGTGTCATATCAAGGTGGTGGCTGGGCGTGAGGAAGCATCTTTCCTGGTATATAGTGTCTTTCAGAGAAAGGTTCCCATTTCTCCTCACAACTTTGACTCGGTTGGAAATTTTTCCAGCATTCAAATGGGTGATAGGGAGGTTAGGGGGTGAGGACACACTCCTCTCCCATGCATGTTCTCCTGTACTTCTTGAAAAAGTTTCCCTCCTCTTCTCCGTTCACAGCTGTAGTCAGTCTGAAAAAACAAAGTGTGGGGAGACAGTTTGCATACCAGCTATCCTGATCCTAATGAGAACACTTAGTATCATAAACTATGTAGGCAGATGCCTTTCCCTCCTCTGCCCCCACTACCCTGTAGAGCTTCTTAAGAAACCAAACTTATGGGTTTTTTTCTGTCCTGAAATATTGTTGTCCAGTACAATTCAAACAATTAAATCCAGACAACTCTATGGAAAGTTTAAAAAAGAAAAAAAAAATCTGTCCTGTGTTTTAACAAGTAAATCTTTGTATCTCCTCTGCTTGCCTTTGCTGAAGAATTATTACACTGTGCAAACAGTATAGGTGTTTGGCACATTTCACAAATGCTAATGTGTATACTTTCCTCCCCTTCCTCCTCTCTTCTCCCGGTTTGCTTTCTGTTCTTCATTTGCTATTGGAATGGGAACTGTGGAAAAAATTCCTTGGCACTCTGACACCAGAATCCTTCATCTTGGAGAGACCACGATGATGCAACCTCAACGCACTCGGCAGGCACACCAGGGCCCTCCAGCGGGGGCCACGCTTCCCAGAGTGGAGACAACAGCAGCGAGCAAGGTAAAAGGTCAAACTTTTTCCCTCCACAAAGTAGGCATGACTAAAATAACTCCAGCGTTTTTCATTATATCAGTACATCTGCCTTAGAGTAAACATGGAGTGGCAGACTTGCAGTATAATCAGCTGTAAGTTAGGGAGACGGTATTTCCTTTTCCTAACCCACTTAGCTGCATTTTATTGTTATTTCAAAGCGAAATATCTAATCTTCAAACAAGCTTTGTAATAACAATTGATTAGTTCTGCCAATTCCTTTACAAATTTGGTTATCTACAGTTTATTTTTGTGTGGTGTAAGTAAATATAATGACACACATACTCTCCAGCTGCGGTGCAGTTGTTTGAGTTGGGTTAAAGATGGAGAGTTTAACCTGTAGTTTTATCTGAGAAAGAGACTTCTATGTGAAGTTATGAAGCTGCTAAATTATATAAAGTAGAAGCAAGCCCTGAATTAGACAGAAAAATGTTTTTTGAAATGTTTGCTCGTACAGATTTGTTTCTGCTTCTGAAAATTTGAATTCTGAATGGTAAATAGAGATACATCTGGACTGCAAAACCTCTTTTGTATCTATATACAGTGAAACTTTCTCAGGGTTCAGGAGGTTTGATTATTATTTCAGGGTTTTTTGTTTTATTTCCTACTGCATTGCACCTTATGTGTGGTCATCTGCATCCATGCTGAGTGAGTGTCAAAGGCTGTCATTCTGTTATGATAGTGTTTTACATGTGCTCATTAGAAGAATAAGTGACTCCAGAAGGTGTAAGAGTCAAGGCTCCAGTGCTAAACACTGGGTAAAGATGGCCTGCTGTCACTCTTGGATCTTGACTCAAGAGTTGATTTTTTTTTTTTTCCTTTTTTGGTATTTTTTAGTCCAGCATTTAAAGTGGACTCCATTCTTGTTTTGCTTTGTAAACATGATAAGCTTTTGCCAGTGACTCTATAAGGTCTTATGATATGGTCACACCACGAGATGTTTCTCCTACATTTGAAGCATTTTGCCTGTCTTTTCCCCCACATGCCCAGCAGAGCCAATTGACAGGGCTGACATCCAACTAGCCTAGCAGGATCCCAAAACTGGAGAAGGGAGAAGCCTTCAGGGCTACAGTTGCTTTGACTATTCTCATGCTGCAGACTGCTTCCCTCCATGATATTTGCCATGCTTAAACAGCAGAACTGATATGTGATTTCGTGTCTCTCACATGGCCCATTGCTTGGCGCAGAGCTAGTTCCCCTCATCTGCCTGATGATTTGGTGTTGCACCCCTTGCGATTCTAGGAACTTGCAAAGCTTGTTTCTGGTAGAGTGGTTTGGTTTTGTCTCCTATTTGTATGAATTGTTTATACATTTGTAATCTTACTGGTGATACAAAGTAGCCATGGCAAAGGGTGTGATCCAACTCCAAAATGAGTCACAAGAATTTTTTGCTATGGGATTAAACTGGAGCTGTACAAGACCCAGCATGTTACAGATTCAACAGCTAATGATAGGGAGAGCCTGACTGCTAAACAGCATATTGGTGTTATGTCTATTGGCTGGCCATAGGCTTTACAGTGGATCAAATGTTTATGTGTTATATTGTAGCTAAAGTGCTTGGTGTAACATATGATTTGCCTGCTTAAAAATAATTTCTTTGGTTGGTCTGCCATCTTCATTCCACCCTTAGGGAGGAAGTTTCCTCACACCTGTATCACCACTCTGCCCCAGGAACCCCTTAGAAATTAGAAAAGTTCCTTCATTGAGCCATGCTCAATATAAAGAAATCCCTTGTATCCGTATCCAGGGATCTTGCATTTCATAGTCTCTGATCCCTTGTCGTGTAACTCTGGGTGCTTGGGAAATATTGCTAAGCATTGGAAAAAGCAGTTGATGATTACTGCACCAACTTTCCTTTAGAAACAGGTATATATGATTATATATATATCAACAAACCTGTTATTCATTTCTGCAGAAGAGGAACAACTTCTGAGGGGCCAAATCAGTCACTAGTGCTGTCCAGTCTAGCAGGGTAAAACATTGCTAGTAAGTTTCCATTTGTGCTCATCTGGGCCTTCTGAAGGGAAGCCGACATCCAGCGGCAAATCACTGTTCCATTCAGCGGCTGGCAGCTGAAAGATTATTCTACAGCACCAGCAGAATTCCCATTGGAGATGACTCTGGATTGCTCTTGCCCTCTCAGTCCTGAGAAAGAGTAAAGAGAGTGAGGTCTGTCTTGAGTTTTCCTCAGGCTTTCTTGAGTGGGGGGAAAATTTACCTTATAATTCCTGAGCAGGCAGTGAGCTAGTCCCAGACAATGCCAAGGATAGGTGCCCTCTTCAGCTATTCCAGTGCGGTTACTTACTTGGGTCAACTTGGTTTCCCTGCAGTTTTGCCAAGAACTTCTACAAATGCTGTTTCAAGTATTCCACTTGCCCCAAAGGATTTCTTGGAAATGCGAGCTCATTAGGGAATCTTGGGTTACATTAGCAACTTACAGTCTTCTCCACTAATGCCTGGTGGCAGCAGAGATTGATTCATCCTACATTCAGTCTCTTCTGGCTTTTGAGAGCACTCTTTCCACTCTCTGCTTTTGCCTTGAGTGTAAGATGTGCATCCTGTGATTTTTTTAAATTATTATTACTATTTTCTTTAATTCTAATTTTATTTTATTTTGGGGAGGGAGGAGATGGAAAGGGTTTGGGTGAGTGATGACTGTTTTTCATAGACTTTCTCTGCATGAGGTAGACCTATTTATTACCTGGGAGAGTCCATCCAACTGTAAATTCTTACAGTTTGAACCAAATAAAAAAGGTGTAAGCATTTTGTCTCTTTATGGAGGACAGTCTCTCCGCTACAGTGCACGGCTGCCCTTTGGCATCAAAAGGGTTAATCTGATCTGTGTTTGGTATTATTAGAAACATGCTGGCATTGGAAGAGTTAAGTAAAGGGCCTTCAGGCAGTAAATGTTGAAAGATTATCCTAATTTTATTAGTAATGAGTGTCTGTGTTGTTCTTAGCATGTCACCTCAGTTGTCCAACAGAAAACTAAGCTATACAACATATTGATCATCTGGCAAACCAAAGTAGTAGTGATCTGTAATCCACCAAGCATTTATTGACTTTATCCCAGTTCAGATCCACAAATGCAAATCAATGCTGTATAATACTATTTTAAAGATTAGTAATTATGTAGCAGGTCTGATCAACTTTCCCCCTGCCTTGGAAAGAGTTAAATGTGTCCAATAATAAAAATAAAACACTCTAAACATCTTACAAAGGAGAAAAAGGAGAAGCTGATTTAATGGTCTAATGAGGCCATCTTCCAGAGACTTGTTTTGTGTAGGGCTTGCTTTGACCTTTCGCTTTGCTCAGGAGCCCAACGCTTCATTTTTCACATTCTTGCAATTACGTTAACGCTTCAAGCATTTCTGACTCCAAGTCAGCTAGCAACACCAGGCATAACTCAACACTGTGAGTTTTTCTCCTCTCTGTAGATTCATTAACAGGTCACCGGGGTCCCAACTGAAATTTAAAACTGACTGGTTCTGTTGGGTTAGCTGAGTTATAGCAAGGGAGATGGCAGGAAAGGGGGTGAGAGAAGAGGGGGGGGGGAAGAAGACCCTGGGGTTTTTGCCAAGGAATATATGTGTAAAAACTCTAAGTGGAAGATTAAAAGGTGTGTGTAGCTTTATCATCTACCCTTTCCTTTGGAGAGAAAAAAACACATCTGAAAGTCTTCTGGGGTATTGTGTTTTCTTTATTCTTTGTGAAACAAAGTGAAAACAGCCACTGCCTTTACATAAAAGGCTAAATGACTTCTAGAATTTGGCATCAGTTTGTACCACAGTGATGGATATGATGCTCCCAGACTTTAATTCCTATTTAATTTCTTTATGGGATATTGCAAATAATGAATATGGCAGATTATGCATGAAAAATGGGAAATAAATCTTTTTAAGGTTTAAAAGCATGTGGTCTACAGGAAAGCACCAGGGAATAATTTCAGTTTCATATTTATGATACCAGGATTGTATTCTTGATCTGTCATAGTTATAGTTCACTCACTCAAAGGGCCTGATCCATCCAAGTCAGATGGCAGCTGTCTTCCTTCAGGACCTTTCAGGAAGTTCAGCATCCTTTTAGGATTAGACCTGGGGTAACAAACTTGATCATAAGTAAGAAGCCAGAGATTAGGGAATTCTGATAGATTATTGAGCAGTAAAAATAATAAATGGGTATCACATCTACTTTGCCTTACGCATGTAAGTGAGTAGTTCATTGTGTGGCTTTTTAGGCTTGATTTTTTTTTTTTAATGTAACTGCTTGTGCTGAATGATGTGCCCCTTTATAAATAATATCTGAGGCTACTCTCTAGGGCAAATCTCAGAGTAGTTTAGAAACGCTTCTGTGCCAGCTTGATGTCTGTCCACGATAGCTTTCTTTGGCAAAGACTCCATAATCTGGTTCAGGACAAAGTCAACTAAGATATTAACTGAAATGAAGCGTCTATCACAGGCTAACTCTCTGGACTGATGCTCGTTGGACAAATTAATTAGTATTGTTTTTTATTCAATATATACTGTCCTGTAATAATGATTAGTATGCAAATCAAGTTTGTTTACAAGACTAGGTGATAAAGCCCAAAGGTCTATTTTAACATTAGAAACTCTACTGGCGCTACACAAAGCTTAGAACCAAATTCCAGTAGTTAGAAAAAGGAGAGGGATATGCTGATGTTAGCAACAATTAAAAAAATAACATATTCATGCAAAGTCTTTGGCAACTAATCCAAAAGCTAATGCTTCAACTTCTTTTTCCTAGTTCTGTAAGTATAGTAAGCCTGCTGAAGCTAGTATGTGTATTCATCATAAAGATTCAGAACACATTTTTATTCCTTTGTATTTTTACCTATAAAGTAATAGGGTATGGTTTTGTTGGAAGAGAGCTGCCTTCTTTAAGAAAGAAAATTCCTGATAGAAGGGCTGAAACATCCAGACTGAAAAATCAAACTTGCTAATAAATAATGCTTCACTGGAGATGCATTATTTCAGAAGGCACAGCTCTCATAAAGGTGAACTGTATGAAGTATGAAAAACTCTAAAAGAACAATGACTTTTTTCAACTGAGGAAGATACAGGAAGAGAGTAGCCCTTATTAATTCATCTTTTCCTTTCAAGTTTGAGGGGCCCGTCCTTGTGTTGATATGTATGAGTAATTCCCATTAATGGTGATGGGAGTTACGCATGTGCACTGGCAGAAGAATAGACCCCTTAGTGTTCAAAGCACATGAAATTTACATTTTTTCCATTGCTGTAATTGAGATGTTGACAAATTGGAGAATATTGATGAGTCTTTGTTTTAAGTATTTCTTGCCAAGTTTGCTTTATTTTTTCATGGTTTGAACAATGGTGTGGGTTCAGCAGCAATGAGTAATAAGGATAGAGTAAAGATAACTTTGATTTCAATATTTTGATGTGCCAATAAGAAATAAATTCTTAGGCAAATGGAATATGTTGTTTTAATCATTAGCTATGCATGAAAGAAAAATTGATGTTGACATCTTTGCTGTAAAATCGTTGTAATGGGGCCTTCCTTACAATTCATTTTTGTAAAATTCATTTTGTACATTTTGCAGCAATTGAACAATCCCTGTACTGTGAATAGGCAGAATTCCCAGAAATACTGAGACAGTTGGCCCAGTAACTGCTGAGCTCACACTGCACACCACATGCACATTAACCATGATCATGCCAGAACCAGTTTAGCTAAATATAGTCAAATTTTGATATCCTCCTATCCTTTCTTTTATTTCTGTCTATTGTGTGAAAAAATAAATGTTTGCTGACTCCAGAAATTAAACATTAACTGCAAGAAAATGTGTCCCCCTACCCACTGTTCAATAAGTAGCATTAAAATTTCATAGTGAATTTTCATTTCACTGTACAGTTTTCTAATAATCATGCTGGTAGCAACTGCAGATCCCTCACCTTTTTATTTACTTACAGCTTAGAGAGTGTGTGTGTGGTGTTTAAAATATTGTACTTGTGTTCAAGTTACTCACCTCACTCTTACCTTTTAATCCATGTAGGTTTGTATATTTAGATGTGGATAAAAATCTACATACACATTTACTTCTATATTTGTAGCATGTTTTGCTAGGGTTTCAAATGCAGCCTAGTAAAACCGTGTCAATGGAATGTTTTCATAGTGGCAGTAATCTCTTTAAAATAACCCTAAATACAATATGACAGATGCCATCTGGAATAATCTTTTGCTAGTTGCTTTCAACTTTTATTTTTTTCCTACAGCTAAGTTCATCTATAACTGGTCACTTACTGTTACAATAAACATAGTGATCTCTTTCCTCTACTTTTGCTTGTGAATGTTCAGAGAAAAAATTACATGATTTTACTTAAGAGATTATTACTGTGGAGAAGTTTGTCTCTGATTTCATATTTCTGGGTATTTTAAAATATATGTATCTGTGTGTACATATATTTATTTATGTATTTGAATTTCAAAATACAAAGGTAGGATTCCCCCTTAGGCCATTCTTTCTATCACAGATCCTATTCAGCCTAACCCAATTTGCCTCCAAATGCTAGATAACATTCCATTCACTAAATTATAATTGTATGTTTGCCACAATATTAATGTCTTCAAAATGCAACACATTCAAATATACAATATTAAGTGCTTAAATATCTTCCTGTGTTGTTACAGACTGATTTCTTCCTATATATACCAGTTTATTTGAAAGATCTAGTGTTGGAATCTCTGGATTTTTTTTTTAAGATAGTTGTGTAAAGGGATGTCTCTTGATGCCTGTTAGAGTTTAATTTAGAGTAGTAATTAAACTTGAATACTGCCTCATAAACAAAAGATAAACAATAAACCAGCCACGTTCCCTGCTGTTTCATAGCTTTCTTTCCCAGATGTTTTAGCCTGATAATTTTTACATAGTGAACTACCTAACATGGAGTGCTATGGACAGAGGTCAAAGCCTAGTTCTTTGTAATGGTTTTATAAAAAACTTTTCCTTAATGAAATACCACAGGGTTTTCTTTGTGTAGCAGATAAAATTGTCAGATACCGAAGGACACTCATTAATTGACTTTTTAATTCTTTCCCTCTTGTTTATTAAGACAGCTCTTTAAAAAAAAAAAAAAAAAAAAAAAAATCCAACCCAAAAGCTTTATTTTAACTGTTGATGACCAAGAAATGTTTCTATTTCTTATATGGGGGTGCCTGAACAGTACATTGGAATAGTTTGTGTCATCCTTAAAAAATAAAAATGCCCTTGCAGGAGCTGCTGTCTCCATGTTGATACTAAGCAAGGACGGAAATGTTCACAGTGGAAGGCTTTTAATTTTTCAAAGTGCTCCTCGGGCTGCCGAAGGTTGTGTGTCCATCTCCGGGCCGCTCCTCTGGCAGCCCTGATTTCTAATTGCCAGGTACGGGCAGGCCGTTCAGCTGCAGGAGCCATGTTATTTTCACTGGGTGGGGTAATTACTGAAAGCTGAGAATAGCTGCACTAAAGACACAGGGATACTTTCATGATCCCATTAGCATAAGAGAGGGTAAATTATTCATGCCAAGTGAGGATTCTATGGGGAAAAGTATAGTTAATGCACATAGTTTTTAAATGTATCCCTTTCTGCTCTGAGACTAAATTCTTGTTGGATTCAGTTCTCAGACATTTACGGGAAAGCTCTAGTGGCATGTTAGACGCAGTTCATCTCTCTCTGTTTGCAGCGCTCTCAATAGAGACCATCTGGCACACATCCAAAAGGTGATTAAACAAAATGATCAGCTCTTGTTGCTGTGTTACATGTCCAATACTCTGGATTAAAAAACATGACCCACAACAGTCAGCTAACAAAAAAATTTTTTTTTTCCCTCTTTCTCGTTCCTCTGTAAGAATTCAGATGGTCCACAAATGTCTATGCCATCTTTGTGTCCTTATGGCCCATAATCATGAACAGGTTGTGCAAATGGCTCTTTCTCTAACACGGTCTGTTCCAGCAGCATAGAAACATTTCATATTAATTGGGTCAGTCTAATGTTCATAATGACATGGGGAAAAATTACCCAAATGTGTTCTTATAGTAAACACTTAAAATGTGCCTTTCTCCGATTAGAAAGTGGAATTTGACATCAGGCTAATGTAGCTGATTTATTTTTTAAGATGGACGAAAATCAAAGCGTGACACTGTCGTCTGCTTAAAATAGTTTAAAGCCTCTTCTAACCAAATAATAATAATAAAAAAAGGCAAGGAGGGGGGGAGGGGTGAGCTGTGGTTTAACACCGCAATCAGGGAATGAATTTACAGTGCTATTCAGAAGAGTACTCCCTTATCATAAACAAGCTGATAATCACACTGAATCTAACTCCCAATTAGCTCTTTCTTTGCTCACAGAGATCAGCGTACATGTCCTCCTTAAGCCATGATATGTTGCTGTTGAGTCAGACAGAACGTTTGTACACCTTATGTCATATTCAGGATTAATGCAATAAATTTACCAGAAAACCCATCTAATCAGCAAGGTAATTTTTCAAACCAATCCTTTCAATGCCTGAGTTAAGGTAAAAATGCCAAGACTGTGAAGAGGGGACATATGTATCTTATCTTTTTGGGGTTGCATCAAATGCCAAGTACTAGCATAAATTCAACAGAAACCAGACATTGTTGGAAAGTAATTAAAGAAATATTGAAATTAAACCTACCATATGAGTGAAATATTTGTAGGCCCATTTTGTTGCATGCATAACAATTTGCATGGAATTGAACAGTATTTCTTTCTCTTGTACATCTAGAGTTGTACGTTGTTAAACATGACAGAGGAATCACCTCTGTAAATAACTTCAGCCATAGGATTGGAGAGAACTGTTTAATGCTGAGGGTGTTTATAGTCCAAAATCACTAGGTTTACTTAGAGGAGATATTTATTTAAGGGGAAAAATGGAAGAAAAAAAAAAAAAAAAAGAGAGAGAGAAAGAACTTAAAGCCTTCAAGTCTATGCCAAGAAAAATAAAATTACACTTTTAAAAGTTTAAAAGAACTACTATCAGTTTCCCTTACTGTGCAAGGTGGTTGTGTTTTAGCCCAGCTGGCAGCTCAGCCCCACACAGTCACTTGCCCATTCTCCCTGCCAGAGATAGAGGAGAGAATCTGAAGGGTAGAAGTGATAAAAAAACTCCTGAGTTGGGATAAAGACAATGTAATAGCTAAAGCAAAACAAGAAATTCATTGAGTAAGAAATTCCCCTCAGCATACAGGTGTTCAGCCATTTCAAGGGAAGCAGCAGCTCCATCATGCATGAGTGACTTGAGGCAACAATAAATAACTCTGGGCATGTTCCCCTTCTCTTTTCCAGAGCTCTATATGCTGAGCAATATACCATATCGTGTGGGGAAATCCTTTTGGTGAGCTGGGGTCACCTATCCCAGGTGTGTGTCCTCCCAAGTTCTTGTGCACTCCAGCCTCTGTGCTGGCGATACTGTGCAAGTGCTGCTCAGCAACAGAGAAATCTCACCCCTGTGTTACCAACACCGTTTCTAGCACAAATCGAAAACATGGCCCCATAATAGCCACTGTTGAGAGAATCAGCTCCACCCCTAGCAGAGCCAGAATGAAGGTGAAAGCCATGGGTGAGAGGTACAGACCTATCCAGAGTGCTCGGGGCAGGAGGGCAGGCTCACCCAGCCCAGGGCAGCCTGGCCAATGAAAGGGACCCCAGTAGCCTTGTGGGGCTTAAGGCTATTACAGGGCAACTCATGCTCTGTTGTCCTGCTGATTTTCCATTGATTTTTTTGCTGTACAGTACTTGTTGAAGGCCCTCTAGAGCATCAAACACTGCATTATGGCACCACACATTGTAGTATGCTGGCCTTTTGTCTTAATGCCTTGTCTTTTTGCCGGAGAAGAGGAGTGCTAACCACTTGGTGATTCTTACAGCTTCTGAGCAGCTTTTATATCTGTATAGCAGGGGAAGTAGGACAGGTGAAGAAGATTTGACAGCTGTGTTTATCTGACTCTTAACGTGATTTGACGCATTTGTTTACAGTTCTGAATTTTCAAACCATTCTGATTTTGAATTACTGTAAAATGTTTTTCATTTATAAAATCATGTCTCATTTAAGTAACTGATTGCAGGGTATGAATAAACCTAAACCTGGTGTCTAAATATACTTTCTTAGTATAATTTCTAGTAACAGGTACTACAGGTTGTTAAAGTTGGAGCTGAGTTGCAGGAAGATTTATGTAGGCTAAAGTGAGTAATTTCTCCTATTTTCTACCTCCCTATTCACTTAAGTTATTGTATAATTCATATAGGTTTTTCATTCACTAAAAATCAGACCATCTACAAGGAAGTCTTGATAAGCTGAGGATTTTTAAAATCAGATGAGTGTCTATAAATTTAGAATATAATCTTCGAGTAAATTATTGCCATTTTAACCAGTGGTTTCTACTGGTTTGTGAAAGGCTTTGTGCATGCAGTAAATGTAAAAGAGTATTTAAAAATGTTTACAAGAATAACAAAGTGCACCTGAAAACACATGCAGAGATTTGGACTTGCGACTTTCTGGAGTTATGTGAGCTGTAAAAAAAGCAGTGTAGTTGTAAAGGTAGGATAATACAGGGGAACAGTGACGGCCACATTAATTATCCCACTACCCGCAGGCATTATCCAAATAACAAGTATGGTCACTGGGAGGACATCTGTTATTTTGGTGGGCTCCCCTGTAGCTTCTCAGCTTTTCATGAGGTTAAGGTGTGTCTGTTTACCCAGGAGCAACTAACTGCAGAATTGAGTCTGAGGGGACCTTGTGTAAGTTATGTGCCCTCTCTGACATGTGTTCTTCCCCATCTGTGCAATGGGCACTAGAGTTCCATGAATTGTATGAAATGGAACTGTTGTTGTGGACTGCTCTGATATTGCAAGAAGGCATGTTCATGTAGAAAATTCAAGTGTGTTCTTCTCTTGGCCTTCTTGAATTTCATCAAATAAGCTTTGGACATACTGCATTTGTAAATTTTTCTATTTTTTAAAACCACTGCCTCTTTTTTCCACAAAGGTGAAAACATGTGGAGGAAATATCCTTGATCTTTTAACTTTGTATTATAACTTTGTTTTTAATTAACAAGGCTTATGAAGTCATAAAAAAGGATGGCATGGATAAAATCACCACTTCTTTAGTGACATTTCCATGAAGATGAAAAGTCTAAAGTGGTGTTTCCAATGTTTGAAAATCATTGTATCACTACATATGGGTATTCCTTGTTTAGTGGTTTTGTTTCTTTCCCCCTGAACAAGCATAACAATTGCAGACCAAGGAGAACTTGGATTTTGTGCTCTTATTTAGCTCCTAGGGACTCAAGGGTAATGTTGGTTTTAAACAAGATTATAAAATGCGCTGTTGTTCTTTTTTTCTTCTTTAGGAATTCCTTAGTACTCTAGAGCTATAGAACAGGTTGTGATGCTTAGTGACCTTGCACATCAATAACTCTGTCTTTTAAACATGGACATTGATTTTTCTCATCCTGGCATGAGAAGATGTAGTATACTCCCTGCTTTGTTGCCTGTGAGTTTTCAGGAGATGCAAAGACAGTGGTGGCTAAGAATAAAAGCTTAGGGCATTGGAGATGGCAGCAATATTGTGAATAGTTTGCTTCCTATTTAGGTGCTTTTTGTTAATTATGAAATACATCTTATCCATTTGATGGGGAATTGATAACCTTTTTGTGTTACTGTTTTGCAGTTGTTTATCACCATGTCTAGTCTTAAGCACACCAATCTAGATTTAGTAGCTTGGTTTTCTACGGAACCTAAGAATAATATTTTAATGTGCACCAACTAGGTGTCTGGATCACAATTACAGTACTCATGGAAGATCTGTCTTTTATTCATGAATCATTGGAGGACTGTGCAGAGAAGATTTGCAGGAGTGGGAGCCAGTTAAAAGCTGTTCTTCCTTCTCAGAGGAGAGAAAAAAAGGGCACTATTCCCATAAAATCTTGATCCTTGTTGCATGGAATCAGTAGCAAGAGCCAGGGGTGCTACAGTTTTCAGATATGCAAAGTTTGGATCAAATGTACTCAAATGAATGAAAGCAGAGCATGATTCTCCTATCTTAAAAACCAAATACACACACACACACATAAAAAAGCATTTAGGTTTTTTTATAATTTTCATAGCACCTACTGCCATTAAGATATCTAAGGATCTACAAAAAGACAGCCATAAAGTTCTAGTACTTTCTGATATATTTTGGAATGAAATTTTATCATAGCTTACATTCTAGAGGACAAATGTTAATAAGCACTGTGTCTTTTATATTTGCATGACAAAAGTTTTGAGTAGTTTTTTTCCTCTGGTAGTTTTTATATGTTAAATTGAGTTTCAGAGAAAAATTAATTTGTGTTTTCAGTTCAGTTAATTTCTTGAAATGCCAACAGTTTTGAAAATCTCTCTGTTGGAGTGATTAAAGCTTTGCAGTAAACTCAACTTAAAGGAATTTGACTGCTTCTGTTTGGTTGTACTCAATATATTAATTCAGGTAGGTGGTGGAGTTGGACAAAGTAAATGATTCTTTGTTTTCTACTGATACATATGGGTGGTTTATAAGTGACAGCCCCATAGCCTGTCTGTTTTTAGGTTATTTGTGAAGCTGTCTTTACCCTGGCATAAGGAGCTAACGCAGGGAAATTGTCTGGTGGCAGAGTTGGCACAATGGCCCTGGTGACCCTATTCCTACCTACAGCCGGGGCAGTGAGCCCAGGAAAGAGCAAGACAAAGTGGTTTCCCGCTGCTTCACTGACTTCCCAGCTGCTCTGAGGCTGAAGTCCATTGCTAACTCCAGATGCTCAAACTTGCACTGAGTGCTGTCCTAAACTGCTGGCCTCATAACTCATGGAATGAGCTCAAATTATTTTATGGATGGTTACCTTTGTACACCCTTGGCACTATACATTCCTCATGCACAGGCTAGGATTGGGGTCTTCTATTTTCTTGTGTAAACAAAGCATTTGCTATAACTGACAAGGATTGGTGGAGCAGCCATGAAAGCGAGACAGGGGAATTCAGCAAATTCTCCATTAATATGTGATTTGTACCATGAAAATTTTTGACAGCCCTGGCATTTAATTCTTAAGTAAGTAAAGAGTGCACTTTTCCCTATAATCTTGCATTATGCCCACCAGCTTACTATGACGACACTTGTTTAAGCAATTACATATGTTTAAATTTTCCTTGGGCCTCTCCACGTACAGCTGCAAGTTGGTCATACCTTGACTAAAGGCAGCCCTCATTCACAGGGAGTTCAGCAGAGGGAACATGGCAAGTGCACATATAATTTTATTGCGGGACTTGGTGCTAAGGTTTTAAATAATTTACGAGCGTAAAATTGGGAAACTCACATGAACTCCCTCTCTAATTTTACACTCCTGCCTGAAGAGGATGGAACATTGCGCAAATAGCACAAATCAAAATTTTTCGGCTTGAAGCTTCCTTCCTAATTCCTCGCACCTCCGATTTACCGCTTACTGATGGTTCTCCGTTTCGTGGGACTCCTGACCCTCTACATCTGTTAAAGGGGATAGTTTGGAATGAGCACAGCCTCCTACTCAGAAGGACTGCAGTGTTCTCTTAGCTCTTACTAGATGCTTGAACAAGCAGAGGGCTTAAGTGAAATCCTTTAGCTGAGCCAAAATCTGTTCTTATTTAGGGACTAATCCAAAGCCTGTTAAATCAACAGAAAGAGACTTTGGTTGACTTCAGTGAGCTTTGGATCAGACCCCTCCTTCCTAATACATCTGAAATCAATGGAGGTACGTTGGGCTTCTGCCAGTAAAAAAAAAAAAAAAAAAAAAAAAAAAAAAAGGGAGTAGTTGTCGTTGTGGTCTATTTGTACAGTACCTAACATACTGAGGTCCTGGTGCTCAAACAGTATCCCGAGTGCTTCATTGAGACAGCAATAATTTTGACTTGGTTATATTGCTTGGTGTTCATGGACTTCCTTTCAGCTGGGTACATAATTCAATTATTTTTCTTTGCTAATGTTTTATATAAAGAAAATTATTGCAAAAAGTAAAAAAAAGAGGATGTCAGTTTTTATAGCAGGATTCTTTTTTCTTGTTTTTCTGTGCTCTCAGATTGTTAATAAAGCTGTTTTGAATGAAAAACACTCAGGCCATACTCAGAACACTCAGAACATGCAAAACCCAATGAGTGTAACTGTCAGCTCTCTGCATTGAGAAAATTATTAGAGCTGCGTGTATTCTCTACAGCCAAAGGCTGTCATCTTTATATTATTTCTTCATTAATGCTTATTATTTTTATTTCTAAGTATTAAGATAAAGTCCAAACTATAATCTGACAGTTTTAAAAGATTTTAATGTAATAATTAACATTGTGGAGATGGCAAATATTTTTTAGGCTAGAAATTTGTTAAGGACTAAAATTCCTATGTATATTTCACCATAGATTTTCCATTTTCAAAAAGGCCTACAGAAGGTGAAGTAGGACCTCAGTCAGGCAAAGGCTACTACATTGTGTTACTCTATATATTGCAAGTCCTGTTACTGAAATCAAGAGGCTCACAGTGGAGTTAATATTGACCACCTCAGCCTTTGTAGGATTTGTTTTCAATTGACACTTTTGCTCTAATCAAAAGCTACAAATATTTTACTTAAAGTTGGTAAGTTTTGTCTACTTTAGCTTATTAGACTTTTGATTAGATTTCATGTGCTTCTGAGTTCATGCACTTAAGATTCATTTTGTGTATTCAGACACTTAGCATATTTTGTGCAAAACATCTGTCACAATGTGAAAACGTATTGGAGTAAGAAAATATTTCTGGTTCATATCTTTTTTTTTTTTTTCAGTGGTAAATTTAGACACATATTTCTAGATGCAAAGTGTTAAACTTAATTAATACTTTATTTTAATAGACATATTTAGTCAGCAGTCTTTTATCCGTGTTGTGTAAAAAGGTAAATTCTGTAAGTTTGTAGTATTACAAAATCAAGTTTTGATTTAGAGACTACCAAAATGCTTCATGCATATAGATGTCTTTCATTTTAGGGAAACAGGGATAGGCTGATTTGTGCTAACATTCCGTATGACTTACAATTCTGTGTGTTCTGTTCTTTGCTTGCGAAAGGATCTTAAAAAGAAAAAAATTACTTCAGTGCTCGTACTTCATCCAAGAGGGAAGTAACAATGCAATTTTCCAGTTAAAAGGACCACTAAATATTAGTGTAGAATATTTATTAGATTTTAATTACTTACAGATTTTACTATTTTCTGTCAATTTTAAGGGACAATCTTTCATTTTTAAGGGAAATTCTTTTAAGTTCACAAACTTACTTTAGACATTGTTGATACAATGTTGATACTTTAGACATTGTTGATACTGAATATCTTACACTCTATATGCTCCTGTTTTCTCCTTTCTTCTCACAGAAAAATGAAACTTATCCTACCTTATCTATTTCAAGAAAATCTTCTGTAGTTCATATCTGCAATGATAGATGAAACACTTTCATTTATTTGTGAATTGGCTATCCTAATTATTTCCCCGAGTTAAATGTTATTAGCAGTTATTAGCAGTTCATATTCCCAGCTTCGAGCATAGTTTTGGATAAAGTTCTGTGTATGAGCTAGGTTTTATGAAAGAAGGGTTTCATTGATTCCTTTTTTTCATTTTTAGAGATCTTTCATTCATGCTACTAATCTATAACTCGGCCTTAGCTACAAATTTTGCCCTTTTTTGTTTTTTTGTTTTCCCTTCTGAATCTGAATTTGGGCAGGCCTTTCTAATCTGGTAATTCATCACTGACATTCAGGGTTTGGTTTCAAACCCCTCTCTACTTTCTTGTAAACTAATCCTACAGTCCTAAGACCACCAAAGAGAATGTCATTTTAGCTAGAAGTCCACACTGTCAGAATGCAGGTTTACTGTATGCCAATTAACCCTCCTTTAAGCTCTTCCAAATGGCTATCAATCTGGTTTATTTAAAAGAAATAAGCTGTTCTTTTATTTTAGAACTGGTAAAGAGTTTTACATCTTTCTAAAGCAATTTTCTGCATTCTTACTGACTTCATTGATGTGAATATAAAGTACACAATAGGTCAAGTTCTGACTTCAGTGGGAGTTGGTGGGAGCACAGTCTGTACATCTGAAGGCAGAATTGATTCAATCTTAGCGTGCCTGTGCAGCAAAAAAATATCTCTGTATAATTTGTCTTCATATAATCAGTGAGTACAGATTTTAGCTTGTTTCTCATGCTACTTTCATGACTGCCTTACATGAGCTTGGAGGAGCAGCTCATGTTCTTAGTAGGTGTGTGCATATCTTTTTTCCTTGATTATTCACATATAAACATATAAACATTTTATGTTCTTCTTTAGAGAATTTCCTTGTAAGGTTCAGTTATTCTTAAGAGACTGAGCATGTAATTTGTAAACTATGCAAAGAGCAGCCTGCAGCCCAGGCAACCCTTGAACCATCCACTTGGACCCGCTTTTCCTGCCACTGCAGTACTCTTGGATGTGAAGGGTCCTGCTCAGTGGCTGTAATGAGGAGGATATTCTCACACATGACCAGATGTCCAGTGGAGGATCCATGTATTGGTCCTCTGTTCCAGTCTTCCATCAAACAGCTGTTTGTTAGGATGTGTTTAATTTTATTTTAGATTATTTGAGAAGGATATTGTTTTTGAATGTAAGAGAAAATCCCAACATAATATCCTCTGCTCTTATGCCTTCTCCATGCTCATTAGGTGTTCTTGAGTTGTCTGTCTTATTTCAGTGGAGCAAGGTGTAACTTCTGCGAGCAAAATGAGAAAAAGAAAAGGGAGGAGGTCTGTTGGCAGGGGTGTTGTTGTTAAATTCTAGTGAAATCATGGCTTTTTTACTTGTGTGCTTTACCTTAAAACTGAGTAAAAGCTGTATCTTGCACTTTCAGAAGAAAGACTTCATTTACACCAAGCTTCGTATGCTTTAAATAACTGAATTGGCAGACTTGATCCACTCAAATTTTACTATCTAGCTGCCTTTTTGTAACAGTCCTTTAAACAACTTTAGTTAGTCAGGAGCTTCTTTTGTTTTTTTTGGTTGTTTTGTGTTTTTATTTTGAATGTCATAGGTAGAAAATATTGGCTTTTAAAAATAAAGCTTTTCAAAGTAGTTTAGACCTTTGACATAGCTTTAGAATATTGTCTTCTCTAAATCATCTCCCATGTATTAAAAAGCAACAGTCAGTTTCCTTCCTGTCCTATAAGTATTGAAGTTTATAACGTTAGAAATTCTAAACATAGCTTCCAGCTCTCCTCCTTTTTTTTTTTTTTTTTTTTTTTTTTTTTTTTTTTTTTTTTAAATTTAAGTTAATTACTTTGGGAGGTGGTCTCATAGTTGCATTAAGTACCCATGAAGGTAGGGGTTTTATTTGTAGGGGTGATTTTTGGTAGTGTCGTATTCTTTGTTTGGTAGGTTTGGGGGGGGTTGTTTTTTTGGGGGGGGATTTTAATAGCATAGCAAAGAATAGTGGGACATAAACCTTGTAAAAGTTGATTTTGTCTAATGTAAAGCATGAAAAAAGGTTTTTCATGAATCAGTCCACATCTTTTACAAGAAACTGTAGAACTGCAGACAGGCTATGGCTTTTCTCATGTCCAGGGGAATCCACTGAATCTTGGCCTTCATTTAGGATTCCCTCCTGATGAGCAAATTCCCATGACCGCTTTTGAAGCTTTAAAAGCTTTCGTTTTGTTTTAAAAGGCCTCTGAGCATAGGCAATGTTTTCATAGGCATTTAGAAACAAAAACTTGAGCTTTTAAACCTTCAAATGTCGCTGTGGGGATTCACTTGGCTTCTCAGCAGACCAAGTCTGAGATAACACCTGCAAGAAGTGTGTATCTGTGTGTGTGTATTTTGTGAAATTGTGATGCACCATCTCAACTGACCCACAAATCTGACAGTGGTGCATGTGTAAATCTTATTGTTATGTTTTGCTGTTACTCAGTTTTAAGAGCAAGCTATTATTTTGGTTCTGTGGCACAACTATGTGGATAAGCCAATTTTGGTTTTAGACTGTTTTAATTTCTTCTGCCTCTTTGTCCTGTGATGCAAACTCTTAACAAATGATCTTCAGAAGAACAGACTAAGTTAAAGTCCATGGTTGTTTCATTATCTAAAGGATACTGGGATTTTAGCTTCAGTCTTACTTTTTTCTTCTACAGGTAACATCAGTTGCACAATAAAAGGTAGTTTTCTATAAATAGATGGGTTATACCATATGTAAACCCAGGTCTGTGATTACTAGATGAGAAAAAATGTTCAATAGAAATGATGGCACAGATCATCAGGCTGATGAAGTAACAGAAGTACTTATTTGCACTCCTTTTCAACTCCATCTCTATGTGTCTTAAACACCTGAGGTGAAATTTTGTCATGTTTCAGACGGAAGGGGATTTTCAGAATTAAGGATAAATACTAAATGAATATATTAACACTGCTTTTCTCCTGTCCTGTGCTGTTCTCAAAACACCTGTTAAAAACAAACAAGCACATATTTTGAATTGATGATACTGACTGGCAAACTTGGCACCAAATAACCTGCTGAAACTAAAATGTTGATGTAGAACATGTGCTTAACTTAACAGTCCATAACCCTGTTTTTCGAACACTGAAATACCTACCCTGAGGAAAGCTCATAAAATGAAGGTCTTTAAAGTTCATAGATTAGACCAATGAGGTTGCAGCTCTTTTAAGAATGTGCATCTTCATTGACTCCTATTAATTCAAGATGGCCAAGTGTATAAAATAAGAGACATGAAAGCACCGAAGATTTTTTTTTTTCTCAAAGTGTGCTTTCCATAGGTTCGGTATCTAAAGGAATGAGAAGGGATGCTCAGAGAGGCAAACATTCTGCAGCTGAGAGGACTATATCACAGGCAGGTCTGAAAGAATCTCTGCTTGGTTTCTAAGGGTATTTAATTGAGCTTTTTACAACATATAATGATTAATTCTTCTAGAAATTCCCAGTGCCCATAAGATTCTATTGCTTGGGATTAGGTTGAGCAATTTGGCGTATCTCTAATCGTGTTTTCCCATGTGTAACATTCCAGCCATGTCTTTCTTACTTTACTGTTAAATATATAATTTATAAACAGATAACAATCCTGATAAGCTTGTTTCAATCCATGCTAGAATGAAATTACTTGTGTTGTATTACGTGTGATAGCTTCAAACTGCTTTAGAGTAACTGTACTCTACAAAGAAGAAATCTTTGTTATACTATTTATCTGGAGGCACTGGAAATTAAAAATCTGATCTACTGTAGCAACCAGGATCTATTATTTCTGAAGTGTTTCCTGAGAAATAAACTTTTTCCAGCAGGTAAATGTGAATTTGTAACAAATATAGGAACACAGAACCTTCCTTTTTGCACTTGTCCACATGGGGTACATGTTTGTTTGTTACTTTTAAATGAAAGAAATTGGAATAGACTATATTAAGCTGAGACAAATTTTCTTCATTGAAATTTTTTGGCTGTGTAAGTATTCTGACAAAAAGCTTACAATCTTCCATTTCACCAAATATGTGCACTTTTTTGGCTCTAAACTATATGCTTTACTGTTAGACATTTTGGGATATGGTGGTTTTATTTCTCTTTTGTGGGAATAAACCAGATGCATCTTCTTGTGCTGAATAGCCTGACAGAAAATGAAAATAGAATTTTTAAGCTGTGAATTGGCAAAGGGGAGTCGGACTGGGTTTTTTCTCAGTGTTCCTTACTTTTTTTGATAGCCGAACAAAACTCGGGGGAGAAAAACAAGTTGTCCTTAACAAGGAAATTATTTAGAAGTGCAACGTGTTTACGTATCTGGATAAGAACAGTGCATTGTTAGGAGCAACTGCATGAATTGCATGATGCAACCTTTTGACAACAGAGTGTCTGCTGGAGACATCTGTGAGGGGTGACCTTTCACCCTAAGGAAGAATGCTCTGAAGGTGGGGAATGCCGTTATCTGTCCTGGCCCACCATGCACAGGGGCTGTCCTGGCCCACTGCCGTCCCTGCACCCGCCTGCTCACACGGCTCTTCACATATAGACTGGACGAGCCCCAACTGAGTAGATTCTCCTGAAGAAATGTTGAAAGCCAGCTTGTTTTTGTCTTGGTGGGAAAGCAGAGGTTAAGTCAGAGCCTCAGACAGTATGAAATTAGGATGAGACCCTTAGCCTTTAAATAGCCTCATTGTCTAATAAGGCACCTAAAGAGGGATTGCCAATGTCCGATGTGCCTGCTGCTCTCTCAGATCCTTGAATTTGGAAAATCACTTGGCACTACTCTTGTGGAAACCTGTAAAAACAGTATGTTACCCTTCAGACACGCAGGTCCAGGTTACAAACTGTAGTGTGCAGAAGGTATTAGCTGTTTCTTTTTCAGATGGTAGGAAAGGGAAGGAGAAGGGCTGGGGTAGGTTGGAGAAGAAAGAGTGATCATAGAATGTTGGAAATGTTTTCAGACCAGTGTATTTCTGATTTTCATAAAAACAAGAAAGTCCACTGTACTGATTGTAGTCTAAGAAACTTTCTGTTGTCATACTCTGTGGAATTCACCCTGACACAGGTGGCTCTCTGAAAAGCAGCATCAAGTTAGTCATTGCTGTTTCTAGTAATTTGCTGCTGCGTTTGCAGTGGTTATCCATGGACAGCCATGGCCTAGCTGTTAGTCAACAAGAACTCACATCCCATTTGTTATAGGTGAAGTGATGATTTCTTGTCTCAAGTGTCTGTAGTGTTTCAGGAGTGTGGTTTGGGCTTGTTTGTTCTTTGGATTTTAGGTTGTTGTTGGTTTTTTTTTTTCTTTCTTTTTTTTTTCTTTTTTTCTCTTCTTTTGTTTTTGCTTTAATGAAAACACAGATAATACAAGGATCTTTGACTGCTAAAAAATGAAGGAGCGAATGTTCTATCCCAAAAGGTGATAGAGTCTTGAAGAAAACAGGTTACTCCCCCTCCTCCCCTCAACACTCTTTAGTCCCACAGAACGACTGCATGCTTCAGCACAGATTTCTCTGCTAGTTGGATCCCAGGAGGCCTTATTGAGTGCAATGCTGCTTGGGGAGTTGCAGCTGTATAAAGTGGGGGAAAAAAATGTAGTTTGTACGAATTGTTCTTTACCTTGGTTTGGGTTCAGCATGGCAGCTGCACTCCGACTTTGTGTGTGACAGCACAAAGGACAGCAAAAGTGAAAAGCAAGTCAGCAAGTAGAGAGACAAAAGCAACGATCAGCTAATACAGCTCCACATGGCCTAACTAATTTATGAGAAAAAACCTGTTCTGTTCATTGGATCAGCACTCTGAGGAGGCAGGTGGAATTGTAGGAAGTTTTCATTGAGTCTCTAGAGCAACTAAGGAAGTCACTAGAGATTCTTCTCAGTTTGAACTTTATCAGGGTCTACGCTTAATCAATATGGTATTGGAAAAAGAATTAATTACTAAAGCAGAATAAAACAGCTGCATTTTAAACTAAGGATCCATCAATTCAGTAATCTTCCAGTTACAGGCTAGGTGCCGTGAGGATCATTTTGACTTCATGTAATGAGGAACTGAGGGAGTTTCCTCATGAACAGGCTGGGAATTCACATTAGCCTATTTCAGCTATTTGTCATCAGTACAACTCATTTCTCCCCTTCTGAATTACAATTTGTATTTGATATACTGTCAAACCCACAAAATTCCCATATTCATGGAACCGAAAGCATTAATGTGGAAATCATTGTCACCATGAGAAAAAGTCTTAACCTTCCTGAGCCTCTTTATTCTATAGGCTGCGGCTCAAGTGGTTTCATGCCGGACATACCTCTATTGTGTTCATTGTGAGGGTCAGGGACCTGCCTGTTGAAGAAGCAGTAATTTGAACACAGCCTGTAAATGTTTCATCTGTAATTTCCATAATGGTGAATTTCAAGGAGGGCTGAGAAGGGTTATGGGAGATGAATTAGGTTTTTAGTGAGCTCATTAGGAAGCCAAACAGAGTTTAGACAGCAAGGCGGTGAGTGTGGCTGTAATCAGTTCTGCTCGCTTTGTTCCCTGCCTTCGGGACATTTTTTGAAAACTTCATGGCAGGGGCTGATGAGAATATACTGAGCAGAGGCTGCAATCTGATGGTTGACTTGTTGATTTGTAAACCTCTTAATTCATTTTTTGTTCAATTTAATCTTTTCTTTCTTAAGGAAAATTAGTTGAATGTTAGCCCTCTTTGCACTATTCACCTCTTAAATTATGCTCATTTTGAGGAGCTTGTTATGCCTGAATAAACATGAAATGACTTGGCATTTTCCCATAAGAGGCACACCCATTTTAATACCATGTATTTACCATTCCTGGAAATGTCTCATTAACTTCTGAAAATCTGTGAGCATGATATTTTTGGGCTACTGTAACACACCTCTTGGCAGTCACAGAAGGCAGTTTGGTTAATGCCTCATAATATCCATTTTTATTCTCAACATGAAGAAAGGCTCTCTATAGAAAATTGATGCAGTTTGCTCTGCTAATTTTCATGCTCATTCCAATTAATTTAACATGACCCAGATTTTCTTCCTCGGGCTCATCCTGACTAATTAGTAAGGCAACACCTAGAACAAGTTCTGTTTAATAACATTGAGGAACACTAGTTGTGAGTGATTTTGATGCTAATAAAGATATTCACTGATGGGACAGATATTTGATGTCAATTATAGTATGTAATTTAGAAGTCCCTATGTGCTGGATAGAGTATTGGAAGGCTGGCAAATCACTATGGGAGATATTTTTTTTTTCTTTTTGTTAAAAGGACTTCCAAAGCACCTAGCTATCCTCAGGGACCAATTAGTTGTGGGGTTTTGGGGTTTTTTTTTTGGTGCAACTAGTAGTATTGTCAACTAATTCCACAGTAATAGATGGGATGGTGCTGCTAGGGATGTACAATCTGTGAACCACCAGCAACCAGGGCCCAGGCTTGCATAATTTACTCAACCTTTATCACGTATAAGAGAACCCACAACCGGTACCAGAAAACAGCACGGTCAAGGAGAAAAGGATCGCTGTCTCATCTCCTTGATATAACTTTTATTTCCTTGCCATTGTCCAGGTGAATCTCTTTTGCAAGAGATAAACAGGATTGAAAAGGGGGTTTTGTTAGTGCTTCATAACTGAATCGTCAATGCTGGTGTTCATTTCAGAAAAATGGTCCCAGACCATTATCGCTCCATGTGATAATTCTTTCCTGTCCTCTGAGTACTCTCCGTCCAAATGTGAGGACTGGTGCTCACGTGAGTGTCCTGACTGCATAGAGACCAGCAGCACAGGCAGATCTTTGTCCCTCTAAGCACTTCTCCCTGGGAAAGCTGGCTTGCTTCGTGTGTGTGACCCCACAAAACCAGAAACACAGCATGTGCAGCAGGGGAAGTGAGGTCCAGAAAGTGTTTTGTCATTGAGTTAATCAGAGGTAGAAAGAGGAAATGACAAACCCTAATTCTTCCCTGGTCTCTCAGAACAAATTCTCACATATGCTGCAGGAAGATAGAGACGGGATAATAATACTGTTCATACTTCAGGATTTTGGTCAGCCACAAACACAAAAAACTGTCTCATCTCTTTACTGAAATTACAGTGCTAAGGCTTGCTTTTGCTTCTAGTAACAAAAATTGAAATCCTGCTATTTAACTGAAGGAGAAAAAAAATAAGATGTCCTTATATATCTATTTTGATCACAACTATTATGTCCAAGAACCTGCCTTCTAACAGAGTATTTCAGGATGTTCTCTTTATGATACACAATTAGAAATGAAGAATTAGCAAAAACAGTAGCCATGCTCAGACTTGAAAAATGTAATGCTCAAATGAGCACAGGAGTGTGTTGGCATGTTTGCATTTAAAAGTAGTAATATATAATATTCAATTAAGTAAGAGCCACCACCAACGTAATATGAAGTAATACTTTCAAAACAGTTTTCATTGAAAGCTATGGGCTTTGTTTATTTGAGCAGTTTTAAAAAATCTTTTCCTTAAAATTTACTGAAGATAATTTTCTGAGCCAATAACAGAAAAAGGGAATAGAATATCTTGTGTTAGATAATGCTCCAATCCTATCGGCACCTCAATTCTTATGTGCAGTATAAATCTCTGTTAAGTTTTAAAAGCTGACGTAGTAAAACACAGGTAAAAATGACTATAAAATTGGAAGGGGGCGGGTTTAATGTCTTTAAGGCAAATCTTAATTGCTGAGATCCTATTTGGGTTTTTTGTTTTTTTTTTTTTTTTTGAGTACCAAGCCCTCTCATTGGCATAATTTCACCAAGTTTTTAGGAGGAGGGGGAGAAGGAGAGAGAGATAGAGAGACTGTGTGAAGATTCTTCTAATGCATAATGCATTTAAACCCTGTAATTTCTGGACTGATGCCACTAACCAGCTCAGAAATGATTCCTGTTTCCTCCTTACAGACTTGCAATCAGGAGTCAGAGATGACCATGTCTACAGTCATTCCTAGCTGGTGTCAGAACATGACAATTCTGTTGTTCTGGGTCAGTGGTGGATAACTCACTCAAATGGTGCAAAGTCAGCCAGTTCTTAATTTTTTTTCTCCTCAAGAGTGCATTCAGTGACTTTATCACTGAGAAGAATGGCTCCCCTGCCTAGTGTGATCAAGACCTGGAAATTTGTTGCATCAGCACATTTAGCCTGGATTGCTGCTTGATTGGTGGGGTTTATATTTGATCTTATGGCAGACAGGTCAGCTCACCGACTGGCTGGGTGAACCTAGGTTGAGAGGGAAACTCCATTTTACTAATCTGAAACTGAAGGAAGGGAAGTCTCATAACTTGCCAGGCTTTTCATTTGGGGTCCCTACATGTAGGCAAGTCGAACTCCTTTGAAGGAGGGAGTGGGGTGATATAAGCTCTCTGGAGCCCAACTTGTGAGGCTCTTCTCTAGATAGAGCTCAGGGACACAAATCAGTCTAGGAAGGCTTTGTAGGCACTGCATGTTTGTGTTTTGTAATGTGTTCTGTGACAATGAAAGACCTGAAATGAAATTGCAGGTTATGAGCAAAAAGGCAAAGCATAAGATGTCAAAGTATGTGTCTGTGTTTTTGAGTTTTGTGCTGTGAACTTTTAAAAAAATAATGTTACAACAGCTTAGTACCCTGTGGTTTTGCTATTCTTATGCTCCCTTATTTTCTAAATGCACTTCATTGAAACTTTTGTCAAAAGCTTTTTCCCCTGTTTCTACAGAATTACGTTTATGTCAATACTTTCAATCACTTAAAGCAGCCCAAAGCATCTTATGGAACAGTTTGGCTGCAGAGAGAGGTGACCATAGCCATTCCTTCTTTTTTGCTTGCTTTTTAATCATATTATCCTGGAACAAATCAGTAAAATTATACGATAAAAAAAAAAATAAATTGCTTGTCTGCCTTTCTGGTATCATAAAGGTATCTGTCAGGGACTAACTAGGAACATTAACTCACTTATGCTTGCTCTTTTTGTCTATCTACTGAACTTCAAAGAAAAGAAACATTTCAGACTTTTCCAGTAACCACTTTTAAGCATCCAATATGTATAGCACATAAGTTATAGATAGTTTACAGTTTACATTTACAAGGCTTCTTGGAGGAAATGACTTCTAAAAAATGGTACCCCCAAAAATAAATACAGACAGGTCCAAAGCACGAAGTTGTCATCTGGAGAATGATTCAGTAGTGGGAGCAAGACTTCATCGAGTCCTTAATTTTGAGCGCCAAGTAGCATATCACTTATAAAGAGTATTAGTTGTGTTTCCAAATACATAACACCCTATATTTAAAGCACGGGCTATAAGTTAAACCTATGAGAGCTGACTGTCAGTGTTCCCACGTAACCCTTCACATTCTGGCGTTTTCCAGACTGCCAGCCAAATGAACACTTTAGGAGGAGGTGCATATATATGTCCGCAGCACCCAGCGGGTTAATCCACCCTACTGTGCATAGGTGTTGGAGCTCTTATGGTATGTAAGACTTGCCAAGCTTGGAGTTGTTTTGTACTTCTAAATTTTTTTCTGAACTATGCATTCACAGCAAGCATCTCTTCTTATGCTGTTCAAGTGTTTGTGAATGCATATCAATACAGTACTTTTATCTGTTTTATGTAACACACATTTGTGTATATTTAATCACCAGAAAAAGTTTTTATGGTTCATTTTGAGACCTTTCTACTAAAACTTTTTTTTTTAAGCATTTAGCCATCCTCCATTTTTTTCTTTAATACATCTTAAAATAGACTAATGTGCATTTTAGACTTGTGGCATAACAAGTGTCCTTTTCAGTAATCGAAACTTTTAACTTAGTGTCTCTCAGGAGTAACTGTCTGTTACATTTCTAGTACTAACTTTTTTTTTTTTTTAACGGTGAAATAATCTTATCCATGTGTACTTTTATGTAATATTTCAACTAGTGCTTTCTTCATAACTAAACAGCCCTGAAAAAAGAGGTTTATAATGCGGACAGTAGATGAACTCTTGCTGTACTAATGGGTATCATTTTAGGGGCTGTCTCCTGAACAAGCAGTTGTGTCAAATGGCATAGGGTCTATGGGGAACTGCGAGACATTAAAATATCTCCTAGTTCATAACTACTTTTAGGAGCTGTAAGGAAAATTCAGATGCTCTGATTGCTATTTTCATTTTAAAAAACAGTCATTTTTACTCTTAAAGAAGCTACATTAATGATTTAGTGAAGAAAATGGTGCAGGATGTTAGTCATCATCTACTTTTAAGTTCTCACATTCTGCTATATATAAACAACTGCAAAATAGTAAAGGTTAAATATTGATGAGGTACAATTGAACTTAATTACTTCAACTGCAGGTAGACTTTTAATTGAACTTTGCTATTTTGCCCACATTTGATATTATTCTAATGACATAAGTAACAGGATAATAAATAAAAAAGCTACTTAGAACAAAATATAGCTCTTTAATGTATACTTACTTTTATACAGTTGTTTGAGAAAACAAAAAACATTATCCCAGAACTAAAAAAGGAAAATAGTCTATTAAAGGAGATGTGCTTTCAGCAAAAGAAAAATATTTTTTTTGTCTCCTGATTTCTTTAATGACTTGTTATTGTTGCCTCAGCTGTAGCCAGTCTGCAGCTGGTATTCTTAACAGAATTACTATGAGAATGCCAAAAATACTTCTCTAAAAATATATGAAAAAAGATTTTAAAAGAATGCCACTAAAACTGCAGCACAAGGGCACTTTGTGTGACAGTGTTTAGTAGGATGAAAAATTTAAACAGAATAACAGCTATTTACATTCACACTGCAAAGTAATTACTGAAGCATACAGAATACTTAAACCTATTTTAATAATGCTTTCCTTCAGCCTAGATACCAAAAACTGGGAGTACATTTACCAACTTGTACTGAGGTAGGGAGGGTGGGAATTGAAGTTAAAACCACTTAGAAAAAAGTGTATTGAACACTTTCCTGGTGAGGTACAATGTGAGTTTCACTTTTGAATAGAAGAGCATTATAAATCAGCATAAACCACATGTTTTAATGAGTGTATCTCCTCTGGAATTGTGCAGTGCTTGCAATTCTCTGTGAGCAAGACATGGATCTGGTCTTGCACTTCTTGCTTAGGCAAAACTGCCACTGACATTAATGATAATTTTGCTTGAATAGAACAAAGTGCTTGATGGGAGTTGTGCCAGCATGAGGGGTGTGAGATTAGGATAAACGTGCAAAAAAGTACAACTTCAAATGGCTGTACCTTTGACTTCTACAGCTAGCATTTCCTCCAACTACAAGGATCTTAATTATAACATTTTCTGGTTCAAAGATTAACATTTAGCATTCTGGGAAAGACTTTCTGGACTTTAGTAACCTGATCAGCACGGTCTCCTTTTGGTCTCTGCCTCTTTCTGGTTCTTTGTATTGCAGGGGAGATGATAGTATCTGGCACATTCCTCGGATGTCTTGAAGATAGCAGCCTTCTGTGTTTGGGGCTGAAAGATTGTGAACTCTGTGTTAGCAGAAATGCCACACAGGGGAGGTGAATAGAACATTAAAAAAGCTTTAGCTTTAGGTACTGCAGCGCAAGCAGAGTTGAATTTGAGAGCTGGGACTAAGTGGACATTTGTCCCTGCTTTCTTCCTTAATAAAATCTGAGTGTTAACTGTGGGTAAGGGCATTTGAGAGATCACTAAAAATGAATCATTGAGTGCCCAGAAGAGCTTTATTATGATTTACTATGGAGAACTTTAGAATATACCTAGTAGTTTTTAAATGGTTATCAGATACATGTAGGAGCTACTATTATGGAAGTGAATTATTTTGTCCTTCTCTGCAGAAGCAAAATAATTTGCCAAATTAAAATGTCAAAATAAAACTCATCAAAAACTGGATCTGTGTAGTCCTTTCTGGCCCTGTGCTCCCATCCAATTTTCTTTTGCCCCATGAAAAGCTATTGAGCAAAAAAATCACAAGCTCCAACCAGCAACGTTTGTTGTGCTTGTGTATGTGTAATCCATTTTGGAAACGCTTGACACAATACTAAATCTGGGGGGAAAAAAAATAAACATCTCAGTGCAGAAATCCTGACTGGCTGAATTGATTTTTAAAAAATTACCAAAATTTAAAAATCCCCAGGCTGATATCGGGTTCCAGTACTGCGTTCTTGTAGGAAGAGGCAAGAGAGGTCGCTTAGTTCAGTTTGTTTGCCCCAGAAGCAATTAGATAGAAGGAATTATTCTGCTCCCGAAGTTCTGCATAAGCGTTGCCACTGCCCAGCTAACCAGTGTGAAAATACCATGGAAAATAAATTATTAAACTATACTGTTATTACTAACTTGCCAGTTCCAGAGAAACAAATGCAGCCACATTTACATATGTGTCCATCTGTCTGTTTTTACACTTTATGTCTTCAGCCAGTGGGTGAAATTGTTTTAATCCAAGCTGCAGTCTGATTTTTTTTTTTTAATTTGTTTTTTCCCCCTGCTGATATTTTTCTCTGTGTGTATATTATTTGTAGATGGACATGCATATTCTTGACAGTAGCTAGTTCTTAATTGCCCCTTTAAGTAACCTAATCTATCCGGCCATGGTAGTTTTAACTGGAGTATGCAGCAGAGTTCTCCATGGATAATTTTCGTTAGTTAGCAGATTGTTACCATCTCAATGTTGCTGAAATCCCTAATCTCAGGTCAGCGTGAAGCTGCAGTGGTTACAATCCTGTTGCCTGATGCAGTGTGAATGGAAGTGCTTTCTGTCAGAAACATGTGGTCTCTTCAGTGGAGAGCCTGCGTAAATCCTGTGTAAATAGAGGGAGGCTAACAAAGGATGAGCCCCTGCAGCTCAGAGCATTTGGAGCCATTTGGAGGCTGAATTTGCTAAATGCTGCTTATACCGCCTGAAAAGTTGAAGAGAAAGGAGCATAAAATCCCTTCTTTTTTCTCTTTCTGCTCCTACCCTGGGGGGAGGGTGTTAAGGGCCAGGGAAGCCTGAGGTAAGCCTATGAAGACTGTTTTTTCAGTGCTCTTTTGAGTGTGAAAAAGGTGGCATGGGTCACTGTCCCCTCTTTAATGTCGGAAAACCCACACAGTTAGTAAATGTTGCATGTAAACTAAAGCATTTCATCCCTTCTCCTGCACTCCACGGCAGTGGGCCATGAACTAGTCACTTGAAAATCGCAGAAAAATTTCACTTCAACATGTCCGGACAGTTTAGCACAGCAGGAACGTAAGAGAGATCAGTAATTAGCAGGTTGCTTTACTGTTGTTCCCCTTGTCTGCATTGGAACACTTTTTTCACCTGATGTGAAAAAATGTTGGATTGCAATGAACGAACCATGAACCTCCTGCCTGTACAAAAGAGCTTAACATTTTAACTGTGGTTTATTAGTTTTCCCTTATAAAAACTAGAAAAATACATTTTTGGCATTTGACAGAATTTCTAAGATTTCTCAATTCACTTTACAAATAAACGTGAGCTCTAAACACAGACAATTAAGGACACAAAGAAAGCCAGTCTTTTTTCTTATTTTTGGACAGAAAAATAATGAAAGGGGAAATGTGAAACTTAACAGTTCTGAAAACAATTTTGAAAGACTTAGATCACTGATTTTATAGCATGCATGGCTATAATAAGAGCTGAAATGCCATTCTTACTTGGAATAAATAATAAAACATTTGTGAATTCCTTTTTGCAAATAAGATATATTAGAGACTCTAGAGAGGTGCCTATCCAGAAACAGAAAAGAAACAGTTTTCATTCTGTCTCTTGTAAATAAACTTTATATACAAGATGCCATGCAAGTCTTTAAGCCTTTAGCACATACTGCCAGATGGCAATAGGGACTTGCTCCTGAATGACAAACTATGCTAAGTTCTAATTAGATTATGTAGAATAGCTTTATATGTGGGGTCTGATAGCATCTTAAGTTTTCCTCCCATTTGAATTTGCAATAATTATTAATGCCTTGTGTGAAATTCATACACATCATCTTTACATTATCAGCCCAGTAGAATTGCTGGGTTTTATTCTGGAAAGCAAAAGATCCTCCAAAAGAACAGCAAGAGAGAAGGCCAGGTCTTTGTCTCCTTCCTGCTTCTAGAAGGGCAAAAGAACAACATCCTCTGTAGGAAGAGAGATGGTAATGGTGTATGTCTGAAGTTTTCCTGTTCTCTCTAGTGCACCAGTGTCCAGCCTTTCTTTCTGTCCAAGATGCTCACTGAAACATCGAACAGAGAACCATGAGACATGTGTCTGGTGTCTCAGAGACACCAGGGCAGAGAACACAGTGCTCTGATCACAGCAGCTCACTTGAGGACACTTCAGTCTAGGAAGAGGTGATCATGCAGGTTGGCACAGGCTCAGAGTGCCTGTAAGGCCTCTGAACAGCTTCTAATGGCTTCTTTCCTCCTCAAGTAAAGTAATTGAGCAAAACCAGCGCAGGTGCTGGCAGAGCACTGCCAGCGATGCCACAGTTCTGAGCTGCGTTGTCCACCAGAACTGTTTGTGATTTTCAAAGTCCCATATTTGCCAGACATAACCTATCTTAACTTAGTTTCCCTGGGCAAGAAATGCAGGAGATAAGTGTGGCTCCTGTGGTGTGAGGAGACTTAAGTCAACTTCCTTGAACAGGGATCATTAAGAAGAAGAGAAACAAAAACAATCCATAGCCAGGACTTTGTTCAAAGATCTGTTATCTACTGGAGCTGTAAGCCTAAAAGCCTGATAATTTTAACAGGATGGAATGAAGATAAGGATTCTCCTGAAGGGTCTTCGATTCTGGAGCTGACCTTCCCTCTCTGTTAGTTTTCCCTTCAGTCCAGACTATCTTCAAAAACATCTTCAGACACTTTTCTCCCCAGCTTTTTGGCAGTGACAATTAACCAGATTTTTAAGATTTTTGTCTAGTGGTGATATGGATTGCATTACTGAGCTGAATGTCCTTATTAATAATGTTTTACAATATTTCTGTGTCTAGATGGACACATTTTAAGTACAAACAAATAATTGCAAGTTGTGAATATAGGCTGCATGCAGATTTTCCTCTTTGTTTTGCATTTGTATCAACATACTCCACTCCATCAAAATATTAGACTGGAAGACTAGAATAGCTTACTTAAGATCAGCATAGTGCACTGCAGCTTTCCTTTTCAGAATTCTATAACGTGCTCTTCGTATTGCATCCACTATTTTTAGAAAAATGGCGAAGTGTCTTGTCTTCCCCCGAGTTTAGATACTCCTGCTGTTCTCTCTTTTCCTTTAGTGTGACAAACCTTAAAGCTGTAAGGGACCTCTGATGGTGAAGAAACTCTGGGTTCTGAAACGTACTTTTCCAGAAATCACTTTTTAAACTTCTCTACTTGCTATGCTGGTAACAGAAACTATTTCTAGAATCTGAATCTGGACTGTTACCAGGCTTCTGTGCTTTGGCCTGACTGGGTCATCCTTTTTAGTTATCATTTTGATAGATTGGGAATTTGTTATTCATCCTGTTCACAAGTGGTAAAAAAGACAAGATGAGCAACTTCTAAACTCGCTTCCTCTGTTGCTGGGTTTTTACTCTGTGAAGAACACAAACAAAGACTATGGTTGAGATAATACTGATAGTGTGGAAGACTAACAAAGAATTAATTGATACAATAAGGTTGGACAGGTTTTATATAGGATTTGTCTCTGTTTCTCAAAGAGTCCTTGGCTATGTCAACACTGGGCTTTGCAAGCTTATCTGTCCAAGGAAGTAACCTTGCAGCAAGTTGGAATTATGGTGCAATGGAAACCGTGCTCTAACTACTAATTTGATATTTTTTAAAGAAGAAGTAGTCTTCTTTGCTTTCAATGCAAAGGAATTTATGTTGTGGAAGGAAACCCTCAGCACACACTAAGAGTGCCTGAACACTGAGTCAGTGTCAAAGCCCAACTTGCCACTGTGTAAAGAAGACTTGAATCTTCAGTGTTCTCCACAAAGTCTTCCCCAAGAACAGAAGGTCTTTAAGGAACCCTAGGTGGGTCCCTTTGCAGGATTTCTTGTAAACTCTCTCCATCTTTTACAGGGGTTATTGACACTATTACATAGCATTGCTATAATCTTAAGCTGAGTAAAATGCCTAATTCTCTACTGGCTCGAATCCTGCGTGGTCATTGACACCTCCACAGAGTGCCACTTAAGAATTCTCCACTTTCCTACAACACCAATAGGGTTTTGCAATCATGTGTACTCTTTGCACAAGAATAAACGAGTGAACAGTATAATAAACAGGAGAAAATCACCCTTAATTGTTTTAGTTCTGTGTGAAAGAGAGAGACAGTGGACCAAAATCCAAACTTTAATTTCTTCTCTGGAAAATTTTGATAACTATGCTTCTTTAATTTCCATTTCCATAGAACTTAGAATTTGACTCTACTCTTCTTACAAATCACCATCTAAACCAGGATATGAATAGTTCATATAAGCAGAATCTCTTGTAATGATGATTCAAATTACTTAAATTTTGACTCCTTCATACAGTAGTGAAAAATATAGTTAATCCAGTCTGCCATAAAGCGACTTTCATATCTGTTCCTTTTATTTTGCTTTTGATAATTTATTTTTCTTCATTTAAAGTAACTGACATTTATTTGGATGAAGAAAACTAGGACCAGAAGTAAATAATTCCATGTTGGAAAAGACACTTAAGGGCTTTGTCTATGATTTCTTCTCATTAAAAACTGCATCCACTAATATGAGCAGTTGTAGTGTCATTAAAGATATGACAATATAGATTAACAGGACTGGGCCTGTTGTACACCAGGAGGAACAAATCTTACAGTATTTTTCTTCTGATATCATTTGGAGTTACAGTATTTGAATTTCCTTTCATGAGGTTATGGAACAGATTAGGGAAGCACCGACTCTTACAATTTCAACTGCTGATTAGGATGGGAAGGCATGGAGAGCTTTAGCTGAACTTTTCTTTCTTGGGCTGCTATTAGCTTTTTGAAACTAGGATATTAATAACCTCATCAAAAAGTCCAAAATGCTGATATAGCGTGCAGGAGACTCCTTCTGAGGATGCTCACAAAAAGGAGAGTATATGCAGACAGACAGGAATTTGTCCATACAGTGAGTAAACTGGTGTTTCTGTGGTTTGAAAGGATGGAGCAGAGCAGAAGTTTTACAGCTCCACACATCCTGTGCATACACACATTACTTTTACATAAAGAGACAAAGATATCTTTATCCGCACGACAGATAGACAAGCAGACTGACTGACTTCAAACTTGCAGTTTCAGTAGGGATTTTTTCCCCCCATCTCCGGGTACTGCTTTTCAAAATTGCCTGAGGCTACAGTACAGCACCTCAGATCCCCAAGGCCCATTGCCTGGCTCCTAATAGCCACTCTCCATCTGTGTCACATGAACAGCTGATGAGATAGCTCCAGTGTCTGTATTTTGGAGAGCATATCCACCCAGGTTAAAATGCTGGGGTTGCCAAGGAGCAGTCAGAAGCCATTAGTGTTTGTGAGAATTTGCCTTGCAGCAGTTCCTTGGCATAGTGGAAAGTGTGTGTGCGTGTGTGTGTGTGCGCGCGCACACGTGTCTGTGAGAGAGGGGTAGGGTGGAATATATGGGGGGAAGAAAGAAGCAGAAAGGAGAGCTTTCTAAATGACCAATTTATTGCAAAAGCAAACAGTTGGTTACAGTGTTCAGAGCTTCCTTAATCTCTTTGACTAGTTTACTGTGATTTGACTCTCCTTTCTCTATCGTTAATAGAAAAAAAAAAAAAAAAAGGCATGAGAAAGAGAGCAGCGACTTCAGGGTCTTGCTCTGGTGTTTGGGCAGATGGAAAGGAGCTGCTCTGCCTTGGGGCAGGGTGGTTGTAATGAAGTGGCCTGTCAGTCTGTAAATAGTGAGGGTCATCTCTTCCATGTGATGGAGGGTATCACATTGCAGTGAAAATGGAAATGTCAATAAAATTAATCTGCCAGCTCTTTGCTGTGGCTTTTTCTGCCTCTCCAGTCCAAAAGGGTCAGTTTTTCAGAGGGGACACAGTACAAGAAGGGTGATCTGGCATGGGAGGGAAGATGGAGCTGAAATGCAAGTTTTGAAGCAAATGGACTGTATGTAGCAGCAACGTATTTCGTTTAGTAGCACTACAGATGTAGACGAGGCTATAGGAATTAGCTCGTGAATCTATAGCATTCCTCAGGAAGCTATGGAGCGTCTAGCTCAGGCTACATTGAGCATAGAGTTTATTGTTTTAGGCTTTCTTGGACAAGGTTTTTACTTAGCATGGGATTTATGGCATTTACTGCTAATGAATGTCTATTCTTAAATTACAAAAACCACCGTCTCAGCACAATTCCCAGATGTCCTTCCAGGACCTCGGCTTCTTAAACACCAGCAGGGAGCATAAACTCTCCACTTCTCTGTTTTCCTCTTTCGTGTGGCTCCGGGCTAATGATGTGTAAGGAAAACACAGCAATCTATAAAGTCTCAGTGCTGTCCCAGTATTCTTCATTTATTTTGCATTTGATTATGCCACAAGTCGGATCTTGTTTCTTTCCTTTTTTTAAAGTTATTAGTTCAAATATTAATGTAGGAATATGGCATATATTGCTGCTCTTGATTGATGCCTTCCCAAAAACAGGAAGACGTGCTCGTATGAATTTTAAGAAAGTAGGGGTCCTGCAATGCCTTGCCAGAAGAGTTTTTCAGATACATAATTTAGATGCCCTCCAGGCAGGCTTTCAAGGCATTTTTGCTGGAGGGCAAGAAAAAATAACTATGACTGTTAAAAGTAAATGATTTTTGCTAATGCACAATTAATGCCAGGGAAAAGCACAGAAGAGAAGGATGTTGATGGAAAGTTCTGATTAAGTGAGAGCTCTACCTTGATGTGCATCTTTTTTTTTTAATGATAATAATCACTGATGCAGAGATGTAGAAGTTTTCATGTCATGCAAATGCTATATGCAGGGTCACACTAGGTGTACGTGTTTGTGAGTGCGTGTGCATGTGTGCTGGGAGGTGATGGTTATGGGGAGGGAGGGGCTCATCTGACAGTGTGTTATGTGCACTGAACGGTGACATGGTTACTGCCACCTCTGCAGAGGGCCCCGAATATATAGACTACAGAACATTTAACTTGATTACTTATACGTACATATTCAGAATGGTTGTAGAGATGCATTTACTGTAAATGGGTTTTCTTGTGGCAGGTTTTCCCACATTGAATCCCATAATTGAAAAAGAGCTACTGCACTATGTCAAGCACACAATTATAATTGAATTAATGATATATGCATGTGTGAAACACAAAATTAGTATTTGGAGAGACACGGTTTTCTAATTTTTACATATTTGTATCAGCATTCTTATATAACGAGAAATGGTATGTGCCTGATCTAACAAATAAAAAGCCCCCAAACTGTGGTACTGTCTTGGCAATTAATGATATTTTTTGGCTTCTGTATTTGGTTCTTTAAACATCTCCTCCCTCCTGTTTTTCCTCTTTGTTGTAGGTGATGGTTTAGACAACAGTGTAGCCTCACCTGGAACAGGAGATGATGATGACCCAGACAAGGACAAAAAGCGTCAGAAGAAAAGAGGCATTTTCCCCAAAGTAGCAACAAATATCATGAGAGCGTGGCTTTTCCAGCATCTCACAGTAAGTGGTGCCCAAAACCAAAATAAATTTCTATTCATGTGCCTAATGAGGTTTAGTCATCATTATTAGAAATCAATTGTCCCCATAATTTTTTGACCATTATTAGGTCTCAGACTTTGTTGCCTTTTTTTTTTAGTCCTTTTTTTTTTTTTTTTTTTTTGGGTCTTGGAATCATGACAAATCTCAAAGATATCTACCTACCTACCTACCTACCTATCTCTATATATGTGTATATATATATATCTATATATACACACACATCCTATAGAGGGAAAAAGAGAGAGAGTACAACACCTTAGCATGGAACACCACCTATATATGAAGTAACCATTTTTGGCTTTGAGCTATTCAAAATCTTCCTACGGGCAGCAAAAGGGGGATTCTTGCTTTAGCACATATAAAGCTCTGCCTTCTGTATTCTTTATTGCTGGCCTCTGTTTACACAAACTTCATATGTATGTGGTGAAAGAGAGAGCCCTGGTCTGTGTGCATGCGCTGACATACGCTGTGGATGTTAGAGAAGTCAAAGCAGCAGCTTGCAACCTTCTCATTGTTACTTTTTTGTGAGGAAATAAAGAAGGCTTACAGATTCCCTAATTTTTTAGTTTGTAACAGAGAGAATAATCACCCTTTTTTGCATCTCTTCAAGTCCATTAATGTTTAAACCCAGCCATAATCACATTTGGGGGTGAGAGATTAAATATGTGAAATAGCAGTGCTTTCCTTGGGCTTTTATTTGTCTGCTTGCTATTGGTTTGTGTTGGTGTTCTGTTGACTATTTAACTTCACTTAGGCATCAAAGCACGGTTCCACAGGAAACCTAGTAAACTTAGTTTACTTTATGTGGGAAATGATGGAAACTGGTAAAATTATAAATTGATTTTCTTCTTTCTTGCTCGTTGAAATTGTTTCTCACTTGATAAGGCTTGAAATGCTAACTGTTATTAACTACTTCCTCTTCTTCTACCAAAGTTTTATAAATTTCCATGGGTTTATAAATTTCCTGCTGTTGGTTACAGGGTAACGATTCTGGGACCCGATTTATTTATGATAGAGACTATCGAACTGCTCTGCCAGCAGCACAGCTAAAGGGGGGAGCGGTAGATTCACATTCCTAAACCATCATTTTGATGTAAGGACATTAGTAGAAAACTAAGGTGCATTGATCTGGCCTGTGGGGTCAGGATTAGCTGGAATAGCCAGTGTCTCTGCTGGAGTAGTGGTTATTCCTGCCTCTCAGCTATGGCCATTTCAAAGGTCAGGTGCCCTGTACCCACTTGGCTCAGAGGAATTAGACAGAACATGAGTCTCTGGGCTGATTACTTAACCAAAGACAAAATAATGAGTCCTAAGCAAATACTGACTAATTGAAAGGGCTGTAAATCCATTACATATTGGTCAGGGATAATCAGGAGTATTTAATCACTTTTATCTATTCAGGAGCACTGAAGCTGCAACAGCAAAGCCCTGAACCTTGCCATGTGCTTATTATTCTCATCATTATCAAAATTACTTCACAGCTGTTCTTTGCTACATCACCTCAGCTGGAGATTTACTAACCTGTAAAATGTTTTTAATTTGGAAGTCGAGTTAGTGCGAGTGGAGGGTTTTTTCATTTAGCTGTAGGGTATCTTTAGACGAGCAGTACAGGCAGACAGCAAAATGCAGGGCCACAAATAAACAAGTTTGGTTTGTAGACACCTCCATGTTCGCTCCATTTCCTCTTACGAAATTCATGATATCTACTTTTTTTTCTTCCTTTCTTGCCTTTCTTATGTGCTCCTTGAAAGCATTTGACACTTGCTTATTAAACAGTCAACTGCCTCTTGCTTCTCTTGAGGAAAGTCCTTCTGGCTTTTTGAAATCCCTTTTCCTTGTTTCTATCCTCTCTCTCTTGACCTCTCCATCCTGCATGAATTAAGGAAATTTGCCATCACTGGTGAGGATGGCCTCACAAAAATCAGATTAAATGAATGCAAGAAAGCCCCAAACCTTTTACCGTCCAGGCTTTAATGAGTTTGCAGGTGTTGAAAGATTTACTGCGCTGTAATTCTCAGACCTGCAAACTGATAATGGAGACCCCTGACCAGTGCAATGTAAATTCAGAAAGATTCTTGCCATAAACACATGCAGGAAAGGATGAAAACTCCTTTCTTTTAAAGATCTCACACTTTTTCTCAAATTAGCTTGTTCATTCAAAATGTAACTCTGGCTGAGCCAGAACGGGGTAATGTGTGATGTACAATTTTATTGTTTCAAGTAAATATCTTTACAATGGCAGTCCATGATTCAATGTACATTCCTTCATTACTACTCTAACCTTATTTCAAATTGGTTTTTCCTCTTTTGTGCTGTATGACCTGTTCTTGTATTACAATAATCCCCTGATGTACCCTTTTTTCTTTCTCTCTCTCTCTCTCTTTTTTTTAAAGAAACTAATTGAATTATCTCATTATTTTAATTTGTTAAGCAAATGTATTTTACATCTCAGGATGTGTTCTTAAAGAAGGAGCTGCTTAGGCTTTGCCCCCTGAATGGGCCATTGGTACATTTTGACATTCATGCATTCATTAAGGAGAGGAACATAAAAGAGCTCTGGTCGTATTTTTTTTTTTCAAACACCCAACCAGCATGGAGCAACTTTTCCATAAGCCACAGGGGTCTCTCTACATATGTTCTCAACTGCAAGCCATTGTCACCTATTCTGAATACCTCAAAAGGACAAATAAAATACTAAAGGCCAACTGTAGCAATTGTTAGCTGTTAGTCTCAATATGACAAAAATCATTAACCTCTGATTTCCCTGGAAGGAGAGGCAGTGGCAGTCCACCTCTTATGGCATGAATTAAATGTAGAAGTCCTTTAGACTGTCAAATTCCAAGAGAGTAACTCGGATCTGACTAATTGTATTTACTTATGATTTTAAATAAAATGCTGCTTTTTCCTTTATTGAATCAGTTTGCAAACTCCTAAGACAGCCAATTTTAAAAATTGAATGGCTTAAGTGGCTTTTTTGAAGAGACAGACACTTGAACTCTGATGTAAAATGAATGTATCTGACAGACTGTGTCTTTGAAAATGATTTCTAACCCCTATCACAGCTTTCATTTTGTAGTAACTTTAATTATATTTGATATAGGATACACATGCATGTTTTTATTGTTGGAAGTCAAATGCAGGGAGTAGGATCTTCTGTCATGTTCTTGTTCACTTACTGAGCTCTGTCTTACATTTGGAGTTACAACAATACCGGAAGATAAAAGATCTGAGGATGAATTGGTTGGAAATGTGTATGCTTTTTCTGGATAATATCCAGTGTTTAAGAAAGTAGAGGAAATCCTAGTCTGGTAGTATAATCTTTTCAATAGTACATAAAGATTACGACATCAGAAAGGTAAACCTGACATTAAGACTGTTTTTAGTTGAGTTCAAAGGTGGCTAAAGAAAAGAAACAGCCAGAAATCTGACCCAAGCTGAGAGTTTATTCATAGCTTCGGAAGACTCCTTTTCCTCTGTGCTAAGAAGTTCTTAGTACACTCAATTAGCCTCTCAGACATCACTGCTTTTCCCCTTCAAGTGCTCCCCTATTTGCCCTGCAAAGAACGTATTTGATCACGAAGTGAAAACAGGAAGTGCTCAAATGTATAGATGCCTCCAGCTTACACCAATGCTGAGATTAGGATTTCTTACCAGTAACTATAGAGCCGGTTCCCCTCCTCCCATGCCCTTTTGAAGGATGGAGGACCTTTAAAATATACATACATAGTCAGAAAAGAGGAAAGTTATAAAGGAAGTAATTATACCACTCTATGGACTTGTACCTCTGGTATTTCATCCATTTCTGCAGCAGTGTGCCAAAGACTACATTTTTGCTACATTCAACATTTTTTTCACCTTTTTATCTGTATAAAAAGCTGGTAGAACAGAGTCTCGTTTATGGTTTGACACTTACCTGGAGTGATGCCCTTTGTTAAAATTCTATTTTGGTTTTTTCTTTTGTTACAGTCTTTAACAAGATACGTATCTTAACTAATAGTACTGGATTTAGCAATGGTAGCCTGCAAACTAAAGCTTTCTTTATGAAAATGCCAAATTCCCATCTGGTGGTATTTGGGATGTCTCCCTTGAAGTTGAGCTGGTTTTTCTGCTTTTATTTGCTAGCTGAAGTTGTCTTCTAACATTGAACAGTGTCATTTTAGCCTGATTTCCAACTTCTAGTTGAAAATCTTGTTCTTTACAGAGTCTATTGTAGAATATATCTTGGTTTTATCTGTTTTATTGTCAGGCTAGAGTAAGTTCTCCTGGAAGGTGGTGAAATGAACTAGCCATGGCTTTCGTGCTTACCTGAATTAATTTTCTTAATTTATCATATTCAGGTGTCCAGATTGGATAATATGAATAGTCTAACTGAAACAGATTTTTTTTTCTGTATTTATGTGGGTGTATCTGAGAATAAAATGTGTGCCTATCATATTTTGATAAATGGCTTATCAAGCCTTTTATAAAGGGCAGCTATTTTATTTATTCATTAGATTTGATTCTAAAGATGAATGTCATCAACCAAAGCCAATCTTAAAGCAAGTGTTCAAAGAAGCTGAATTCAACCCACTGTCATAAATATGTCCTTCCATATTTTATTTTAATTTAAATACCTTAAAGAAAGGTTACAAACATAGCTGGCTATTGCACTCCACACTGAACAGCTTACTTTCATATCAAACTGTAGAACAGCTTTTCTCAGAGATGTGGTCTGGGAGAAGCATTCTGCACATTGCTGTTTTTGCTCTACTTTAAAAAACCAAAACCAAACCTGAAAATATAGCAGACCTTTGTCCAGTTAAAATGGTGAGAAGAAGGCTGGGAGACTCGACATAATACAGGAATGCGCAGTCACTCTAGTGACTTTTAGTGTGTGTGTTGGAGTGCATTGTAACATGCTGTAGCCTCTGAGGGTGCACAGAGGAGATGGACAATGTCCTCTGATTCTCCTGTAAAACTACCTGCACATGTGTTTGCGTGGCTGCCATTTCCACCTCAGTGCACCACAGGGTCAGAGAGTTGGAAGAGCCTAAGCTACAGTTTTATTCCAGCTCTGCTTAGGCAGGGCTGGCTGTGTGCTCTTTTCAGCAAGGTAATAAGTTGCCTGCTGGTGTAGAACAGACCTCTTTGTACAAACACCACCCGGTTGGAAGCATGTCCTACAAAATAATATTGTGCTCATTTTTCAGCTGGATAAACTTTTGTGAGGAGAGGTTAAATGACTTCACCCCCCAGTGCTAAGGAAAAATCAGTGCCTGAATGCTAAACTCCCAAGACCTGCAGTCTTGCAGTCTTCAGGGTGACGAGTTTTGTGCCTCTTTGTACCCCAGAGTTGCTCTGGTATCTCACCAGAAGGGCTGGTGGTGGCCATTAACATTTGTAGTTATTGCTGCTGGTAGTGCAGCACTGCCTAATGTCATCAGCATCCCCCTCCTGTCCTGCCTGCCTGCACTACTGTGTCACCAGCCTGGGCAGAATCTTTCTCAAAATGACACTTCTGATCCCAGGCTGAAAGGTTTCATCCTCTGAGTGCTCCTAGTCCTCAGCCATGAAATCCATCCTGAAGATTTAGTAGGAGACCAAACATTCGCATACCTTTTAAACACCACAATCTTAAAAGAAAAGAGCTGAAATGGGATGGGGGTGGGGCTTTGTTTGTTTTAAAAATGGAATCTGAGATTAGATCTGACATTTCTACATCCACCCCCTACAGAAGAGGGAACCCAGGGTCATGGGGTGTGTGGGCCTCAAAAGCTAGCTTTGTCTGGGAGTGGTTAATCTAATCATTGTTACATAGACATCTGTTATTTCTTCTGAAAAATTGATGCTTTTGTGACGCAATGATCCATCTATTTAGTACAACAGCCTGAGTAATTAAATTAAAAAAAGAATATTTTTGCGGGAGCATGTATTATAAAACTGCCATACCTCCTTGTACCAGTGAAAAGGCTGAGGAGAGAGAGTGGAAGATGGAGAGGGGGAGAGGGAGAAGAGTGCTTTAAGTCTCGCATTGTTTTCTGCTGGCTGGAGGAAAACATCTGTGAATTGTTTGAACTGAACCTTAGCAGGGACTGTCTGAATCTGTGTCATCTCTGTTTAATTTCAGGAAATGATGTCACAGCGCATTAAATAACAATGCTGAATGATTTATTTTTACTTGTACATGCTGTCCTAAGCATTTCGGTTACATGGCAGTGTTTCCAATTAAGTGCAAGCTTTCGGTTTTAAAAAATATACTCAGTAATGCTTTTTTAGGGGGGCATAGGGTATGGGGAGGCTGGGTTTTTTAGGGGGTCACCAAGGTTCAGGGCTGTCGGAGGGCTCTGGGCCCATTTGTCATGTGCTTATTTGTAGTTGGGACTGGATGTCAGCTCTCTCGTCACCCATGGCAACCTCCAGGACCGTGGGTTTGTTACAAAGCCTGTCTGGGGGAGAAAAAACCCTAAATATTCCAAACCGATCCGTCAAAAGACCTATTAGATAGTTATAGCCAGGCCTATGTACTGTAGCTTTTGCCTCGATCAAACTTTCTGCACTCCCCCTTCTTCTGTAGAAGAATAGAGGACATAAGTCAATTCTGTCTGCCATCTGTCGCCTCTCTCCCTGCTCCTCAAATTAAAGAGACAGTCCAAAATTTAAATAATCGGATACAATCACAGGAAGCTGGCCTGGAAATTATTATATGTGCAATTGGTTGAGGGTTTTTTTTACTTTTCATTTTATTTTGAAGAGGGGATCTTTATTGTGCTTCTTTGGAGATCAAAATATGTTGTGTGTTTCAGCTTCAAAAATAGCATGCTGAGAAATACTGGATTTGCAGTGTCACTGAGTTGTTTTCTAATAGGATTCCAAGTTATATATAGGGTGAAATTCACGCACACACATACACACCCTCCCCACCCCCCAAAGAATCTCCGAATTTTGCATCCTGCTAGGGACAAGTAAATGAATTACACCACCCTCTCCCTCCAGCTCTCCTATCCCTTTCATCCACTTTTTGTCCCCAAATCCATGGCAGGTTGATGGGCTGCAGCAAAACCTTTTTTGGTGCTACTAGGACAATTAAGGCTGTTGAGTCTACCTAATGGGCCTCTTCTAGGCCTGCTATAAGAATTTTTCACAGTACCCTGTCTGATATTAGTTAGTTACGCTTTACCTTTTCCTCTCCTTGTTTTTATCTTTATACCAGCCTGCCTAGTTTTGCCTCCTCCTCATCAACAGGCAACACAATGTGTCAGGAGTGCAGCAAGGCGAATTTCATTCATGTGGCATATGAGGTCAGCCCATGGCAAACCACCTAGCCACAGATAATGTGACTAGATATTACTTCCCAATTTAATATTTTACCTGCTGTTTTCAAACAGGGGATTCCTGAGAACAACAAAAAAACATGTGCATGGTTTCAACTGAGGCTTGATGAAAAAAAGCCTCGACTGAGCAAGCTGAATGTGGCCTAGCAAATGATAGGATCAGCCACTGTTTTTCTCTGGTTGTTATTGTCAGATAACAAAGCTTTGCAGAGTCAGTATAAGAAGTATGTGAAAAGAGAAGAAAAAAAAGGGGGAACAGCAAAGTCCAATTAATGAATTCCCTAAAGAAATTGAAACAAGGAAATGATAGTGACAAGAATTTGTTTATATAGAGTTGGGGCATCAATGCTCACAAGGCAAAAGGTAGCTTAACCAAAGCATATGTGAATGTAAAATGTTTAAACACTTTTTTAACTCCAAAAGCATTGCTCTAATAAATGTTGTGAACTGCAAATCAAGATCACAGTCAACTAGAGGAGAGAATTCCTTGGAGTGTCTTCAGGTTCCACTACCTAAAGCTGTTGTCATCACAAAACTCATAGTTTTCTCCCTTTCTCTGTAGTGTGTGCGCATGACTATATGTAGATATAAAATATATTTTCAGGGAAAATACAATTGCTTTTGTTTGTGCAGTGATGCTACCTCTCAGTTTTGCCTCAAGATATGTTTAAAACTTTCTTTTCAAGATCCAAGAGCAGGACAATTGGTTTCAAGGAAGTTTTCAGTAAAAGTAGAGTTGTCTTGAAAAAAAAAAAAAGCATGTTTCTGCCAACAGTTCCACAACTGCATAGAAATGGATATGTCAATTCTTATTGCTGCCTAATGAAGAGAGTACTTTGTGACAGACAATATTACTCCTGTTGTTGTGGAGTTTGCCTTGAGTTATGATACCTAGAATACCACGCATTACATATTTTAGAGTTGATTGGCAGCACTTGTTTGTAATATCTAAAGCAATCATTGGCATCTCTAAAGATTTATGGTTATCTTTAAGCATAATGGCAATACAGTTTTCATGCTTTTACATTCGTTATTTTTCAGTTTTAACTGCTAGCCCCAAATCTGCCAAAACTAATTTCAGTTGTTTTGTATAATACTGGGTGATAGGCCATAAAGATTTCTAAATCTTGGGTTTACCTTTTTATGATGGCATTTCAAAATATGTATTTTATTTGTAACAGTTGACTACTTATGTCCATAAAATGCTTAACATCTCACGACATACTCTTACAATCTCAGGATAATAAATCTGAGTGGCTCAGTCAACAGCAGCAAATATTTTGGTTTAGTGTTTAAAAAAACAAAAAAAATCTGCATAAAGTAATTTTTTTAGTGCTGTAGAAATTTGACTGTCATCAAGATCAAGCTCTTATTTGGTCATTTTAAAGTGGGAACTCAATATTCTAAAGTGGATATATTGTGACAATACTATCTGACTAAATCAGATAGCAATGGGAAAGCTCCTGTTCACTTTCTTAACATATAATAAATACGTGAAAGGAGTAGATTTTTGTAAGATCATGGCCTAGTCTAGATTACTTTGTGCTTATTCTGTCAATTTAAAAAACTGCAAAGATGATATAAGCCACATTGTTGGTTGATATGCTATATACCTACATGGATCATTATAAAAGCAGTTATAATTCCTCCCAGATAGGCTAAAAAATTAGGATTTGTTTCTTTGTGTTCAAATATTTGCAGATAATTCACAAATTAGTGATTAACAGTGTGTATCTTTCAGTCCTTCTTCCACTAATTCCAGTGGAACTCTGATCCCTTTGAAAACGCCAGAAAAGATGTAGTGAAATCATAATGGGAGACAGGCAGAGAAACACTTAGTAAGTGTTAAATGCTCTGGCCACTTTGTCCACGAATTACACTTAACAACCCTTTCAACGATTCCCTATTTTATGATAGAAAGAAAAATGTCTTGAGTGCTGAACTGTTTGTCGCATTCGCTTGTGACCCAGCTTTCACTACTGTCCCCACGACAGTGTAGTACAAGGGAGCTCTGGTAGACGTGTAGTTTTCACTTCTCTTTCTAGCTGTGACCATGACAAGACACTGTGACTTAGTTTCTCCATTTAAACAGTACGGCATAATGATTGTTGCTGCTTTTTAAAGTGCTTTTTATATTTACAGATGAAAAACACTGTGTAAGACCTGTATCTTTTACTTTGCAACAGCTGAATTACAGAAAATTGCACTTCTGTTATGGTTTTGTCCTGCTGTTGAAAGACCATGACAGTCATGCAATGCTTGTACAAAAACCTGAACTTCAGTTGACTGAAAGTTCAGGACAATTTTCTCTTTATGAAGGAGCATTTAATATATAATTAAGAGTGTTGTGTTCTTGCCAGTCTACACTGAAGATGACAGCATACGATTTCTGCAAGCTACTTTAATGCAAGTGTCTTGGTCTTGCATCAATTTTGTCAGGTCTTTTCTATGCTGGTGACCTGAGGTGTGATTACTGCATGTAAATGCTATCAAAAATCTTTCCCAGAACTTTGAGCATCAACTGCTGGCTAAGAGGCAATAATGAGAGTAAAGGGAGTGTAATGGTGTTAACCAATGCATCTCTGTACTTCAAGAAGTTGCTAGTGGACATTCCCCTCCTCAACAGTTTGGGAGTTTCCTGATGTGAAATTGGACTTTGTCAGCTTTCCAGCTAGTCCTGATCCTTTCTGCTGCCTCTTTTGACTCAGCCAGGTGCTTCCCACTCGTGCTTCCCACTCGTGCTTGAATGAAGAACAGGAAACAGGAGGGTGAAGAGTGAGGGGCTGAAGGATATTGCAAGGTCACCATTTCATATTGGAAAGGTCCCTGCCTACTGAGGACCATATGCAGACAGCTGACAGCTGTTTGGATCGTCCACAAATGGGCTTTTCAGGATTGTGGAGTGTGAATAGGGAGAAAGGTCATGATATGTGTGATGACAACAGGAATAAGGAACGTTATGTGGTCAGAAAAGTGATGTGTGTATATTTGAGGGAGTCAGCAAAGGAGTGTTGCATAGGAAAGGTGACACATATTAATTTCAAAGAAAGTTGGCTAATTTGAGGGATCAGTTCAAAATCTAAATGTTTAAAGAGTGCTTTAGTTTCAACTATAAAGGGATATTCTGATTTTCTCTTCCAGATATAAAGTAGGAAATGAAACAGAAATGTGTTAATTATTGTCAACAACAACAACAACAACAACAACAACAACAACAACAACAACAACAAAAAAAAAAAAAAAAAAAAAAAAAAAAAAAAAAAAAAAAAAAAAAAAAAAAAAAAAGAGGGAAAATAGGTTGATTCACTTCTCCCCTTCATCTTTATTCTTATGGTGGACCAATCCAAGAGTTGTGTTACTTGGTCTTGTCTGTTTTCATTCAATTTCTTCTAGTTACACAGAGTCACTTCACTACATGATCTAACATCTCTTAAGAAAGAGAGGTGCTTCTTAAGTTGATATGAACTTCACTATGGATGGTGGGATGAACTGCAGAGTTTTAGGGTAATCCTAAGAATTCCACATTGTTTCACATAATATGCCCACTTACAAGTGGTATATTATATTACAACTTACTTCAAGTTTAAACAGCCTACAACCTATGTATGTGTTGTATGGTGGCCATGAACTGCCAAACAAACACTTCTCAGACCAAAAACTCCACTACTTTGTGCCTATCTAACCAGAACATTTGTAGACAATTTACTGCTGTGATTAATCTTAGCTGTCCTGGCTTTTATGAACTTACACCTCACAATGCTCTTGGATACCTTGTGGGAAAAGGGGCTCTTGCCATTTTCTCTCCTTTTATTCCCCAAAAGTTGTCCATTTAGAAAGCAATAATGCTTTCAAAGGAACCAGTGCAAAACAATATGTGCAGCAGGAGAATAAAATGTCTACAAATGAGCAGAACTATGGTGTTTTTCTAGAATGGGTACAAATAAACATAACCATAGAGCTGTGAAACTATCCTGAGTTTGGCTCCTGGGGTCTGAATCCTGTTCAAAGCCCCAGCTGAAAAGATAAAATATTGCACACTCCAATTCAGCAGTGCTCTAACATCCTCTACTGCATCCCCAAACAATCTCTGCAGTGAACTTCTTGCTGAGACTGAAAACTCTTTAAAACAAGGCCTGGGGACTCATGAGCTTTCTATTCTGTACACTTTAGGCTCACTCCATGAAAAAGTATCTTGCCTAAAAGAGACCAAATATCACACAACAGAGCTGGTGGGAAATTCAAACTGTTCTAAGCAAAGAAGTCAATAGTGCTGCTGTAGTGAAAGGTAATGTTCAGAGTGAGATCACCGTGTTATGATCTCATGCTGAACATGGGGACTGTTTTTTTCTTGAGGATTATGAAACTAGCCTGAGGCCAGTCTGGTGAAACTCTGAGAAAGATACAGAAGGATGTTTGGAGAGCCTAGACTATCAGGGCCCTTATTCCCCAAAAAGGGTAACAGAGGCTGAAAAAAGAGATAAATGAGAGCTGTATTGTTATTTCCACTGCTCTTTCCATCCATCCATCCCAAAAATACAAGATCTAGCCCTAGACAGAGAATGTGTATACTGAAGCAGTGAATAAGCAGAGGCCACAAAGAGGTAAGAGGAGAAATTACTGAAGAGGAACAAAACACCTTGCAGGAATAATGGAATTCAGCAGCCAAACCCCAGTCATTTAGACTGTAGAACAATCTGTGGAAGTGCCTTTGCTTAGCACTTTTAAAACTAGGCTCCAAAAAACATTTGAAGGTATATTGCTGAGAAACATCTTTCATTCCTGGGCTTACACTAAAGTAATGTTGCCTGAAGCTTTTCTCATATTTTCATGTTTTCTTATTAATGATTAAAACCTGAAAAATATCTTGAAATTAGAGCTGTTTTCAGAAGGAAAGCTTCCCAAATTTGGCCTCCTTCAGGTTTAAGTTTATGTTGTATTTGTTTCAACTTTTGTAATGATGTTTCATTTATCTGTCAGTGGAAAAATTATTGCAAAATTAACTTACAAAGTCAAACTAGAAATGGGCTTGAGACACAAATTGAAGAACTAAGCTTAAGAGAAATATTTAATTACTGTTCCTTCAGGCACTGGGAGTGGATGCCGAAGGTCAGCCAGGCTTGGGCTCTGTCAAACTGACAAAGAAAGCAACTTTGTATTGAGGAACTCCCATTAAAAAACCATCTCCCTTTCAGATATTCAGAGGCAGAGACTGTCGCAATACATACAGTGCTCTCCATTCACGACTTGTGAAGTTTCAGCACTGTCTGGGTAAGGTACAGGTCTGAAATCAACCCCTACCCAGCTTAGTCTTCCCCAATATATCTGACATCTGCTCCAACATTTGCTCTATGAAACATCAATCCAAAACACCAAAAGTTGTTTGAGCATTCAAAATACAAATGTTGATTTTTAAGGTCATGGATCCAATGCAAATTTAATATAAAATGGAGTTGATTACAGATTTACACAGAAGTTGGGATGCCAAAATGGATGAAAAACATAGCTTTTTCGCCTGCTTTTCACTTACAGACATTTATGGCAGTTTGACGGCATGATTCAAAAACAAAGCTTGGGCCCTCAGAGAGGCAGAATGACCGCAAGAAAATATTGACTGAATGCCTGCTGTCTTCAACTGCTGAATTTCACACACAGCTTTCCTCAAAAGTATCAGGAAGAAAGAGATTGTGTTTTGAATTTAAAATGAAATTTTACTCTTGAACATTACTTTATAATAATGTAACTGTGGGGTTCCATGTTCATCTCAATGCCCTCCAGATCAAATGAACTCCATTTTCATGGCAGAAAAATGTTTGGGGTTTTTTTTCCCTCTTTTTTTTTTTCTCGTTCATTGCCAGAATTAGAAATTTAGCCTTGGATCTTAGATCCAAGTCGGATTCTTTCTGGCTTATTTATTGGCAGTCACAAGGATTATACAATAACAGTAATGTTGCAATTACAACGGTAAAGCTATGCAATTACAATAATAAATAGACAGTGGATTGGCCAGAAAAAAAAGTCCAGTTTTCTTGCCTATAGCTAGACTGGTTTTATGAAGAAAAATATCACAAACTTATATTATGGATTGAAGTCAATGGCATTTTTTTGTCAGCAGAGAACCAAATGCAATTCAGACACACAGTGACATAAATCTGTTCAGTAAGTCAGTCACTTTTCAGAACACTGCTCCTTAGTTTTGTTAGTATTTTTCTCCTTTTGGGTATTTTTTTCTGTCTGGCACAACACAGGGTTAGTAAGTTAGGCGTGTTTGGAAGGTTTTTAAAGAAGTGAAGCAACAGGACAAAGATATCTTTTTCTCCCTCTTAATTATACTTCCCGGGAATGGGCTTGTGTACCCATTTTAAAGATGCCAAGTCATTCTTTTAGGAATGACTTGCCTTCTTTAGGATTTTCATGCACAGTTCAGAAGTTACCTGCTTGAGAAATGAGAGCAGGAGCTTTCCATGGCTGCGTGTTGGAATCCTCCAAGCTGCAAAAGCAGTGAAAACTGACCTTTGCTCTCCGAACAAGGAGTCTTCTGGCATGGAGCTTAGTTTTCCTACTGCTCTTCACAACTGTAAATAATGTTAGTACACCCTGAATTCAGAGCATGCAGCACTTTACATTACTATTGTGTATCTTAAAATAAACAACGTTGCAAGCTGTTTATTTTGGTGTTACTATGTATGCATTTTTTAAACAGTGGTTACTTAAACAAACCTCTCTGTTCCCACAGCACTTAAAAGCTGCTGTTTGCTCATTGTGGTTTTTGGGTTTTGTCACTTTTGTTTTGATTGTTTCTGAAAATCACACTGGAGGATACAGAAGACATGAGTAAGTTGTACTTGTTCCAAACAAATGCTTCATGTCACAGCTTTTTCTTTGTGCCAGTTTTTCCCATGTTCCCAGCAGAAATAATTTTGGTTTAGCTCAAATGTAGAGATCACCAGTATTCCAGACTGGTGGCAACTGTCCTGAAATGTATTTCTGCAGGCCAGTCAGGCCATGCATTTGTTATCAGAATTTGACCCTGAGATAGCAAAATTATTTTAATAACATTAGTACTGATTATTTATTAATTAGTCGGCAAAACAAAAGGTGCAGGGGATGAGAATTTAGGGAATTGAGGGTTTCCATATCTTCTTTCATCCTCTCTCATCAGTCTTCATTCATCCACCCTAAAAACCTCAAGTCCAGAACAAACTTGTGGTTGGAACAGCTGATAGGAGGTTGATGAAAGAGCCATTATGAGACATCAACCTTTCAAAGCCACATTGCCACAGCTTTGTGGCCCTCTACCTACACAGGGAACTCAGAGGACACTTGCTGTTCTCAGAGGATACTGTTCTACTAGAGGGCCAGGTGATCTACACTGTTTTTCACCCATAGCGATGAGATCTTGGTGATGGCTCTGTTCCTTGCTATGCCATGTATACTGTTCTCGTGGTGTATTTGGCTAAATCTTAGTAAAAGGTTAAGGAAAAAGCTTATTTCTCCCTTCACTCACTCTCCCTACTCTCCCTATCTTTGTAAAAGGTGTCTATGGTACCTCATGATTGTGATAGTCATTCTATAGTTGCTCTGTTCCACTTTGCCATTTTTTTCTAGGTAATCTTCAATTAGTCTTTCTTACTGAGAAAGAAAAATATTTATCTGAGTCTGTAGAATTGTTTCTTAAGGGACTAAGAAATCAGAGACTTTCTCTGTATGAATATTGTACTATTATAAGAAAAACTGAGGATAGCATAGCAAGGCCACCATCAGAATTTCTTAGCAGAGGCAACAGTGGTAGGTTGAGGGGTATGTGTTGTTAGAAATGGCTGGTCATCTTACCAGCTTCTGCCTCATTTTGGAGTGAAAGTGTGCCTGGGCAGTCATGAAAGTGCTGAGGTGATTTCTGTGTGGAAAAGGTTTAACAGGAGTGCTCCAACAAACATGGGAGGCAGCACTAAACAGTATCAGGTACTGGACTAGCTCGGTCCAGCCTTGAGATCTGAACAGTAGAAAGGTTTGTTTTCTTCGTGCTTGGATACAGCTGAGAATTGAGTCCAAATCATTCTTTTGTAGAACTTGTAAAGGTTGACTGTCTTTTTGCAACAGAAACTAATCTCTTCACTTAACTGCTAATTGCCCCAAGATTTTAATCAAGCAAGATTCTTAGATAAGGAAAATTCGTGTTTGAGAAAAATTGTGAATGCAGCTCTTTTGCAACTTGTGTAGACTGTAAACCAGTTTGTCCTCCTTAATTATGGTCTTCAAAGATTAACAGGTTGAAGGGTGTGTTGCAGTCCTTGGCACAAATATAGCATATTTCAGTGCTTTGTTGAGCAAGCTGTGTGTTTTGGAGAAAGAAATAAAAAGTTACTTGCATTTTTAAACATAGTTAAGATTTATTATTTTTTTATTTATAGCTCAGCAGGTGTTGATTTTCAGTGTTGTGTAATTGTTCATTTGCTTCTGGACCTCAATACACTGGATAACCCCTGCTCTGTCAGTGGAACTATGTGACAATTAAGGATGATGGGAGCATTTGATAGAAAAGTGGCCAACAGCACAGCAGCCCAACAGCAGCTGGACTATGTCATTTTATCTACTGAAGAAGGACAGTATAATATACCAGTGTACCACAGCTTTCCTTTTCACTCATAAACTTTTCATCTAATTTGAAGAGCTATTAATTTGTTTGCTTGGTGGTTTTTTGTTTTTTTTTTTTTTTTTTTTTTTTTAGTTTTTTTTTTTTTTTTTTTTTATTTTCACCTGCTGATAATTGTTCTCCTAATCGACTATGAGTCTTTGACAACTTTTCTTCTGCTTCACTCATTGAGATATGGATTAAATGTGCTTCAATGCTACTATATACATTTAAAATGGTTTCACATGCTTTTTTCAGTCTAAATACTATGTCAACAGTCTAATTTGTGACTGAAATTACTAACATCATTTACATCTGTAGGTGAACATTCCACCTCTTCTATCCGAGAGACAGAAGATGGCAGAATGATTAACATTTTTTAAATGCTGTTAACGGAAATGAAAACTACTTAGTGGCAGCAAAATTTTGTGAGAAGGAGCAGGTGATATTAAATACTTCAAAAGTATTCTAAGAAGTGTTTTTTCTTAGTTTTCACTAAGTAAAATCTGCTCTATTGGCTGGACGAATGCTCCACTGGGCCAGATAAGGGTCAGCAGTGAGTGGTGAGGCCAAGAAATGGTGCAAGTGTGGGAAGATCCCAGAAGTCCCAGTATTTTCTCCAGGCTTCTGGTGGGCAGAAGTTTGAAGACTTTCAGAGTTGGAAGTTTACATCCAGATCGTAATGCTTAAAAGCCATTGATTGCATTTACATTTTATTTTTGGGCCTGCTATGGACCAAACTATATATTCATGAGCTACAGTTTGAAGAGTTTAATTTTGGATTATTTGAATAATTGAGGACATTTATTAGAATATTTTCTGATGTGGAATAGGAATAGGACATTTGAATAAGCTTCACGTTTCTTGATGTGTGGAGCTAACTTTCTAAACTGTATTAAAAAAAAAAAAAGAAAGAAGAGAGAGCGAGGATATCGGTTTACACCTGATTTTAAATTAAACCTGCTTTCTTTCATGTAGCAACAGGAAAAAATTAGCAGTCCTGCAGTTTTCTGAGGAATTTTCATGAAGTGCTGGAAAAATTTTTTCTTCATTTTAAGGGAACCCTAATTAAAACTCTAACCATTCCATGTCTTTTCATGTCCTATTCTCCATTGCTATGATCTTGTTCTTCACATGATTGATTCTGGCAAAATAAAACACTGATCAGCCCATACATTTGGTAGAGTGCTTTTAAATAAATATCCCTGCTGTGTCCTGGTAGAAAGCAAACACAGGTTTGACATAACCTAATCATGTGCAAAGCTAATAGTAGCTAGTTCTTGCAGACATTTTTTTTTCCTTTTTCCCCTCCCTTCTTCTTCACATGGCCCCTTCAGAGCTGCTGGAGGGCGTTGTTGAGAAGTTGCTACCGTTGATACAGTTGCTATTAATCACAGTCTTGCCGTGTTGTGACGCAGGTTCTAATAACATCCCATTGAGCTGCCCTTGTATGCTGGAGGCTTACCAACAGCACTAGGCCTTTGATATTCATCTCACACCAGGATAAAGAAAATGTAGAGTTAAAAAAAAAAAAAAGAAAAAAGAAAAACCCAACTGCAAATAGGCAAAGAACAAAAAAGGGGGAAAACATAGCAAAATCAAAACCAGACACGCTTTCTGTGCGCTGCTTCGTTTACCATGGGAGCAGCAAAGCTATAAATCTCTGCTGTGTTGTTTGAAAATTGAACATGAGGCTGCTAAATTTATCATTCATTCTTTGTTGTTTCTGGGTAGTAGCTGCCTGACTTGGCTGACTTTGGTTTCTGTCCCCTCCTCAATAACAATTTTTGTTGTCATCGTTGTTTCAATACATTACACACGCAAATCAAAATTTTACCGGATCAAAAAATATTGGAGGATTTAGTAAAGTGCTCATAAAGGGGAGGAGGAACAAATTTGCTGCATGTTACACATCATGCTTCCTTGGCAACTGACTCCCTCACATTCATAATTACAGGAACATAATTTTTTAAAAGCAGCATGGGTGGGGGGGAGGGAGAGGGAGCACTTCCTTTGGTTAAAGACATTCACAACTTTTAAAAAATGTGAGTCTTTGAAAATTAGAAAAAAAAGTTCACCCATATGCTCTGTAAAAGATTAAACCTGGAGCCTGATAGAACTGCACAATCACCTTCTTTTGTTAGCACTTCTTGTCCATGTTGAACTGCAAAGAAAAAAAGGTGGAAAGCAAGCCTGCTACAGATGTGACTGGCTATGAATATTCATGAAAAACATTGCTCCTCCTTTTCTACTGGCATCCAAGCCATTCTGATCTCCCTCTCTTTTTTCCTCTTCTCCTTTCCATTCCCTTTCCTTCCTCAAGACTGAACAAGACTGCAGTTTTATTTCAGTAACCGCCTGGTATGATACAGTTATCAGTGGCCTCCGAAGCCTTTTCTTTCCATTAAGAAAAATAAAAAAGGAAAAAAAAAAGAAAAAAAAAAAAAGGAAAAAAGAAAAAAATTGTAATTATCCACAGTTTTATGAATCCACCTCTCCTTAATGTTCATTATTTAAACCAGCAGCAATTACAAGTTCAAAGGGGTTTAGAGGGCCAGCAACCCGCATAATCACTGCCAAATTAAGCGGGACTCATTCGTCACAGAAGAGTACACTCTGAGCAGTGAATCATGCATGCAGTGACAGGCACTGATTTACATAAAGACGAAATCTGTGCCCTCTAGGGCTGAGTGTTACTTTATCTCAGTGGCCCTGTGATATATGCATTTTCTTTTGGTGTTAGGAAGGTTCAGAGACTGATGCTGTCTAATACGTTATATTTTATTCTCACTAGCATCACTACTACTGCCTAAAAAATACTAATAAAATACTGCCTACACTAATTCATATATATGTGTATTTAAATAACAATAATCAAAACTTCAAAGCTCTTGAGTTTTTAAAAGCAAAGTTTTGTCCAGAAAAAAACCCTTTTCTAATCTGTTACAATACTTATGAACCTCTTGAAATAGGTTTGGGGTTTTTTTTTCTATTACCAATTTGCAGGTCAAACACTCATTCTTGAAAAAGACTACTTTTATTCTCCACTGCCCCCACTCCCTCCCCTGGCCCCTACCCTCAGTGATTTAACATAATATTTTTTGAGTCATTATAAGTACTTGTACATCTAAGTACACGTACAATGTCAGGGACTGAGGCTGACTGTATTACATTATCCCTAGTTTGCTGACTATCCAAGGTGATTTAGGTCAGTGTGATTCCTCCTGACAGAGACACGCTATGGGGTCTGGAAAAGCTATGTCCATGAGGGGGATCTATACATCTGACAGTGGAAGAGGAATCTTTTCTGATTATTAGAAAGACGTACCTTACTTTTATCATGCTGCTCTGCATCTGATACTGAACTGTTTCAAGATGCTTTTATATTCTACTTGAAGACTAAGTTCTACTCAGTCCATTTACTCATCACTTTACATAAAAGATTTTGATTCCCAGCTGTCACTGAGGCACAGCAGAGTGACCCCGAAACATCTGTCTATGGCACCTTGACACAGATGCTGTTTCTGCACCAGCTCTGGTGCAGACAGAGTTGGTGGTATCAGAAAGCAACAGCTGTCTGATCAGCCCTTCTTTTGCTTTGACATGCTACTGCACTCAGGACTGTGCTCCAGATCTAGCATTGCTGGCTCTCTTCCAGTTGTGTAAGTCTGTCTAGTCTTGGTCCCATTAGGCCATTTTAGTGGTGAAGATGAGCAGCAGTGTTCTCTATGTGAATGCACAAGCTCATTTTTTTGCACAATGTCACTTTCATATGAAAGAGATCCACATTACGTGTAGAAATCACACAGGAAAATATCATTTGCATGTATCATTGCACTTACTGTTGCCAGTGACTGTGCATTTATGATGTCCTCCTCAACACTATGTCCTCTGATAGAAGCTGCTGAGGAATTTGAATAATTTTGGGTAAACTTAAGACAAAGCCTAGTCATAGCATCTTTTTAGCTGGAATACAGCATGTTTAGTGAGGACACTGAAGTTCTAATGGGCATAGTTTAGGTACCACTATTAGATAGTAGTGCACATTACTAGGAAACAACTTTATGGCTGGTGAATAGAAATTGTACAGTGAATCTCATGTGGGTGTAATTTACACCACTGTAAAATCACATTAAATGGAAAGTTAATGAAAGAGAGATTATAATGTGGACTAAGAGTTTTTTGTGATAGTCTGTAAATGAAAGTGGAGTAAAGCTCTAATGTGATGACAGCAGAATTGTGTGAAATGACTGGTTTAGGTTTATTCTATTATGAATTATGGAGTTCATGAGTCACTGAAGTCTGTAGTAAGATCAATATTTGCAATATTATGTATCAAATAACTAATTTCTACCTTTCTATTTTATTAAATGCCTAAAAGATGTTAAATTACTATTTAAATGTTGGACAATTCTATAATGTTACATTATATTTTCAAAGAACATAGAGAGTAATGTATTGATCAATGATTGAGAGATGTGGAAATGAAAACCTTTTTGCTGTATTGTACTCTTTTTTGCTTTATTGAATCAGGACATTTCAATGTGAAGGACTTGGCCTCTAAGAGTCACAGTGGCATGTCACAATCTTTCTTTGGATTTTTCTGGCTTCCATGCTCTGACTTTAAATGTCCATATGTTTATTGTGGTCTTCTACAGAAAAGCAAATTATTGAAATATTTTAAATCATGTGCCCATGAAAGAGTGGTCTGAAAGGAGCTGCAAAGCCTTTGCTCGTGTAATTTCTCACTTTGAGCTCACTCATCTTCATCAGCACTTTAAGTTAAGATGTCAAATTTTGTTGGCATGGCTTTTAAGAACTGCTGCAACAGGATTCATATTTTGTCATAGTGCCAAAGATTTTTGCCCTTAAAGTACAGGAGAGTAAAATAAGCCTGGTTTTGGCTGGATTTAGAAAGTAGCACATGGGCATGCCTGGAACTGAGACAGTGGAGTTGTGTCATCACATCTACCTCATTTTAAACATAAAAGACTAACCTCTGGAATTGGTGGGACTTAGGAAGATAGTGGAATTGCAGGATGCTGGGTCCCAAGGCTGTTTTCAGCAGTGGACACTGTTTTTAGCCCTGAGGGAAAGGAAAACAATGAAAAGAACGCATTGTGATTTGAGATCTAATTTATGTAACTATATCCAAAACTGTGTATCAGTATCACCTCAAACCCAGAAACTTGGGATTCATAGCAGACTCAAGGAGGTATGTTGATCTCCATAAGTTTTTGTGTTTTGGGTTTTTTTAAACTTGGGCATCCTTGCTTTCAGCCCTATGAACTGTGATGTGACCAATAGGTGAATATATTTAAATACTTAACATGGCAAATATCTTACTTTATTTCACTTTTGGTCTTGTGCATCAGCTTTCAGATTTAATTTCTTTTGATTTCTCTGTTTTAACTGTGGATATAGACTGTTGGGAAATGCTTGGAGGATGTAGTTGCTTCAGTGATCAAATTCTGTTTCTTCTTGGTCTAGCCTGTATGAAATCTTGATGCAGTGGAGAACTAAAGTGCCTATCAATGTTCCTTTTTTTGGACATGCTTCATATATTGTAGTAAAGTTATATGTATCCACAAATGTTGTTGGAAAAAACTTAACATGCCACTGATGTGCAGTGAGAGACAGTAGATGTCCAAGACCACACCAATGACCAGACCACACTGTAGTGGTCATATGAGACTCCATCTTGAATAAAAATTAAAGACAGGTTTTCAGCTAATAGCTGAAAACTAGGTAAAATCCTAGTGTTAATAAATATGTGCAGATAAAGGAGATCTTTTTCTGTCTTTATAATTTATAAACCTTGGTGCTGAAGATATAGGGACAGACATCCAGAAAATATTATAAAAATTAAATTGGCATATGTTTTACCATAACTGGTAAGGACATGTTGTGTTTTTCTATGCAGAAGTATCTTGTTGTGCAGTCCAGAAGCATTCCCAGAAGGGAACATTACTGAGCCTCTTTTCTTCCCAAGTGAATGGGGCTTTTTTCACCTCCCTTGCACTGCCACCACTTGTGTTGCATTAGCCAGAGGCTTTTCCTGGCCCTGCAAACATTCCTGCCCCTCCTTTGAGCAGCCTTTTTCAATGCCATCTCTCAGTCCAGCAAGGCAACCGTGTCCTCTGTCCCTGTGCCCTGGCCACAGGAAGATTTGAGTGGCAAGCCTTCACTTGGTGCTAATAATGTAGCTCCAAAGAAATCCAGCTTTTGCTGGCAAGCCTAACGTGCAGACTTAGGAGCACTGACTTTTTATCCTGGTGTGTTCGACCTAGGCCCCTACTTCTGCTCCTAAATTAAGGACCTGCATTTTCTGAATGCCACAAAAAGCACCTTAAAAATGTTGATTTCCAACTTTACTGAATTTAGCTCTGACGGAATCAGTGCCTGCAGTGGCTCGATAACAACATTGTTTTCTTTAGTTGCTGTGTATAAATTCACAGGTGCCCCTACAAAATTGTTTTATGCATCTTTAGAATCAGTTTCAAACTCAATCTCAAAAGAAAGTTGGAAAGTGGGTCCTATGTATGCACAATACAATGGTCACTGTACAGCGAGCAGCTAACACTAAGATTAGTAGAGACCCTTAATTTGGGCATGCACATATCAAACTACATCCCAAGCACATATGTGCTACATTGATTTCTAGATGTACTTCTGAAGAGTCTGTTATCAGCCAGTAGATTTACAGCAACTCTGAGAGTCCTCCAGTTCATACTGTTTCAGCTGAGGCTCTTGTAGCCCCTGACAGTTCCTGGAATCAGGGAATGATAAAAGTCACCTCATCTTCACCATGCCTATGCACTGAGAACAAATTTTTGGACCCAGTTTTACCTGAAATGGAAATCCTTTTATTTCCTCTGACACTTATTGATGCTTAGGTGACTCCTCCAGAAACCAACCATGCAGAAGAATTCAGGGCTTTTTTTTCTTTTTTTGGCCTCTAGCCAACATCCAGAAATCAAGCTTTAAAAAACCAATTCATGTCACCTAAAAGAGACAGATGTTAATTCTTGTCATATTATTTTGCAGTTAAATTTTTTTATGTTAACTGTCCACACCTTCAAGGTTTTTTTATTGTTTTTTAATCAGTATCTGTAATATCTGTACCAAAAAACCTAAAAGAGTTGTTATGATCTTCCAGGAAATGGCAGACTTCATCTTTTAACTGTGTAGAAACTTCAAGAAAGATTTAAAATTACTTTTGACAGTGGGTTAGCATGAATGAAAGTCTTTATCTAAGGATCTCACCCAACTTTCTGAAGAACTTTAAATACTACCAGAAATATTTTTCTGTGGCTTGTAAGAAATAAGTAGATATGTGAATAAATTATCTGGTGGAAAGGAATGCTACACGAAAGGGTTTAGAGATGACAGTTAAGTTTTCTTTTGCTTTTGGTTGTGTTTCTAAAACCAAAGTTAAATATTAATATGATGAGAGCAGAGATCATCCCCATATTTAAGAAACTCTTTCTTTCCTGTTTATTGATGGTAAACCAGCTAGATTTTTAACTGTTTGAATTATATCAGAGAAAAAAAGGTCCAGCAAGAGTATGGCATCACTGTTATATCAGATGATTTTAATACCATTTTACCTTCTAGCCTCATGACTTTACCTCCAGTTGCAAACACCATTTCTGCTACTGGACTTCAGCTAGGTTTGTGTCCCATCTCAGAAACACTATGGCCTTAGCTGGCATCATGACCCTTTGGTTAGGCAGCACTGTCCTGCATCATTGTGCCTAACTAGCTTGGGATATGAATCCAGATTGATTTGTTCTGTGAAGATTTAGAGTAGAGAAGCATCCCTTTTGTTTACCCATGTTATGCAAAACATAATTTTCCAGGTAGATGCAAATAACATTTACAATAAAATAATTAAAGAAGTAGATTTCTTCTTTTGTTTAATTGAGGCTACCATTCCTTTTTAATGTTCTTCCTATAGACTATTCTGAAACTAATTGACAGCTATACAAATGATAGTTGATGTATCTATCTGTGTCTTAAATGACTGTTGTTAACTCTATGCTATTAGGAATATCACCATGTGTACTGTTAGAGAAGCTGTATATATGATAAACCCAAGCTCCTAAATACAGTGTGTTGATAACAGATGTTAGTAGTTTGCCTATTACCTTAAATTACATGAAAGACAAAACTTTAGGTCATAAAATCATTAATGTTCTTTGTGTAATGAGAGGTACTTCAAGACTGAGGTCTCCAGGCTTAGGACACGACCAGGTGAGACTGATCCAAGATCTTCAGAGACAGTGTAACGTGAGTTGTTGCCATACTGATGAAATATCTGGGATACATATCAAAAACCCCAACTGCTCAATCAACATAACAGCATCTTACATGGAACATTGGCTGAGGATTTTTCCTATACAGAAACATTAACTTTTTTTTTTAGCCTATGTTAGAAGACAACAAACTGGAGTATCTGAGTAGCTACTACAGTGCCATAAATGAAAAGCACTAAGGTTAGCGTTTGAGCCACAGGGAAAAAACCCAAAACCAGCAGGGCAGCACTTACATGGAATTTAGTGTTGTCAGATCATTTGGTTTCACCGGAATGGCTTTGGTTTACTTTCCTCAGAGCAGTTTAATAGTTGTTTAGCCCTTTAGGAGTTTCTACTCACTTTCTGATCGGAAGGAACAAAGTCAAACCTATGGAAACTATGTATGCAATTGGCAAGGATTTCAAAATTGGTGTGTCCTTTGGTTGCAGACTAAGCTTGACCTGTATATATATATATATATAGACACACATATGTGATTCATTAATGGTAATGGGGAGTTTTCTGATATGACATCTCATGCATGTCTCATACAAATAAAATAAATTGTGCAGTCTTTTGACATGATTTAAATACTTGGAACTTGATCCAAGTCTCAAAAAAAGCTAATGGAGAGTCATCCTTGAGAACTAAAGCCAAAAAAGATAGTCACAACCTTTCAGTATGGAAAGGGTATGCTTGGATTTTGGCAAGAGTTTTTGGTTTAACAAATGAATATTTTAATTAAGTTGCCCTTGAAGATGTCAGAGATGCCTAAAAACTGACATGTCTCTGCTCAAACACCAACAAGAATCATTCAAATGAAAGAGGGAACCAAGCCTTTCCACAGGGTCCGGCATCAAACCTGTCTTGCAAGTTACTCTGCTGGAATGCTCCTCAGTGCTTTCGGCTGAGACACACAGCAAATGTGTCAGCAGGATTGTGGGCAGAGTATGCAAGGCAAACATTTGTGCACAGAGCCCAGGATTTTAAGAGCTCAGTGAAAGTGGTGAGCATTGTCGAAAAGTCGTCCATTGACATCATGGTTGGTTCTAAACCTGGCCATGGGAACGGATTTGAAGTTATTTTCACATAGGTCACTCAGTGCAGCCACTGAGTGAAAGATTCACCGATTTGATTCAACTTCAAGTCAGTGTCAGGGCAGAAATACAAGAAGATAAAGACACGTGTACATGCAGTGCAGGATGACTTTGGAAGTCTTTTGACAAATTTATAAGAAGGCCCCATCTTCAAATATTTACATGGAAAGTGAATAGGGAAATTCTTTTCAATGAATCTTTGGATCAGCACTATACCAACATGTAGTATGTTAGATTTCTACAAAGGCTATTTCTATTACATATGTATTTAACAGACATACTGCTATTTGGAGGAGAGAATTTTTTTTTGATGAGCAGTAAAGATGAATGTTCTTCTGGATGAAGAAAGGGATAGAAAGCTGTAGAGTACTCAGTGTGATAAGTATTAGAGAAGTAAGACTTGAGATAGGAATGTAACACTGGAATTATTTAGATAACTTGTCTTGAAGTTTCTAAGCCATCAAAAAAGATAACAAATATCAAGTGAAATATTTATACTTTGGTTGCATACCATGTGCAGAGAGAAGAGAGCTCTGCCTTTTTTAAAAACACTTTTGTAAGGCAAACAGATATTTCATATACTAGATCCCTGAAGGCAGTTGCCAAAATTAAGGAACTGCTAAAACTGAACATTTATGAAATTTGGGCTATGGCAGCAATATGAAGTTTAGAATGCAATCTTTTGTTACAGAAATATTGCAAGTGGGGTTTTCAGAAATCTCTTAGATAAGAGCAAAGTTCTGTCATTAACCAGCTATATAGCATACTTTTACATTTTCAAAAACTAAATACAACTTCAGGTTTGCCTGGTATAGTGTTATGATCTCATATACAGACAATAGCTAGGCTCAAAAATACTTTATAGGTTGCTAAGTGAAGGACTTTGAAAGTAGAGAATGCCAGATACTTACTTTATTCTCAGTTCCACTCTCTATCAGCTTTGTGGTGAATGAAGTTTGTATCCTTTCACTGGAAGGAGAGAAAATTTTATGTATTCATACAATTAAAGACTGCATCATGTTTTGTATAGGCAATGGGTATTTTCCTGGGGCAAAGAAGTGACATTTCCCCAGTCCAATGGCTGCTGAGTTTTAGGTCTAACATGAAAAAAAAATAACACATTTAAAAAAAAAAACCCAACCAGGAAATTCTGCATCTTGTTAGCTTCCCTAACTGCAGGAACCATCAAGAGCTAGCCTGGTATGGTAGAGTACAGTGCAGGAATCTTCACTTGCCACTGAAATGCAGATACTTCTGTGATACCTTCCACTCTTAGCAAAGCCCTAAAAGTACAAAACAGCAGAGTGCAGAAGCAAGGGTAAACACAACAACACCCTGTGAAGTTGTAGGAGGAAACTTAGATAGGCAGTGGAGACTTGGTGAGGACACTGTGGCTGACATTTTTACTTTATAGTTTTCAGTGTTTTGCAGGCTTTACCAAGGAATGCTAGAAATCATAATAGAATTCTGGCCCTTAACACCTTTTCAGTCAGATAATGTGGGAAGAACATTTTTTAAATTTTGTTAGGAAAAAAAATTGCAAAGTGTCCCACCTGATTTCCTTAAGGCTCAATCCACTTCTCTCACGAAATTCATAGTATATGGCAGTGCCTAGTAACTAAGAAAATCAGACTGCTGATTTGATAACAACAAAGATGTTGTTGTTAAGTCTTAGTCTTTACATAGATTTGTGCAGCACTGAACGTGATGATGAATCTTTGCTGGGAACCTTGAACTACAATGGTTGAGAAAAATGAAGGATCAAAGATGAACTCAGGTGCCTGATCTTAGACAACACTGAAAGAAAATATCATGCTGACTTTCCACCAGCACATTAAAAAGAGAAAATTATTAACATTTTTTTCCAGGCTGGCATGTCATAAATTGAGAAAACTGGGTAATATGCTAAATTTACTCTTCCCTTTCTCATTGTCCTTCTTACACCAAAATAAACTCTTCTTATTTTCCCTCTCTTCTGTTTGTTTTGTGAGACTCAGAGCTATCTGTCCAACAGTTTTTGGGGGTCCAGATGGAACTTTCACCCACCAGCATTTCTGCAGATTCTTCTCTCTGACAAATTAATATTTCCCTTGCACCTCTATCCATCAAAATATTGTTTTTAGCTTCAAAAAGGTTCACTTCTCAAAAGAATCAGTAATTTCAGAATTGCAAAATTTCCACCTCCTACTTTCATTCAGTTGATGAGAATTCTAGTGGCATATTGGTTTCTTTAATATAATCAAATGTAAATGAGATAGGATTTTGGGAATTATCTACCAGTGGTGTTGTGTAAACTCAGGTGACCAACAGAAACAAATTGTGCAATAAGAGATCATGTAGAAATGGTGAATTGGGGTCTCAGGATAAGAGATCAATAGAAAGTCTCATCAGACTGTCGGAATAGAGGTCTGTTGACTACACAGCCTTCTTTCCCACATCTGGAAACTCACAGGCTCCATTAACTTCCAAGGCTAGATTATCAAAACAGGTGCATTGCACTGTCAAGAAATAAATACCCTGAAGAGAAACAAAAAATACTGTGGGCATTCTCTGTGAATTCCTTCATCCTCCAAACTACAGATGTAACAGAAATAATACATTACATCATGCTCTAATCTGGGGTGGTCACTGGGGCAAAATCTATGCAAAACAAACTTAATTGTAATTATAAAAGCCAGAAATTCTGAAATAAACTGGAAGTAATATTAACAGTATAACAACTGTGATAGCAACAGACAAAAGCACAGAATTCCATCAGCTCAAAAAGGCTTCAATATTATTAGAGCAAAAATTTCTGAACTTCACTTCCCTGAAAAATCTTGCTTTGGAAATTACTGGGAAAACTGAGGATAACAAGTATATAGAAAAGTACCTCAGATGAATAAATAAATTACTTAGGCAAATGTATGTTATAATTTTTATAATCTCTATAGTTGTTGTTGTTGTTATACTTGTCTATTTATATTTCAATGAATGTAAGTAGCTGATTTTTCTGCCTTTGTTTTTTACACAGCAAATTTAAATGTAGAAAAATCTGTCTGCAGTTGTATGTCAGAATCCACAGCGCTTGTAGAGAGTCCCATTGAAATCCAAATATGGATATGGAAGATCAAGTTGAAATCTGTTGGAGGGGGAGCAATATGACTTCATTGCCCTCTATCGCCATTCTTTTTTTTTTGGCTGCCTTGCAATGAATAATCAACTGAACTTGGATGGCAAAGAGAAGTTGCTATATAGGCTGCTGAGCTCTACAGCTAGCAGACCTGCCAAGTCTTAAACACTGAGAAAGAGACATTTGTCTGACTTCTTTCACACTGTCCCATGTATTTTCAGAAAACAAGTCATGCACTTGCAGCTTTACTTTTGGGCCACACAATTTCTGTTCTGCTTCATGATCCCTTGTGCCAGACAGACCTATAGACAGTGAGCTGTAGTTTGGGCCATAAGAAATCGTGGAGTAGGAGAGAAACTGCTGCACCAACTGCTCCTTAGAAGTGTAAATCTAGCAATCAAAAGGGCCCTGACAGAGCCATATCTGGTACATGGACTCTCTGCTGGTATGTGAGGGGCTACCTCACCCAACTCTTTGCCTCCCACCCAACTCTTCCCCTTTTTCTTGTTCTGCAGTGACCTGACATGCAGGATCACATGCACAGAGGCCTTGGCAAGTTGAAAGGTCTACAATGCCACTGTATAGTTGGGAAGAATATTCTTATATAAATATTAAGACCACAGGTTTAGGATTAATTCCTGTGCTCTCAAAAACCTGAGCTCAAGGAAGTGAAAATAGATTGCAGGCAACTTTTTGCAGTAAGAAGCATGTCCTGAGAGTTAGCATCGAGACTTCATTTGATTTTCTCTTAATCAACCTCTTTTGCCATGGTCTAAAGGAGATATAGTGTCCCTAGGTTAAGTTTCTGGGAGCTCTCATGGATGCTGATATCCATCATAACCCTCAGTCATCTCCTCAGCATATGCCATACGCAGTTGACATAGCACTGAAAACAGTAAAAATAAATTATTGAGCAGTTAATATGGTCATCTCATTATTTTTGAGTCTGTCTTTATGTCCTTTATTCATGTCCTCTTTCGTGGTGTCAAATGAGTTTTCTGAGCTTAATATGAGTGCTAGCAAGGACAAAATACATACATGTGAATAGTTACCACCAGTAGTATATATGTTCAAAAACCCTTAGAAGTAATTTTGCACCTAACCAACATCAAGTATTAGAAAGAGCTGTAAAGAGCAGTGCTACTTTTTTTTTTTTTTTTTTTTTTTTTTCTTCTGGTGTGGGATACTGAGTCTAATCAATAGGGATCCTTTACTGTGCTTTCCATACCTTCCTTTAGACACCACATTGGAGACAATACTGCCAGGGCCCATTCTCTCATATGAGAGCATAAGAGATGGTGAAAATACCACAGTAGTTAAAATCTTTTGAGCTATTTTTCCTGGATTACATTTTAAGCTATGTTTGCTGGATTACATTTTGAGCTATGATTCCAGTACATAGTGAAGAAAATCCAATGAAGGACTATAAAGATGATTAAGGGACTGGAGCACCTTGCTCTGTACAAAGAAAGGCTAAGAGAGTTGAGACTCTTTAGCCTAGAGAAGAAAAAGCTCAGGGGGAATCTCATCAGTGTATGGGAATATCTGAAGGAAGGTGCAAACACCAAGAGAGCCACTCTCTTCTCAGTGGTTCCCAGGAACAGGACCAGAGACAACAGGCACAAACTGAAACACAGGAAACACTCTGTGAGGGTTTCTGAGCACACGCATAAGTTGCCCAGGGAGGTTGTGGAGTCTCCATCCTTGGGGGTATTCAAAAGCCATCTGGACCTGGTTCTGCAAAACCAGCTCTAGGTGACCCTGACTGAGCATAGGGGTCAGACCAGAAAACTTCCACATATCCTTTCCAACCTCAACCATCCTGTGATTCCATGAATAATAATGCTTTTTTTGTGTGTCTCATTTTCATTTTTTATTTTCTCATTCATTGTGTTTTACACTCAGGAAAAGTTGGTGTTTGAATTTTGTTTGGTTTGTTTTGTTCTGTTTTGCGTTTTAAACTATGTGCCAAAATGAATTTCATTTCAGAAAGGGAGCCCCACAGCTGTTTTTAGAGAACACCTAACTCTTGCATGTTCTGCAGGTTTAGAAGACCTTTCTTCAGGAAGGTGCATTACCTCCCTTTACTGTTAGTATATTGCTTTCGAGAAACTGAGAGAAGGTTTGCCTCCCATTACATCAGTGTGAGCTAAGCTGTAAATGCAAAAGTAGCACATATCATTTGGACTCACTTGTCAACAATAGCCTAGGCATTCAGGAGCATTCCTGAGAATGCCAAGGTACTAGGAATAATGGGAATTTTCTGTAGCAGTAACCCCAAAATCTGTGCAGCTTGTGGCACTTGGAGAGCTGTATTGGGGAAGCAGTTGGAGAGAAAGATAGGAAAGGATGCAGCTGGATTTCTGAAAGACAGGTTTACTGCACAACCTCTATCTGGCAGCTTTCTGATGAGGGAGAGGTACAGCTTTGGGCAAGGGAGCTGTGGGCAAGCAATGGGCAAGCAGTGATGGAAAAATAACCTGGTCAAAAAATGAGGAAGTTGAAGCCTGAGATATCCTAAGTGTGTATGTACTGTGCACATGCTGTGTGTACATATATATATATGTAAAATACAGGCATTTGCTACTGGTCATCAAGAAAAGGGGAGTGCAAAGAGGAAGAGTACGGTAATTTTTTTCACTACAGCTTGCACCTTAGATTAATCTAGATGCTAGAGCAAATCAGCAAAGAATCATCAGTCAGTACCAGATTAGCTTTACCTTGTTCGAGTAGTATAGCACACAGGAAAATTTATCTGAGTTAAGTCCTAGCCAGTCCTACTTAAAAGTTCTAGATTTTTCCATGCAGACATTTCATCCCTTTGCTCACATAGACTTCCAAAGAATTTATCCTGAGGGGCTGTTTCTTCTTGCATTGCAGTTACAAGGAATTAGTTCATGCACTGCTGGTATGTCAAAACGTGTAGCTGATAACTTGGTTACATCATTAGTTATTCCTACCTCAGGTGGAAAAATAATATCTGTCTTAAAGCCCTGCTCAGAGTGCGTGTTCTGCAGATTCTCACAGAGGGACCTGTGGTTACCTCAGCCTGATGATTGCTCTGCATTCTTCTGATGTAGACACCAAGAGCTGTTGAAAATAATTGAGACACTTGTCAACAGAGTGGGAGACTGGACTTCATCAAAACTGTTTTAGTCTCCGGGACTGATGACCTTTTGATGGAGTTTGTTTTAGTTAGGAATCAAGTGTCCAATGCTGCAGAGTGTGAAGCGCCTTCCCTGAGGTGCCAAGTATCTCTGTTTCTCTTGCTGTTGCTCTGGTGCTAAGCATCTCTGTCACTGAGCACTTTGCAGAATAGGGCTTCAAACTGCTTTGGAAAGGAGAGACAAGATTTTCACTTCTGTTTTTTAAGAAGAAATTTAAATTTGAAATACAGAATTGTTATGAGTAATCCTCTGTTCATTGAGAATGAAAGCCATGAAGGAAACTAATTTAGCGACCCAAACTAAAATTACTTTGTTAGCTAGAACTGAGGTATAAAGGCAGGTACATTAATGTAGGGAAAATACATGCATACCATTTGCAGACAAGGAATTCCAAAAAGAGTGCAAGTCTCCTATTGTCCTCTGCTGTTAATATTAGTATTGCAACACTGATCAAAACATTTAAAGAAAAATATAAGGTTTCTGACTTGTTATATGTTTCCAATTTTTTTTTTTTTATTGCTGTAAACTGAGCCAGCTGATGAACAGCCTCTAGGGACAAGACAGGATCACCCTTGTTTCCTGTTCAGCCTTGCTCCAACAAAAAGCTAATGAAAGAAAAGAACATAATGGCCTTCCAACCCAGGTAAAAGGTTCAGAGAGTTCACAGGTCAATTGATTTCTAATCTTACTTTATGTTATATTTCAATCAAAAAAAAAAACCCAACCCAAAACAAAACCACTCCAGTCCAATAGTGCAAAGGTATGTTTGGCAACAACACCGTGATTTTACATTGTCTTTGAAAATTAAGTGTTAAAGCTCTCTCAGCAGAAGGACACTATGTGAAGTGTAGCTGTGAGCATTCTAAGCAATTTGAAAAATTATTCTGTTTAGCTGTGTCAGTATGGATAGTGGTATATCTGCATATATATGCACACACAAATATATTTCAAGGTGGAAATATTTAATTAGCCCATCTGCAAGCATAAATAGCAAATCTGCATTCAATAAATTCTCAATTAATTTAGTGGAAATTGCACCACTGACCATTTCTTTACTGCACTGTTTCAGAAAGGAGAAGAGAGAGATATTAGTTGCATCACTGTAGAGCAATGAGATTTCTGTAAGTCGTGATTTGCTGGCATGTAATAACTCGATCTGCTTCATGCAGACAAAATATATTAAAAGTATGGACGAGTGAAGTTTGTGCCCCAGGGAGAAGGCAAGATAATGCATTGAAATTGTTCAGAGGTAGTTAGATACCTAATGGTCTAATATGTGAGCTATGTGAGGTCTGGGGTCTGGTTCTCATAAATTCTGGCTAGACTGATCCTGTAATTTCAAGCAAAGGATAAAAGCGTTAACCAGAGTCATCAGTGTTCAAGGTCCATGATGCTGGATATTATTCATGTAAAGATTCAAGAAAAACACTAAAAGGAAAGCTCTAGAGCATATGTGTTTATACGTGACAATATATGTATATATAAAAATATGTGCTGTATTCCTTGTATATGTATAGATATATGCAGAGGAACATGCACATAGTAAATGTTTACATTAGCATATGTACATGCTAACAACTGAATAGCCAAAATAAGAGCTTTCTGTTGTGTGTTTTGTGTGTCTGTTGTGTGGTGTGGTGGGGGCTTTTTTGTTTGGTTGGTTGTTTTTAATCTCTTTAGCAAGATAATCTATGGAAAAACAAAATGCTAGATCTCATTTTACTACTGTTACTTTGTAATATACATTGTATATCAACAACTTTTTTATACTTGGCATCTACATTTTTTCTAAAGTTGCCTTGTGTTAATACATATTAGCAAAACTTGCTTATGATTACAGCAAAACATGGTTAATGCATGCTGATACACTTGTTTTCTCACTTTATACAGCAACTCTCAGCATATTAAACTAGTGAGGTCATTTCAGTGGCTGAATAGTTGCCACCAGACTTGTGTATTATGCTTCCTGATAAGTACATGAATGTAGTATAATATTGCCTTAATTCACACTTATAATTTTGCATCATCACCGCACACTAATCAAGATTTTGCTGTTTCAAAAACTATATAGCTGCAGAATTGAAGTGGCAAGAGAAAAATTATAAAAACTCGCCCTTATTACACAAATTGTACAACACAGCATAGAGAATAAAAATGTGCTGGATTCCATAGATTTCATTTACCATTGTTTCCTTAAGCAGTATTTGAGCTATATTTGTCCTGTGGCTTTCTAGTGTTATAAAATATAGTCATTCTATGGCTGTAAATATTACCTGGGTGTTACCATGGATTTTAAGTAAACCTTTGGATGGAAATGGGAAAGAATCTCAGTCATGTGCACCTCTCTACCCCCCAGAGTGAATTCTCACCAGTTTCATGGGCCCTGACCACTTTGTTTTCTGGCCTCCAAAGGGTTAGGCCCTGGAAAGGAAAAGATTACATGATGGTAGAGGGATTCTTATCTCTTTCTTGACAGTATGATTGTTTTCTCTTGCATCTAAGTACATCCTGATTTAAGAACTCTGGGTTGTCTTTCTGAGTGTGCATGATTTGAAAATATTTCAGTAACTAAGCTATAACTCCTTTTGCCTTGATATATATATTTTAAATTTAAACAGCAGACAGGATAGGAAAGCAAATCAACAAAGAAAGTTGTTACGTTATCTTCAAATTTTTTTCTTTGTCTGTGATGTATCCCTGTTTATGTCTTTCCTGTTCTGTAATGAATTATTCCCTTGTGAACTCATGCCACAAATTCCATATTGTTTGACACCAGAGGTCTATCTGCATTGTGTGAGATCTTTTTAGATGCCCAAAAGACTGAGGGGGAATTGAAAGGGGCTAGAGGAGGAGTATTGCAGGTTACAGTGCAGCATCCCCCCCACCTTCAAATTTAATTAGGTGCATTTGGAGGATATGACACATTTCTGCAGTGTTGTCACCTGTGAGCCAGTTTTACAGGAGAAAGTACTGAGAACATGATTCCAGTGAGGAGGGAGCTGGAGTTGTTCTGGTTCTGTGCAACTGCTTTCTTCATCTTGGAGCTGTGGATGAGAGACAATATAAAAAATCCTGTTAACACTCCTGCTTTTGACCTGGTGTTTTCCAGGGTTTGCTTGAGTTTAAAATGCTGCATTTTTATTTTTTAAAGTTGTCTCTCCTGGAGACTTACTCTGATTCAAAATATGGACCTCTTTTTGAAAAGTGCGATGCTTTTAACATTATTAAATTTAGCTTTCTGTGTAACATTTCCACATGCGTTTTCAATAAGTATTTTGAAAATTACAGATTTTTCTCAACCCTTAATTACAGGGCAATAACACACCCATGTCTGTTTGACTGGCTCGTTTGGATGACTGTTCTGACAAAAGCAGAGATCATCTGGCAAGTTTATAAGGACAAACTATCCAAAACTGCATCTAATTTTGAGGTTCTCAACTCAAAATTCTTTATTTTGTACATGCAAAGATTAAAAACACAGCTAAATTATACAGTTATATGTGTACTACCCGACCTGTGAAAGCAAATTAGTTAGGATTGCACCACCTGAAAATTAGAGGTCAAATTAATGCCTCTTGGATAAACTGCCCCTTGAAATTTTAATAGTAAGTTTTATAGAGCAATTGCAAACTATCTAGAGCTGCTTTTCAGTAATTAGCTGAGCTATTAGGTGGAAAATTGGCAGACTAATGAATGATTTAAGACACAAAAACTCAGCTTGCATTGGCAGGATTATGGAAGGGTTAGATATTTTCAGAAAATGTAAAAGATAACACAGTTAACCCAAAATCAAATATGTTTCAGCATATTAATGTTTTTTTTCCTGTAAAAACTTTTAAAACCTATTATTTTCCCAAAATGAAAAATCAAACATAGATGCCAGGGATAAAATAACAATCCAAGAGCTCTATGCTTTTTCCAAGATCAGAGGTATGTGTCTGCTGGCTTCTTTCTGTCTAATTTGCTCTGAGGAGAGCAGAGACTATACTGAAGTACATAAGGGGTATCAGAATTCCTTTACCTTCCAGTGTTTTGCCTCCTTCAGGGAATGGATCAGACAGTGAGTGCACGGGGACAACGTGACCTGTGAATACTCACAAACCAAAACACAGCTGGCAGGTCTAATTTTAGTTTCTTTAGCCTTGATCATGTCCCTTTAATGTATTGAATGGAAAAAGAAAAGCACTTAAAATACATCACAGAAGGTCCAAATTCCTCTTTAAATAGTGCCTCTACACTGATGTGTTTTTCCTCAACTCTGGTTTGTTTAATATTTTGTGTGATTTTTTTTTAATGCACGTGCAATTTGCCAGGTCATCAGCCCTGGAGACAGAAGTCCCCTATCAACAGAAAGGTTACTGCAATGCAAAGTGGCGATTTGCATTTCCTATGATGACTTGCTGATGTGCCAGAGCCCTGACCTAAAAGCACTACCTTTAAGCTTGAGAATGTGGTTTAGTTTCCACACCTCAATCCCAGACTTGACTTTGATAAGAGGACAAACAATAGGATTTATGTTTATTGTCTATTAAATCTAATTGGAGGAAGACAGGGCTTCAGACCTTGACTTTTCTCAGTATCATTATGTATGACTTTTTGAAATTCTTTTCCAAGCTGCTGAAAAAGCTGGGGATTTCCATGCAGACACGGAATGCAGAGATTGCATGAGTTATCAAACGATGCTTTTAAAACCTTCCTTTCAGTGAAGCTTTAAAAACTTCTTCCTTCAGTGCTCAATATCCAAGCCATTTTCTACAGCAGACAGTTTTTATCTTTCAAGTGCCAAAAAGATTCATTTTCCAAGCGCCAAGTTCCTAAGCAAAAAGGCCTTGTATTTCAGCAAATGTAGATTTCTGTTTTACAAACATATAGAGAGGCAATTTTGAGGGAATTTCATGCCTAAAAAGCTAACTCAGCGTTTTATTGCAATATGACACTGATGTGGTATTTTTAATTGCAAGACCGTGTAAAAAAATTTACAAAAAACTTATTAGAAAGCATAACTTTTGGTAGAACTATTTTTCCATCCCAGTTGATTTTTCTTCCTTGGTTTTTGCTTTTTTATTAGATTTGAGAGATTACTTGCTGGTTGGCTTTGTTTGTTTGTTTGTTTGTTTTAAAAAAATCTTAATCTGTCAGTTAAGAGTCTCATTTTCTTGGTTTGTTTCTTTCATTTTCCTAGAATTTCTCAAATTTCACCTGTATGAAAAGCAGAGTGTTCAGAGTGGACAAACTAATGTACAGCAGTGATTGCATCTTATAAGCACACCAGCCCTGAAGAGAAATAAAACCTAAACAGACAATTTTCTGTCAGCTTGCACACCCCACTAGGTCTGAAACTTGAGAACTTTGTGCTGGATGTTATTGTGTAACCCTGTCCTATTTGCAGCACATGAGATGACTATAAGAAGCAAACACTTTGATTCTGTCAAACCTTTTCTTCCTAGTCTAATGGACTCTTTCCTATGATCAGATGCCACACAGGCTTTCAGGAAGGAAGTCAGAAATTATTTCCTGGAATCCATGTTATAATCTTAATGCAGAACCCAGAAAAATGTAAGGTGTCTTTACTTGGGCCATTCCAACAAAATCCCCTCAAATTAAAATGTTTTCCTTGACTTTTCCAGATCAGTTAGGCCATTTCAGGCCATGGTAATCTTTGAGCATTATATTATACAGGTAGAAGACCTAGAGGCCAGAAGCTTTGCAGGTTTGTGGAGTTGGTAGATACACAAAGCTCAGCTTTTAAGCTCTCCATGTTGTCATGAATTGCAAAAAGGGAATATGGTAATTTTGCAAAGTACATTTTTATTATTCTTTTGGCCTTCATCTTCTCTTTCCTTCAATAGAAAACCCATTTTGTATATCGTCCTCCTGTAGTCAAATCGGAGGATTTTGGCTTCAATTAATGCTGCTTAGTGATCTATAAAATGCAGTGCAATGGATACAACACCTCTGAGACAAAGTGTTGTGTTAGATAACTAAAGTAACAGTACTCTTCTTACTAAGATTAAATAATTATCTTACTAAAAAATTATCCAACATCAAGAACTATCGTAACTGCTTTGACTAATGAAGTTAATTTGAATTTGCTCTGACCAGTAGAGCTGATGAAAAAATAGGGAGAGTAAACAGAGAAAAAGATACAGATTCACAAAAATTTTTCCGTGTGAGACAAACAACCTAAACTTTTCAGACAGCTGAGAAGCACTATAAAGGTATTCACAAAATTAAATACTTGATCCAATTAAAATGTTCTACAAGCACCTGACACATTAAGCATTTATATTGCATATATTATAAACTCTGTAGTTTTGAAGTAATTTTCTTTAAATAAAATCCATATAGAAATTGCCAATCTTAGGATTTTAAACATTAATTTCTGATTCTGAGATACAGGGCATACCAATAACTTCAAAATAGCATCATGAACTCATTCTTAATGTCCTGTTTAGGACCCTGTAAAAAAGAGCTAAAATGTCAAGAAAATTTTAAGACAAAGTATATAGGGGGAGGGGGGTGGGAAGTGTTAGGAGTGTGCTTTTGCTTTCCCTATAAAAATATAACAATTTGTCCACAGCTAAGTGTTAGCAAAAATTACAATTCACGGATGCTTACTGAAGTCTTTCTGGGTTTAGATAGATAAAAACCTTCAGAAATTTAATCTTAAATTGTCAGAATCATGAATTCTACACCACCTTGTTCTTATGAAACTGCACTCATGTTGTAGAGGGACTAGATATAATATTGCAAGGCTTTTTCCAAGTATCTGAGAGTCATAGCCAGGTATTGAAGCAAGGAACTATTATCCCATACCTATGATTCCTTCTGATAACCAGGACTGTGATGGAGGAAGCTGCCAGAGTTAAATGCAGAGGGGATCAAAACTGTCCAAGAGAGTGAAGGATGTAGTTTGTGTCACACTGACAGATACCATGAAACAAAAGCAGAGATGAAGAGGGATGACTGAGTAAGGAGGATGACAGTACCCTGAGAAATGAGGAGACTCCAGTTGTAAAGGAATAGAATTGAAGCACTGGGAGGAAGTGTCTGTGAATTAATTAGGCAAGTAGGAATGAACTGGAAGGAGGCAGATGATGGACTTTGGGATTGAAGTAGGGTGAGGGAAACGATGAAGGAAAAAGAGATATCTGGGCTGATGAGATAGGTGATGGAGGCTGGACGAAGAGCTGGGACCTGACTTAGCTCCCATTTCATTGCAAAAGAGGAGCCTCCCACTAATGCACTCCTTTGAAGGCTTTTTGTAATGGCAGACATTGGTGGCAAACATTAAAAGAGAAATACCACACAGCTTTACATTACTCCTCTGTGGTCCCTCTTGCCACACAGATGTGGGCTGGAGAGAAAACAGGTGAGAGCACTCTGTATGCAGTCCCTGGTCTAGGAAGGTCCACAGCACTGGGGAAGGACCATTGCAAGGGAAGTCCTGCTCAGAGCCGGAACAGTGCACACTCCCTTTTTCTGTGGGGGGTGCTGCAGATGCCAGCATGTACAGGCTGGAGCATGTTCAGTACAGATGGAGTCTTTGAAGAATTTAGCTGACAAACTCTTAAATGTCTTTACTAAACTAGTGCTAATTGAAAATTTTCAAAGGTTTATAGCTTGGCCAAATGTGGGTGGATTTTCAAAGAGATGGCAAAAGGCACATCCCCAAGAGCAGGGCCATCCCTTCTCCAAATGTTATGCTTCTGTTCCAAAGCACATTCTCCTCAATTAAATATAGCAAGAAACAACATACCAATATTTTCTTTAATTTCATTTTCAGAAATGGCTGAATCATTTTTGCTAAAACTTTCCAAAATAATTGAGGCTTGGGCAGATATTCTGCAGACTAAATATCAATTTAGAAAGCAAAGTTTAGCAAATGGAAATACTGTCTTACAAGAGGAATACCTGTTCTGTCTAAAATAAACTGAAAGGTCAAATTTTAGGAGTCCTTTTCCAGAAATTAGGAAGAGAGGGACTGGTAGTAAGTTGCTGCAGATTTGTAGCACTGCTTATGAGGACAGAATTTGTCTTTAAATGCACTCCTCATATTTAAATGCTTACATAGTAAATTCAGTGCAGGTACTACTAGCGAGTGATTTGCCTGTATGGGAAGGTTACTTCTGTGGTGTTGCCAAATGTAGTGAGGCTTTGGCAGTTACACAGCGATAGCAAATCACCCAGTCATGTAAATTAAAGCTGCTTCAGGGAAGCTTTAATTTCTGTATCTGACATGCTCAAAATGCTTTTATAATTTGAGTTGTAGAGTTAGTGTGATTTACTCATTCAAAGTATGTCCTGTGCCCTCTCTCTTCACCCTTGGATATGTTACTGACCGAGTAACATATCCTGACCTGTAATCCTGACCGCGTGCCTCTCTGCAGTGTCAGAATTTCCAGCAGGTGAATATTGACTTTGCATTCTGCTTTACGAAAGAGCTACAGGTTATATTTTTTTCTGTTGCACCCAGAGAAATCTAACTAACACAAATTCTAACCATCTGTATTAAAGCAATGATGCACATTCTTGAGGCTGCTGGAGAAACAGCTCATTTTGACACATATCTAGAATACTTACCTTTACGTCCCATCCTCCACTCCTTTTTTACAGAAATGGTGGATAATATATTTCCCTTAGGGAAAATTTAAAAGCATTTTGTATTATGATGGCTAACATGTAGGCTCCTATTACTGTGGGAATGAAGCCTACTTCCACCAAAACAAAACTTACTTTCCTCTGGATAGCAAGTTCCACATTGGAACAGGCATCAAGATGATTGTCAATTCACACAGTAACTTTTGCACTGCTCACCTAATTCAGGTGGTAGAGACCAAATGACACTTCAGCATTTTGTGTGCAATAGACAAAAACCTGAGATCCTTGAACTAGAGTCTGGACCACCAAAGATCCAGACTTGTAATTTGCAAATGCTTGATGTATCCATGGGGATCCCAAAAAACTTACAAAAGACCTTTACCTCAGAAAGGAGAGATGTTCAGCTGTTCACAATATAACCTGAGGGAAGTAGTATTGTCCCAGGTTCTGTGCTATCAGATTCTTTCATCAGGCAAATTGGAATGAGGGAAGTGCTCAACTGTCAGCAGTATGTTACCATCACAGATGGAAGTGGAAAAGATTTTTGGGAAATTGGTAGAAGCTTAGAAGAGAGATACACAGAAGCAATCAGTGAAGAATAACAGGCAGTTATGGATTTTATATGCAATTAATTGAATGGTTCCTTAAATTGCACCAGTTGCATGCCAGGAAATACAAGTGGAGACCCCCAGACTGGCTTTACATGGAGAGCTGTACATGGTACAAATGTCCTGTCTGGAATTTAGAGAACATGTTAAGCTTTTGTATGTGGGTTTCGGAAGTTCCTGTTGTTCCAGTCTGTATTGTGCTAGCAGCCCTTAATCCTAAGAGAAGGTCATGTGTTTGTTTTGGTATGGGGGAAAAGAAGCAGAAAAAATTTGCCCATTTAGCCTTAAGTATAATTCTGACCCTAAGAAAGGCTATGCGAGATATCTGTAAGAAGTGTCTTTGAAAGAAAGGTTCTTTACAGTTGCTCAGAAAGTAGTACAGCTTGAGGTATTTTATACTAGCCTATAAGGCACTAGATTTAAATTGGTGTGCAGTGAAACATTTAAATATACTATAGCAAATGAAATATGGTCCAATAGGTTTTTTATGGTCCGGCTATGCTTTTTCTTTTCAATCACTAGCCTGGGGTGAACAAGTCGGCTTTAAAATGTCTATTTTAGTTATGCTTTTATCACCTCTGTCTTTTAGGAAGTTTGATTTCTTTTTTCATTTCTTCTCTTTGAAAAAAAAAAAAAAAGAGCTGAGATCTCTGAATGGGTTATTTATCTCTTATGTTTAATCTATTTATCTGTCAATGGATATGCTGCTTTATATTACTAATTAATTTAATTTCACATACTGTGCTCCATGTTAACACATTTTCTATTATACACTATAATGTGATACAGGGCCTTCCCTCAGCAACTTTACCTTAAAGCTTTTTTTAATTGCTTTCCTCTAAGACTCGGCTCACGTTTGATTTATCTGATTTCTTTGTATAAAGATTCTCTGTTTTACAAAGTGTACTCAAGCCATTAAATTGGTGCTGATGTTTATCTAGCAAACTTACCAATTGGTGATAGTATACATCCCTTTATGAATTTATGAGTGGGCAATAAAAGAGGTGTCAAAAGCCCTGTTGTTGTCTCTATCAGGTCACTCTGTTAGTTTATGTTTAGAAAGACAACATGGCCTGCCACTGACTTACACAGTGATTTGAAGGATTGATGCCTGCAGTCAAAATCTGTTATAAATTTCTAGCCATGAAATGATTTTTTTTTTCCTTTTTTGAGGGGGAAAAGGTGAATATATTGGAGAGGAGAAAAGGGGTAAGACAGCTTGAGCAGGCTTGAAGACAGTGTGGACTTCATCTGACATACATTGTTGTTTACATAATGGAAAAGCTGAACCAAAATGCCAGATCCCCAAGCTATGCGAAGTTCAGAGTCTGGATCCAAGTATTGCAGCTTGAATTCTCTCTGGCTCTCAAGAACCTAAATGTAGATACCACATATTAAAATGCATGAAAATGAATGATAGTAAATAATCAATGTAGAGTGGGAAATCTGGTCCTTTGATCTGTCAGGTTTCATCACATAACACAAGCATAAGGACATATGGTATTTTAAAGCTGCATTTGAAGAGATGCCTACGCTGACTTTTATCCTTATTTACAAATAGTCAGCAATAAAGGCTGTAATCTTCCAGATAACACTATGGATGTGCATAAGTCTTCTTGCACAGAGTTCATTTTAGGATTGAGATGTGATTAATATAGCTAGGAAACATTTGGGAAACACATGAATACTTTTGAATGCATTAAGTGAGCCCAATATTATAGCTCTTAAGTAAAGAGTAGGTAGATGTATTTATCTCTGCCGGTTTGTTTCGGAATCCAGAAAGCTGTATTGTTTCTGTAAAACCTCTTCATTAGCTATTTCATTGTTACATTTACTTCTCACTCATTAAAGATCCATCCCACTTTCCTTACGTATGGATGACGTCTATTGGCTTCAGTGAGAACTAATTGCACATGAGGTGAAAGGATTCAAATTAGGATTTCCAATATATGACCACACGGAAAAGCAAGCATGAAATATTCTAATTCTTTTTAGATGCAAAGTAACTTATGAACAAAACCCATTGTGGCTGATTCTCACAAGCTTAGAGCATTGTGAAAGATAAATTAAAATGGGCAAGGCTAATTAATTTGCTAAAATCCATTGTTAATGCAGTGTTTTCAGTCCTCCTGAATGCTGCTCTCATGGCATTTGGTGTCTTTCTAAAGAAGCATCCCAGCTGTAAATATTGCTTTTTCTTTCCTCTGAGAATACAAGCTTTCATTTAAATAAGTAAATTCCTAAAGCTCATGACTTAATAGAAAGTTTGGAAGCCAGAACTGCATGCTTCTTAGACATTAAAGGCAAATAAAGTCTGTGTAGTCCTTTTAAAGTCGTTTTTTGAAGTGTCCAAATTTTAAACTTTTTTTGAACTCTGATGTTGGATTGTTTCAGATGAGGGAGGGGGTAAGAAGGTGAGAGCTTTTCGGCTTTTCTGCTTTTGGAGTTAGCAAAGAATGAGTGACTGCATGGCTATACTAAAGGCTTTTTAAAACTGCGTCACATGTACCAGAAGAGATAGTATCATCTGGCAAATTGCTGCTGAATGAAATAGTAATCAAAATATGGTGACAAACGCTACGAGCTCTCTCTGACGACTCCGCCAGGGCTTATGCCACGGCAGGGTTATTGAAAATCACTCCTTTAAAACTCTGTACAGGAAAGCCAAGCCATCGAGGACTTCAGCCCACTAGCACTTTTTCCTAGCAGTGGCATTTGCTGCTGTGAATTCAGGGCTCTGTTGACTTTGGCTGATCTGAGCACTGCTCCCTGTCGGGCGAGCTTGCAGGATCGGGCCCTTGGATGATACATGTAGGACTCTGGAAGACCAGCTTTTACTGCTCATATGTTTGGCAGGCAGATTTGATAATCAGTGCTGTTCTAGAACCTTACACCATCTCAGTGAATATAAATTGATGGTGTAAAGCAAATGGGCAACTGGCGGGAAGCCAAACACGGAGGGGAGAGAAGACGGTTTATTGTTGAGGGGGCAGCCCGGTGTTCTACAGCAGAGCTTTCTGTTCACAACAGCTCTGCAGAGCTGCTGAGTTCGAGTGTGGCCTCTGAAGTGTATGAAATAATAACAGTTTTATTTCTCCTGACACAAGCACGGAAGCTGTTTGCTGCCACCTCAGAACTGTTACCCTGCAATGCAAAAGTACCAACAAGGCAGGCTGGATGCAATGTTATTATAAACAGTGCCGCAGTAAACTTCAGGAAAAGCCCATTATACGGTGATAGCCTGTTTGTCAGGAGAAAAGTTCACTAATGTATATGGGAAGCAGAGCTCCTCATTCGCTGATATGTCTGAGTCTATTTTGTTGCACTTTTACCTTTATTTACTGTGCAGGTGCTGCTGAGAATAACCTCAGAAAACACAAAAAGACAGGAAGCCGTGTACTCAGCTAGTTTAAATTGGCAAAGAAATGATGTCAATTCAAGGCACTCGATGCTATGGTCCATTGTTTATTATTCCTTTTTAAAATTTTAGGATTTGGGGGGGCATGGAAGGAAGAGTGTTTTCTCTGTGGTTGTTTTATTACTGCAAATCATGATGAAAGGTGCATTTAAAATAAAGCAACGAATGAATCGTAGCAGTAAAAAAATGAACCTACGTGCACGATAGAATTAAATCCCATTTTAACTCTAATTTGTGTTCATATGCAATCAGTTGCAGTGATATGAGCTGAGAATTTCAATGAGGCCTCAGGGAGTTTGACACCCATTTCATATTTTGTTTCGATGGGATTAGCACCTCTAAACCTAAAACTTTTTTTGAAAATCAGCCATAATGTCAGTCCTTCCAACATGTCCTAACTGTTTCCGTTTGTTTCATTATCCCAGGAATTATTCTGTATTCAAACAGAATGCAAGTATTACCTTTTGTAGCTGGAGAAATAGCATCATTCATTCATCAGTCATAGATCTTAAATGCCTGTCTTATAAAACTAGAGGGTTTTGACTGTGCTCTTAAAAATCTGATTGCTGATTGCTGAGGTGTCTTTTCTTGATGCAGAAACCTACTGCTGTGCTCTGTAAGCTCATCCCTGGGTTCTGTCATCAGCTGTGTATTTTTCCTCTCATATGACATTGGGTCAGGCACTTGTTATCTCTAGGCCTCCCTTTATCTGCCCAAAATCAGCTTCTTTTTTCTTTTCTTGCTTTCTTCTTCCACGGAGTGATGTAGTAAGGTTTTCTTTGCTTGTATTCCTTAACATTCATGAAGATATTTGAAATTCCTATCTGGAAAGTATTCTAAATGCACACAAATATTAAGTTATGGTAATTCTTCAATTTAATTTACTGGCAAGTTTCTCAAGCTAAACATGAAAATGGCACAAGTCTTTTGTAATGCTAAGAGCGCATTCAACTTTTCCTCTGAATTCCAACAGAATATGAAAATTTAAAATCTTCTAAAGGAGATCTGCCAGTTTCACCACTATGTACTATCAAAAAGTGAAATAAAAGAAAGAATAAGTCAACTTGTTAAGATTTGTTGAAGATCACTGTTTGTAAAAAGCAGGTATGTTATGCAAATCAAGTGATTTACTGAGAGTCAGTTCTTACTTCCAATAACTGAATGAGCCAACTCAACTGTGGCTAGAAAGCCAAGAAAACAGCATATAGATTAAGATTACTCAAAACTTTTGTTCCTGCATATAAGGGATGCAAATTGCACCATCTTACTATTGTTTCTGAGTAAAGGACAAAATCTTGTTTCTTCCTCTCCTTTAAGGTACAGAGCTAAAACCATTTAGCAGGGTCTGTGATAGCTTTTGGTGACTGCATTTGGGATGAGTGACCTCCTGGTCCTATCAACTTAGTTGGCAGAGCCAGAAGAGGCAAGTCAATCACAAAGATGGAAAGAATAGGATTTTTAAGGCTGAAAAAAGAATTTCAAAGGGATACCACTATTCCTATATGGAATGGATTGAGGCAGAAGGACAGGCTCTAAGTGTCCTTTCTGCAGGTTGCAGGAGACAATTTTTAACCTCATCCAGGTAAAAAGAAAGAAGAGGATTAATTCTTTAAAGCCAGTATAGAATTCAGATTTCTGGACTCCTTTTTTTCATAAATATATTTAGAGTCAAGTATAAGGATGGATGCACATATTCACCTGCTGCTTGTTATGGAGGTATATGTTTATATATTATGTTATGGGAGTCACACATCATTTCCAAAGCTGAAGCGTGGGTAGGAACAGAATATCAATTTGTCTGTTTACTACTGAAGTTCTTATCCTGTCTATACCCACGTCCAGAATATCTGAAAGCCCCCTGGGTATTGCATCTTCTTTGCAATGTAAAAAACCTTCTCCTCTTCAGCTGTTTCTCCCTGCTTGGTTTTAGGGAATTAATTATCATATGGTTGCCATCTATTCAGAAAATTACAGGATAATCCCAATGTTTGAACACCATGTCTGAATCTCAGTCTCTACTTGGGCAGGACACATGGTGTGAGAGACAGCTGCTAAAAACTGTGCAGCTATTACAGTGTGTCAGTTTATAAGCCGTGAAGTGTATGCACCAGCTCGCAGATTGTTGGTAGGAGTGTGGTACTTTGTTATAAATATATTTTATTGATTGTAAGGAGATTTTATTAAAAAGCTACCCAGAAGAAATGGGCAGTAAAAGATCAAGTAAATTGCTTGGCTTTAATTTTAAGCTGCCTAATTTCTTAAGAGTTTATGGGGGCTCCACAAGCTCACAAAACACTGTCAGAGATTATTCTCAGTTAGTGGTAGTGGACAGTTATGCACTGGATGTTCAGCAAGATGGTCTCTGGGTAGGGCATCCAATCTTAAACAGAAAGGTCAACAGGTTCTATTAAACCAGATCTTAAATATATTTAGGTGACTAAAGATGCAGATGAAAATTTCTGAAACTGTCAAAAGTAACTAAATACATTGCATGTCTAGCTCCCGGTGAAATCAGGTGAATTAGCCACCTAACCCCTATTCTGTTTAATCATACATAGCTTTGTTTTTAGGTTCCTAAATGTTTCTATACTTCTTGCTTCTTTCGAGATTAATGGTAGCTCAGGGCACCTGCCACACAGCAAAACTGTGCACACTTCTGAAAAAACCCACTTTGGATCAAGACTTTCTATGTGTAAATATTATACATTCTTTTAACACTTTCCTAGTAAATATTTTTAAAACATTACAGATCTGTGGCAGATGTTGCTATCTACTGTTTCCTAAGCATGTATGTGATGGGTTGTGTATGTATCTGTGTTTTCATGCGTTTTCCATTTTAAGCCTAGGGAAATCAGCATATTGTACTCAGTGGTGGCAGAACACCAATGTGTAGTATATATTGTTACACCTAAGACTACTGGCAAGTTGTGCAAATACAAACAGAAATGGAAAACATGTGCAATACCCAAATAACTGAGATTAGCAACCACCTGCAATAGTTCCCTGAGGCCTTTTAATACTCTGTAAAATCCGAGGCTTATCAACTCCACAGAGGAACTCTGAATCAAACCAGAGATGCCCAGATGTTGGTCAAATCTGAATGTGATTTGCTAACACTTCCTTCCCCATCATTCCCACCTCAGCCCTGCTGAAAACCAGCTTCTCAGTCACTCTGGCTGTGGAGCTTCCTGACACCCACACTTCCTGCTCTAAAGCCCTTCTCTGCTCCTCAGTCACCTTTTACTCTGACTTCTCAGATTGACTTTTCTGTTCCAAGCTGTCTTCCTGAGACTGAGTTAAATCATTTACCAAAAGAATACCTATGCCTTGCTGCATTAGCATCCTTATTTTTCCTGTCCTTAAAAATACCTTGAAAAGCTGTTTCCTCTTCCATGTGCTTACCCTCTCATCTCACATACCTGAGCTGCCCTTCGGAAGTTGATTAAATTTAAATGTAATCATAACACTTTAAAGGAGAGGCACGAGTGCCAGTAAATGCTTTAAATCAGGCATAATGCTTTTTCAGATGCTTTATTCTTTTTAGACCTATATTCTAGAAATCCCTGTCCAAAAGGGCCATTTCAATTCAAAGCCCTCGACCTCACACTCCCAGAACCATAAAACATCATGATTTCTGCTCTAAACCTCATAACAGTTGCTGGTAGTGGGATATATCAATGCTGGGTACTAACATCCCCTTATTACTTCCTATCACCTGTTACAAGCTCTTGTCTCCTCAAAGTAACAAGCCTCCAAGTCTTGGTTCTGCAGGAATTTCAAAATCCTGCACACAGGTTGCCAGTGTAGAAATTGCCAACTTGTTGCAATTCTGCTCAGATGCAGAAAAGAGGCCTTTCCAGGATGAGGAGAGCAAATAGTCTCCTCTTCTGCACTCACTCAGAAAATAGCAAACAAAATCTACATATCCTTTGGAAAGTAGATATCCTTTGAAGACCTGAGCTGCAGTTTCCCTTTGAGGAATTTTGGAAATGTTTGTAAATTTATGTAAATTGATGGCTTAGAGATCATCTTTGAGGTTTTGGGTTCAGACGTAGTGTGAGACTTAGCCTGAACCACAGCAGTTTCACCTAGCTGCCACATGAAAGCATCCATTGCAGCACTGCAACCAGAAGTCTTACAACATTTGCCAAAACTCAGATGAACTCCCAAATAAACCTGGCCTTAACTATGAATGGTTCAGAGTTTCACTATTAATGTGGTGTCTTTGTACTATAAAGTAGTTGCAGCCATTGCCTTTGCTTTGCAGATTCAGTGTGTGTTTGTGTATATATTTAAAAGCAGCTAAATACAAATTAAACCATATACATTAAAAATTAAAACATAAGCCTTTATTTTGTGATGACCAGTCTTCTTTCCTTTTAGTAGATCATGAATATTTTCTGGCAAGATATGTCACTAGCTTATAACTTCATTAAGCTGCAGTCCATACCTTACCCTTTCACTAGATCCGTGAAAAGAACTTTTGTGTGTGCCAAACAGATATCCACTTGGTCTGTGGCTCTTGAAAGGTAAATTGCCAAGTTCCAGCAAGCAAATTAAGAGGTGCAATGAGAGTTAGCTGTTGCATTCTATCAAATCCCGCTACTGAATGTGTTGAAAAGCTTGCCCAGAGCCATGGCCTCACATATTTATGGTATGAATGGGAGACACTCAGAGCTATGTATTGCCATAGTTCCCATTTCTTTTGTAATAAACTAGCTCAGCAGATGTAGCTTAGGTAAAAAGGAAATTCAAAGTCTCCTACTCAGAGACTAACCAAAACAAAGTTCTCTCTCCAGTCCTCTGTCTATGAGCCAAACCCAGAGCCAGACCTTACTTGCACTGATTAGTGTTTTATTCTGTGCGTAACCCAATGAAACTCAAAGGGTTCTCAGATGGAATAAAGTGCTGCTTAATAGCACTGTGTAAGTATCACTGCCAGAATGGGGCACAGAAAATGTTTTAAAAATCTAACTTCCAGTTTCTAACACAACACAGATTAAATCATAGCATTAGCTTTCCAAGTCAGTTGCATCATTCTCTTGGTTTATAAGTTTTGGTGCTGAAGACATTAGTTCTGGATAGCTTTGTTTTTCTTTTATGATCAATTTATAATCAATTTCTGCAGTATCAGTATCTAATTCACGTCAAATAATTTCATACTTGTGACTTAACCTGTGCCTATGTTTTACAGGCTTCAGAGTATTTAGTATGACATTTCTGATGTGATTCACTCTGCCTACTCCACCTGTGTAGTGAAGTGAAAAATTAAGATGTTCTATTGAACTTTGTTGATTTTATTTAGCCTGGTGGGTTCACAATAGCACTGAATAAAAGTAGAAGCAAAAGATGAGCCCAAAATCCTCAAAACAGGAGAACCTGAAGGATTGTGGATTACACTAAAGACCTCTAACAAAGCTTGAACTTTGATCCAGCAAGGTGATGGTGAGGGAGAGATAACAATACACATTTTTGTGTTTATTGATACTTTCACTCATGTACTCTACCAAGATGTTCCAGAAAACCTTGATTACAAGTTTCTACGCCTTTTTTTTTTTCACAATTTATGTAACAGCATATGCATCTCAAGAAAAAAAAGCTTTCTATATTAATCAGTAAAGGCTAATAAATTTACGATTCAGCTTCCATTGAAGTCTTCAGAGAACTTCTGCTGCCTTTGTGGGATGGTAGGTTGGCCCTTTAGCATACTTTTCATGCCTAACAGTGCATGAATCTTTTGTATTTCTAGCTTTATCTAATATTGTTGCTTAACTCAATTACATATAAAAGTGCAAAGAGTCTCTTCACTTTTCACAGCTTAACCCACCACTTATTATTACTTGTTTATGAGACATTTTTCTACTTTATAGTCTTTAATCTGAAATTATATCAAGAGCTGTAATAAAACTGAAAGAGATAATATCTATGGCATTTCCATTCCTCTGCTCTGGTGATAACATTATTTAACAACACTAGGAAGTTAATTAAGAAAGACCTTGCTGTCATAAATCCATGTTGCCTTCCTCATTAAATTAGGCTTTGCAATGTATTGCTGAAGTTAAGAAAACTTTTCTGGACATTCAGCAATGGATACTTCGCTAAATAGTCCACAATATGTTACAGACTCATACTCCATGACCATCTATTTAACACTCATGCTTCTGGGATTTCACATGTTTAGATCAGATTAATTCTGAATCTTTCTTTCCTTTGAAATAATTAAGAAAATATTTCTGCTTCTTGGGTGTTTAAGCTATTTAATCTTTTCACGGCCATGTTTGTTCTCATTTGCATGTTATATTATCCCTACTCTGTGTTTCCTTGAATCCTTGATTTATGCAGTTCTCTATCCCAGCTAACAGAAGCCAGTTACTGATTGCATATACTAGTTCTTTGCCCATTATCATTCACCGCGAACATGGGTTTTTTCCTATCAATTGTAAATCCTGTCTATAGTGCAGAAAAAAATGAAACTGGGCTTTATCTTTATGGCTTTGTGAACCCTGCATTCTTTCATAATGCATTTGTAAACCATTTTCAGTAAGAATTTGGTTTACGGCAATCAAAAAAGGACCAGCTCCATAGGTTACACAGGGGTTCAAATTCAATTAAATCAGCCCTGTAGGAACTGATTCCCTGAGTATACTGCAAAGCAGAACACTGGGATTGTTTGGGACCAGATTTGTGAAAATCCTTATGTGGTCCTGAACTTTTCAAACATATAATCTGAGATTCTTTAGCTTATCCAGTCTTGAAAAAAGAATTGTTCCCTGAAATAGCTTAACCATCAAAGATAGTTGTAACTGTACTGTGTGAGTACTACTGTATAGTATTTAATGCTGTTTCCATTCCTAAACATGTCTATATGACTCAAAAATTCCTACTCCGAATTGGAAAGGCTAAGTAAAAAGATCTTGTATTAAATTATCATCTGCCTCAGTCATAGCCAATAATTTAGGTAACCATGAAAAACCACTGTGGAAATGAATAAATGCAAAATTTGAGAGTTGTCACATACCTGGATCTGGTTTTTACATCAACCCTTTGTTTGGAGTACCTTACATCAAAACCAGTGACTATGTAGGGTCAGCAGTGGATATTTGCATCCAAGTCGTGTTGGTGAAACTGATCTTTAGCATAAATTGAGATTTCTGGTAAGTCTGCCAATATGTAAAGATTCACATTTAGAAGAATAATCCAGGGCTCACTGGACAGTTCCATTTTGCCAAGCCATTAAAAGGGACACAGCTCTGCCTGCTGATATTAATGAAAGGGGCACTATTTTTAGTAGCACTGATTATTTTCTTAACTGACATTAAGTAAGGTATTTTCACCACTCATAGTTGCTCCAGGTCTTTTCTCAAGAGATTAACAAAGCAGAACTTGACGAGACACTTCATTCTAAATGAGAGAGAACTATTTGCAAGTAATCTTTTTGTCTGTCGTGGTTTAGGGCAAATTTGGGAGGAAACCTCTGAATCGGGTTCCTCTGGAAAGCAAACCCAAATGGCCCCTCCATCCAGCTGGTCCAGGAGAAGACATTTTCAGAGAAAAGTGGAAAAAAATATTATTTAACAAAGTGCCCATAAGCATGAAGAATGAATAATATGAAACAATAAAACATTCTGTTGTGGAGTGAGATAGCAAATTGGGAAAGTTCTTGCTGTGGGTGTAGCTCAACTCGGTCAGTACAAGCATCATCCATCACCCTAGGACACTGTCTCACAGCCTAACTTTGTTCATCACTTTAAGACCTTCTCACTATGATTTTTACTTCAACATTTGCAGTATTTTTAATTTGGTTTGCTTTCATTACTTCTGAGACTACTTTACCATACTGATTTTTTAGTGGATTGAAATACTCTCTCTCTTAGCTTCATTGCAGATTTTAGTCTTTAAGTATTGTCTTTAATTTTAGTTCTTGTTGGTGTATATCTGTTTGTTCTAATATGCAGCCCATAATGTTTTTTCAGTCTTTTTCCACAATAGTTGTAAGATATTACAGGCAACTCTTAAAAATTTGTCTGAAATATAGATTTTGTACTTCAGAAGCTTAAAGTAACATTTTGGTATGTTTACTGAAAGGTTAAGTTTCTTAAATTAGGCTTCAAATCAAATTCTAAGGAATATAATGGCAAAGCTCTTACTGACTCAATGAAAATAGGATTTTATATCCAAACATCCAGAAGATTGCATATAATATCTAGGAGAAGAAAATTGCTGTAATACTGTTTGGTTTTATTATTACGTATTGTGCTTTATGCCTGGAGACTGACCTGAAAACCCATCGGTCCAATATCACTGCTCCTCTCTCTCCAGTACTTTCTTGTTACCTGAAATGCATTTTAAAAATCTTTTCAATCATTTAATCTTTTCCATAGCTACCAATTCTACCTCTTTTTAATCTGTCAGCAAAACTAAGTCAAACTTTGAGTGTGTCTCTCTTCTGTAGTTCATTTTACCCTTCAACTCCAACAGAAATATATTATCTCAGCTAGCTTTAGAGTCTTATGAATAGCAACCATAGTATTTTCTTGTTGTGCAGTTATTACTGCATTTTCTTTTTTGTTGCTTTGTTTGCTTGGATGTTTTAAAATTCTTTGCTACCTTAAAAAGTGCACCACGAAACTTCTTACCATCCTCATCAGATATTCCATTTTCTATGTTGACTTTTTTCTCCATTCATTATGTCAGATCATTCCAGTATTTATCCTGCTTTCAGAGAACTCACTGCCTGAAAATTCGGAATTAAAAGACCAGAGCTAAAGTGTCTGTTTATTCTTATGTGTCAAAACCCCTGAAATGTTTGATAGCTTTGCAAGAAATTGGGACACAAGTAATATATTAATGTTTGCATCAGAAACCACAGTTCTTCTTCACAGAAAATAGAGCCAAATTGTATTTGAGGTGTAATAATGCTTATTGTCACCATTCTTGTCCATGTGAATAGTCCTCATTTTCAAAATCACTGTATGGGCAGCTTACCCTCCTTTTAATTTACTTGCAGGAAAATTTTCAGGGGGAAAATTTTGTATAAAAGATTACAGATAGTTTTTCTTCTTACTGCACCAAAGAATATGGTTTTCCATCCTTGTTCTGTTTCCATTGTAGTGATAGGAACTTTTTCTACCACAATACTGTATATTACTTTATTAATCCTCTTTCTTCCCTTCCTTAGAACATCTATTTTTTTCCTGTAAATGTGCTTCTCAAGCTTTCATTTTGCAAACCACACATCTGGTCATCTTTCTTTTCTGTTGTGTCTAAAAGCAGCCATATGTCATCAGCAACCCTCTCATGTATATTGAACTTCCTTAGCACATTGGCTTGTCTCTTTGAATGTGTTACCTGATGTCTTTAAAGTGGGAAAGCACAGAAAAGTAGGTCCTCCTAGTTTTTTGCTCATCAGACAAGTAAGAGTGAGGAGTATGGTAGAGACAGGACTATGGTATTTATGCCCTTGTTGCATATCTACTCTATCTTTGGTTTTTAATTTCTCCTGGCCTTAGTTTAACTAGCAGAATATGGCTCAAATCAGTTCTACACTTTCCAGCAGTTAAGTAGGGCTATCCTTTATTGATAGGGGGGAACCAGGGCTACTGAGTGCTGGTGTGTTTTTTGTTAGATCTTCCAAAACAGCTGTGATTCTCCAGCTCAGTCTGTCTGTCCAGGTAATTTATTAGGTGTTCACCGTTTTTAACATGAGTGGTCTTCTCTGGGAATTAACAGAAGTGTAACGGCCTTTCTGCTCAGAATGTAGGCATAAGTGCTTGAGAAGCATTACAATGTGTCTGGCAGCATGTATGTAAATAACAGAGAAGGATAAATATTCTAAAAGATCTAGATTGAATGGGTAAGCTTTAAATAAAGTTTGAAAAGCTTTTGGTTCAGGAGATACATTCAATCTTTTCTGAAAGTGTGCATTAATAATCTTGGTTCTGTGGTACCGTATGCGAAGGTCCCTCTTCTCCACCATTTAGAGTGGCATTGTGTAGTTAAGACATTAAATAGGTTTTAGTGTGATGAGATGGGTGATATCTTAGGTAACTAGGACCAAATGTAAAGCCCTACCAATGCATAGTCTTGTCAGGGGAATGGGCTCACAGCACTTTCTGTTGCTATTGAATGTTGAAAATTCTGGAATGCAAGTGGTTTTTCTGCTTCTGAAAAGAGTTGCAGTCTCACAGAAAAGCACAAGTGGACCCATCTCGGAGCTCAGTTCACTGTCTGACGCTTGGCTTGATCATCCACAGATAGAGAGAGGACCGAGGCACTGCTATTTGACCATTCAGTAGCACTGAAGAGTCCATGAGATACCCATGGTTACCTGGGCAATAACGTGATGAGATAGTCTCAGTAGAATGGGAATTTTTAGAGGTGGTAAGGTTTTCAAAGCTCTTTCTTTTATGATTGTTAACTCATTTGTTACTGAGATTAACATTTAAACAGACAATTAAGGAATGCTTTTAATAGGCTGAGAAAAGTTAAAGGATGTCAGTGTATTCTTTAATCCTGCCTTTTGAAACAATCCCTAGCATTTTGTACTCATTATGCTTTTTAAGGGTGAATAATTTAGATTCTTCATATTAGAAGCTCTCCTCTGTGATCCTTCCTCTGAATATAGCTTTCTAAATAAAAAAATAAACTAATCTTAGATGAAATTCTATAACCTGTACCTCTGTCTGAGTAAAATTATTACCTACATATATATAAACTCCCAAGTCTACTACCAAATCCAACTATGCTGGGCATAAATGTAATTTAATTTATTGGAAGCAAATTGACCGAATTTACACGGGAAAAAAAAAAAAAAAAAACAAAACCAAAAAACAAAACAAAACATGAAACCCCCTACTTGAAATTACAAAGGACAATGCTGAAAAGCTATCATTAAACATCTTGAAATCTTGCCTTCACATTTGCCACACATTTGGCAGGCTTTGGGTCATGAAATCCAACCCTTAGATGTTCAGAGCAAAATGAGCCCTGAGGTACCCTCCTTCAGTACATACCTGTGCATTTAAGGCTATAATGACACTTGCCTGCAAGAGATTTGCAAAGCAGGTAAAGCTCTTAACTCATCTCAGGTAGTTATGTGATGATGAAGTGATTTACCATCTTTGCAATCATATTAGAACGTATATTCCTGCCAGAAAGTTTAGCCACTGCAGGGGTGACAGGACTAACATCCCCTGGCATCCAGCAGTGTATAGTCTAAACTATAACTTTTACTAAGATAATATGAAAACCGACAACAAATTATTACTTGTGGTCTTTTTCCAATTTTCAAGTGCAAACATACCAAAGTTTATTTTAAATCTGAGCCAGTCAGACATTTAGTAATATAGATCAAAGCAGAAATGAAGGCCTCCCATGCTTATTATTTCAATATGATGTCTGTTCTAATAAAGTGTAAGAATGCCTGTGATAGACTAACTAGTAGGAATTTTCTGGTTCTGTAGTTTAGCCTTAAATGTATACATGTATTTGTAAATTAACCAGAAACATATTGTCATGGCTTCAGTTCCTCAGAAAGCTGATTGTTTTCAATCCTTTCTTTAATCTTAGAAATATGATGGCAGTCTGCCAGCACACTTTCAGATAAACAGTCCACTTCACATTTAAAAGCTGTAGAATCACTGATGTTGAAGGGGGGAAAAATCAACAGAAAACACCACCAGAGAGTTTTTTTTCTCGCTCTCTCTTCCCCAAAATGTAGAACATTATTTAAATAAGTTAGAGTTGTTGTGCTATTGTCCCTCACTCTTAATTAGAAATAATAAAAGCCATCTGTGCAAGGTGAATTTTGATAAGATCTCGGCTTTTAAGTGTTTGTTGATCTTGTGTGTACCAATTTTCAAATGTCTTAATAGCTCCAGGATGGCTATCACACTGAGTAGGCTCAGTGATTTCCATCAAGCTCTGTGCTGTTGAATGCAATTCACTTTATATGTGGTTATATTCTGACTGAAATTTTTAATACATACTATTCCTTACAGTACAATAAGTATTTAACTGGATGGAACTGTT
>NC_139761.1:30087906-30142906 GCF_965231275.1 Zosterops lateralis | reverse complement strand
GGGTTCAAAGGCTTCTACATTACATTTTGAATAGCCCAGCACCTTTGTTCTAAAAATAAATACTGATTTAAAAATAAATAATTAAGTGGGTTCAAACCAGAAGCTTACATTGCTTTTGACGATATGCACATTTGATCGGCTGTTGAAAGAGTTGCAGTTCAAATGTGCTGAGCTAAGATTTAGTGACAGGAGCACACAGGGATCAGACTCAAAGGCAGAAACTTAGCCTTTTCCTTAGTGAACAAGAAATGGGTATCAGACTAGTTGACACAGATAGATAATGCACAGTACTGGAAGGTTTGGATACTTTCCAGTAGGGTAGTAGACTGGTTTGGCCAATCTTTAGGCCAAGATTCAATGAAGAACACTATGAACAATTGTTAAGCTCATCCTTACTTGGCAAATCATGTCAGTTTATGCTTATCTTTAAATTGTGATTATTGAAGATAATAAAATTTATGTGTGCACCTAAAATTAAGCAACGACTTTATTGTTTTGTTGAAAGGTCATGAATAATATTCTGAGGAGAAAGTAGTCTGGCCTGCCATGGCCAGGAGAGGCTGCTTTTATATAAGGCTGCATGACAAGGTAAAAAACAGGCAAAACTTTTTGAAGATGATTTCCTCATCCTCACTTCCCACTCCATATCCTCCCACCTTCCTAAATTACCCTTTTTACATCTCAATTGATGGAAAGACAAAGAAACCACTGTAAGTGAGCAGAGCTGCTAAGTGAGGCAAAAATTTCAAGGGGCAAGACTGAGAAAAACAAGTCTAGTCCAGTCTGAATGTATGAGGCAAAGTCAGCAGAAGGAAGCTAAAAATGCACATTGACAATGAAGGACAAAGAATTTTATAAGCATTATCACTGCAGTCTGTTAAAGCATTTGAAGCAGAAAAAAGATACAAGGAAAAATGATGAGTAGAATTAATAGAATAGAAAGGATTAAAAAAACCAAAATTATTAATTTTTTCATAATTATTTTAAACAATGGATCACATGCTCTAGCATTCTGACAGTTAAGCCCTTGTACACATCTTTCTCATTGTTTTGAATGAAGCTCAAGCATATGATTAAAATTCTTTGCTAGATAAGAGCATTTTTTCTGAAATCAGGCTGGAGAGCTACTTGAACAGGAATCACATTTCCAGACATAGGTCCAGGCCCATGTGTGTATGTGATGCTGTATTTGAAAATACTTTGTGCACATATCGCAGAGGAAATACTTCATGTGCTTGAAGCTGGCACCATGCTTGAGCACCCTGTTAGATTGTGGTGCCAGTGAGAAGGTAAAAGCTGCAAAGGAAAAAGAAAATACTTGTGAGAGGTTTAGGCATTATTCCAGATCGCTTTTATACTGCAGCGTATTTACTATTAATGCTGTAACTTGTTGTGTAGACACTTAAGAAAAGAATTCTGCTTACATATCTGATATGACTTTGAAATTCAGACTTTGCCATTTCCAGGTTCAGGTAACATTTTAAAAAGAATAACTGGTTTTAATGAGAAGGGTTAGAATTATATGTCTTTTTCTGAGAGGAGGTTGAAGATAGACAGCACAGGGATAGATAGGAGAGGACTCTGACAGCAGGTAAGAAGCCCTATACAAGGTTTTTAGAGACATGAATCTAGGCTTTAGAAAAATCTCCTAATTTAAAGATTAACTCTTCACTAACTGATTCACTCATTTATTTTTAATAAATATGGTACGATATATTTGGGTTTAGTAAATCAACATGGCAAAGGGATGCCTATTTTGGAGACAGAAAATATAGCTTATTTGCCATATTTGACTAGTGCCATGGTCCTATAGAAAATGATGAGAAATTGAGGAAAACATTAGAAGCATGCATTTTAAGTTTTTTCCTAAGTCAAACTTGTTTGAAATTTAAACTCAGCTATCTTTTTTTCACATCTGTCTTTCCTCAAGTTTCTGTAATCTCAATACCTGCACAGCCTTTAAGATATAGACATTTTCAGCTTTTTAATTATTTTTAATTTCCATTTGTTTATAGGCTTTATATCATTATTCACTTAGTCTAGATATATATGACAAATCTCAAATAAAGAAGGTGCTCATGACCTTCTTGGTCTTACACTTCCATTCAGAAGCAAGTTTAGCTGAATATTAAAAACTTAGGAGGATTATCTAAATGATACCTGTCTATCAGTGGTTTTCAACCTATAGTCTGCCATCTAGGAATCTTTGGATTATGCCTGAGCAGTTTGTAAAAAATCGAGGGAAGTCCCAGTTGACTTCAGCTGCTTAAACTCACTACACATCTTCAATGGAAACAGTTTACAACTTGGAAAATCAGAAAGGTTGCAAACCCTTTTTTAGATATTTACTTACCACTTCCTTGGGATGTTATTGATCTTTTCCAAAAAGCAACTGATAACTACAAAGGTTTTGCTTACGTTAAGCAGCAGATGGTTTATTCTGGATAGCTTCTGACTGGAAAACATTAAAATGTTTTCTCAGAGTATTTTCACTGAATTTTCCCTAGAATTTCTCGATATTTTCACTTTTAAAGGGAAATGTTTTCCAGTATATGGAAACCAGAACTTGGAATGGTCCCTGCTTCAACAAATGCACAGAAGATAAGTAAAAAAGTGTGTCTGTAGGTTAAATTGTCCTCTGCAGAACATGATTTATATGTTCAATGGAAAATTAAGAGTCCACAAGTGAAAAATTGTTGATTTCTGATGTGTGTTTCTTAAACAGCATTACTTCTCATGTTTACTATATAAATGGGAAAAGAATCAACCTCACACATTTAATGAGGAAGCCCTAACAGGAGTTAGATCAGTCATCAAAACCTAGAATTAAATCTTAAGACAGGGCAGAGTCCTGCTGATTTTGGTGAAAAGCACTGGAGCCAAAACCAAACGCAGACTTCAGCCCTTGGGCAGATTCTTGAGGAGATGTTATTTTTTGGTAGATTCATTTGCAATTCCTGGGTTTTTTTAAATTATGCATCTTGTAATGCTATGTAAACACTGCAGGGTTTCGCTTATGAGAGGTTCATGAACTGAACCTTGTGGTTTGATTTGTAGCAATTGGTAACAAAATTCCACCTGAAGTTGTGTGTAGGTGTCCCTCTTTGATGAAAGATAAGCTTCTAAGGAGAGTATCATCCCTTCTCACAAAGAGGGAGAATGTGTTGTCCCCACTTTCATCAAGCTAAGAAACCTTTCCCTTTCTGGGCAAGTTAAGAGGACCAGTAACTTGCATGAGAAATCTCAGTTGCTATTGCAACATCAAATGATATTTACTGAAACTACCATACAGGTATAGCAGATAGCAGAAAACAGGTAACACATACCATACAGGCATTGCGAAAAGTGCTGTAATGAAGTGAGAAGTGATCTAGGAGTCACTGCACTTTCTGTCATATCTCAACTTTGATATATCTCTGTAAGAAAATATTTATCACAAAAATTCAGAAAGAATAGACCTGTTCTCACTGGCAAAGAAAGAAAAAAATGGTAGGTGCCTCTGAGATGAATCTATTTGTTTGAGTGAGTGCCCCTGTCTCAAGGAGTCATTAGACACCTCTCTTCCTTGAGAGCTTGGAGGGACTCATTGAAAGAAGAAGAGGCTCTAAACTTAGGAAGAAAAGAAAGCTAAAGACATGGATTTAACCTTGATCTACTTTTGTTGTTCATAGAAAAGATGACTACTTATCTAACTGTATATGAGAACACTAAGGAATAGTTAAGGATACTAAAATTTTCTATATATTTTTAACAATGCAAAAGATGAATATTGATTCTTAAAATCAGTAGTCTGAGACCTTGGAAACGTTGCAAATCTAGGAAATCAAGAGTAAACTGGGAATTGAGTAACATAATTCTGCCTGAAACAGTAGTAAACATATGGAATAATTGGCCAGTGAAGCAAATAATCCAAATGAGTTTAAGAGACAGCTGGACATTTTTATCTCAGGAGAGAAAGGACTGAAGGATATAGTGGTAAACCAGGGAGCTGAGGATGAAAGAAAAGGCTAGATGAACCAAAGCATCTTTTCTCTAGTCAGCAATTTCTTATGTTTATAAATTTAAAACTAAAAGCTGCTGTGTGAAATGCTATTTCTACATAGTGTCACCATGTCTAAAGAAGAAACATTTTGTTTTGAAGATGAATTTTACTGATGCAGCCTCCACTGCCAGTAATAGATCTGCTTGATCCACCCACTTAAGACAATCTCAACTGCCCCCACTCTCTCCAAAAATTGAATTATTTACACTGTACTTTATTGCTTCAACTTTCAAATTACTTCATGTAGTAGTGCGTTACAATCCTTTTCTTAGCAAATCTGTGGCTAGTGAAAGTGTCATGCAGAGTTGTATGTTTCCAATCCAGCTAGCCTGCAGGGAAAATTTCCTTTATTACTGTTTTGTCTTCCAACAATGACATTTTAGATGTGCCATCAAAAACATCATTGTTAAAGATATTAAAAAATATAACCAAGTATATTCCAAGTAGTGTGTCTAGCTAGTTCTGTCTCTAACTGGTTCTGATGAGCTCACAGTTTTCTTCCCTGCCATCACAGTCACACCATCATTTCTTTCAGAAAATAGAAAATAAAAACCAAAAGACAGAAGCAAGCATAAAATATTGAAAAACTGAAACAACATTCAATTTTTAGTTCTAACCTTTGTATCCAGGCTCAAAGCTCACTTTCAATGCAAGTCCTATATGTGGTTACCTGACTACCCAAGTGCTTCACAAATCAGACATTTGGATGCATAACTGGCAAGGTTTATGACTGTAATTAAATTGTGGTTTAAACTGATTACAGATGCAAAACTACATCTCTAGGAAAGGAGGCCAGGCTGAGGCCCTTTCGAAAGTCATGTTCTTCAGGCTGAACCAGAAAGATTGTACAGTAATTTTCAAAAAGACTTGATTTTCCATTAACTTGCAGTTTTGCTTTTGCTGGTGAAAGATCACTGGCTTCAGCACAGTTTTCCTGATTGACACTGGTGCAAGTTAAAAAAAAAAAAAAAAGGTCTCTGTGTTTGGAATTAGAGGTGTGGGAGGAAGCTGGATGTATCAGTATTGAGTGTGCAACTGCACAACTTGTGTTTGGAAAGAGAAGCAGCATTGCCAGCTTCCTGTGTTTAGAATTGCTGGGACTGATTGTTGAAATGCCTATTCTGACACTAAAATTGCAATTTCTCTGTCCCCTGCTGTGCCAGATAAACATTTCTGGAAAGAGTAACCCTTGTTCAAAATAATGCTGTTTCCAGAAACACTGTGCAAATAATAACCAGATTCTTTTAAAAGTCAACAAAGCGGGGAGGAAAGGGGAAAGGAAAGGACTGCCAGCTCGAGTAGAGAATTAATAGAAATCCCCTTAAGTTTGACTGTATTAGCTCCTTTGTGCCTCATCATTTTACTGTGTGAAGGAAGTAGGAAATAAAGATCTTCTCTCTCTTTTTACAGGATATGTATTTATTTGAAGTGTTGTCATCTCTAATTCATATTCCTGATTGTATTTAATGAAGAACAATAAAAGAATGTACCAAGTTTGTGTAATTCAAATAAACGCACACAAAAATAGGCAGGTAGCCAGATCCATTGGGGAGGGAAGAGAAATGTGGTGCTCCCCAGCATGTACACTGCAGCCCCTGTTCAGAAATCACCAATTATTTCATTGCCCTATTCAGATATACAACAAAGCTTTCCATTCCTCTTGATAATTGGGATTTCCATTATCCTTCTCCCACCCATCAGGAGAGAGGATAATAGATCCCACTGCCTAAAAATCATGCACTGAGCACAGGTTTGTCTTTCTGCACTTCTGTGCAGAAGTATTTATAATAGAGACCATATTTGCTCGCTTTTCTGTTTGGCAGGTTTTTCCTTTATGTGAAACCAAACCTACAGAAACTATTGTGTAATCAGGAAATATATTGTTATCACTCTATATTTTCTATCAGACTTCAACTGTTGGAAACAGCTCCCCTCCCTCCCCCACATTACTTTTCTTTTCTGCACCTAGATTAATTTAAAAGGTTCCCTTTCTCTTGGGCTAGCACTGCAGGCAAGGACTCACCAGAGACTGGTTCCCTAATGACAGCAATAAGTCTCACTGGGCTTGCTTGAAAAGACTTTCGCCAAGCCTTTACTGCTCACCCAAAAGAAACTGCCTGGAAGTTGCTAATATTTTACTATTTTTATTTGAAGGTTTGTTTGTGTTAGCCAAGACAGTGCCAAGTTGCAGGTAGGGAAAGGAGGGATAACTCCATAACACAGCCACAGGGCCTTGCTGCCTCGCTGTTCTTGGGGGAGTTTTTCCTTGGAGATTTCCAGGAAAGAACTAGTTGAGGCAGCTCATGGAAGACAAGGAATTTGTTTCTGATTATGTCATAGCCTGACCGTGTGAATCTGTTCAAGTATTTAAGTCTCTAACACACAATAAAGGTGAATTTTCCTTCTCTCCTACATTTATTTAATTTTTTTAAACTCCTGAGACACCTCTTCTAGGTCATTTTTTCTGGCTAGTTGGTGATGCTGGTCTGCTCAGCTGTCTCAGCCTAAACAAGTCCCCTGTGAATTGAGAGTAGCCTTTCCATTGATGTCCTCTCCACTGGTCCCAGCCTGAAATACAACAAAGAGAGGGAATTTAGGGACATAACACTGGGCCTGGAACTTTCATTGAAGAATTCCAAAAAGGTTAAGCTTTTTCACTTCTCCCAGCGTGATATATTCTAATAGCTCTCTTTGGTTTATCCTGGAGATTCAAACCATGTAAGTCACTGCTCTGAGAGGTAATTATTCTTTAATTCAGTTCTTCCCTCTGCAAGAGAAAGGGTCTAGTAATACTCACCGGACACCTCACACTGCGGTGAAATAATTTTGTTAGTACAAATAGTTCACAGTTCATAAATGGAAATATTAGTTTTTGAGATTTATTTTAATTATATTTTCTGCAGTTTCACATGGTTTGGAGGGCTTTGGAAATAGAAAAATGTCAGAAGGAGAGAGTTTGCATGGCAGGAGCAGGGATTTCCTAGTCACAGACCAAGCTCATTTGAAGGAGATACCTTAGATTCAGCAAAGAGAGAAACATATCTTCTTTACAGTGTGAACAATTCAGATTTCCTCATTTGATAAAATAAAAGAAGAAAACCATCAGCAGAGAAAGCAGAAAAAACAGTGCTTTAAAATTTCTATTTCTGAACAATTTTGCTGTGTTTGCTTCAAGTTTCATTTCCTACTTCATTGTTTTATTGTGATTATAGTAGAAAACATATTCCCTTCTTTGTATGTGACTCATAATCATTGTTGCTGACTATTCATTTAGTTCAGACTTGCTGCTGTGTCCCAGCCCTTGTCTGAGACCTGCTTTGTTCTAGTATTTGATTGGGAACATGAGCAGGTTTATTCCTCTTTTTCTACCTCACAAGGTAAACAGGGAAAAGATATTTCCCACATTTTCCATGTGTTACCAGACATATCTTATCTTTTATATTTGTCACTACAAGCTAATGTTTCAGTCTGTTTAAAGTTGACCTCTCAAGTTGTGAACTTCCTTGAAAAACACTGATAAGCAAAGAAACTTTAACAGCTATTAGTGAGGGAGTGGTGGTGCATGAGTTAGCATTAGCATTTTATCTCAAGATAGCAGAATGCAAATGTGGCAAAAGTTCCCATGTGAAGACATAAATATATTGATAAATCATCATGGTGGCTTCAGCACAGTACTTATGAGAGGAAGTGGCCTATATTTCAGAAGGAGCATTGTTCCAAGGTGGTTGCCAAAAGATGTGGTTTCTCTCTCAAGTCAGTGAAGAGAGGTGTGCTGCTGAAGAGCAGCATCAGCCAGCACGGCATTGTAAAATGCTTTTCACCATTCTGAAATCCTGTGAGGAGCCTGACCTATTGAGAGCAGCCCTGCAGAGAAGGATACAGGAGTACTGGTGGATCAGAGGCAGTTCCACCTTTCTCTCTTAATATGTACTAGCAATTTGACCAAGCAGGGTCAGTGGTTTCCCAATTTTTTTTTTTCAATTTTGCCCAGGAGTTTTCCCATAGGCAGGCCATCCACGGGACAGCAGGGTTCCATCATATGGAACTGTGGCTTGGGAAGGCAAACAGCATCACTCTGAACAGCCCTCCCTCTTCCTCCTTCTTCCCACCACTGTATATCCTGTGCATGATGCCATATGGTTTGGGATATCCCTTTGGTCAGTTGGGATCAGCCGTCCCACCTGCGTCTCCTCCCAGCTCCCTGTGCATCCCCAGTCCCCTCAATGGTGAAGTGAGAAACAGAAAAGTCCCTGACTCTGTAAGCACTGTACAGCAGTATTGAAAACAGTCCCATGTTATCAACATTGTTTCCAGCACAAAGCCAAAACATAGCCCCATACTAGCCACTGTGAGGAAAATTAACTCTATCCCAAACAAAACCAGCACATGGTTTTAAATTGAAAGGAGATAGGTTTAGATTAGATATTAGGAAAAACTTCTTTACTGAGAGGGTGGTGAAATATTGGAGCAGATTGTCCAGAGAAGTTGCTGATGCCCCATCCCTGGAAATGTTCAAGGCCCGGTTGGATGGAGCTTTGAGCAACCTGGTCTAGTGAAAAGTGTCCCTGCCCATTCTGGGTGTCCCTGGGGATGGAACTAGATGGAGTTTGAGGACTCTTTCAACCCAAACCATACTATGGTTCAATAGGTGAGATTTATGCTGTGAGGGATGGAGGACCAAACCAGTTGCAGTTCCACTTTTCTCTCTTAATATGTACTAGCAATTTGACTAAGCAGGGTCAGTGGTTTCCCAATATTTTTGCAATTTTGCCCAGGAGTTTTTAAAGAATGGAAACACAGTTAGATATGGAGTGAAGAAATCTCTTCTTAATACAGAAGTTAATTCAGACAGGGTTGGTGGTTTTTGCTTTTCCATTAATTTGTTGATCACTCAGTGAGTGTTTTATGTAAATAAAACTGAACCTGGTACTGCTTGCAAAATCTGTTCCCCACATGCATCATTATTCACTTTTTCCATTTTTCCATTGGTTGCCTAAGCCACCTGGCATTATTTTTTATCACTGTCTCCATGCAAGTAGGTGTACAATGGTTTTAGTAACAAAAGGAAGGATGTTATCAAGTTTTCATTCTCTCATGGACAGTGCAGGAACTTACTGAATTAGGAACAGGCAAATTGGCAAAAACAGGAAACTTGCTTTTTGTTTTTTTCCCTCATTCTCTTATAGCAGGTCTTTCTCTGAAATATCACTATCAGAAAGTATGGTAGAAAAAATAGATACAGGCTAAAAATTAGATAAGATTTTTAAAATTCCATCTTATCTTATCTGGAGAACAGTAACTCCATACGCACATGGGCCTATAGTAAGGAACAGCAGAACAATCAGAAATTAGTGGAATACCTAGATCCTAGCACATAAGTCTATCGAAGAATGAGAGGGAACCAGTCCTGTGCCAAAGGAGCAGGTCAGAAGGCTGAAGAAAAGATATCCTTGCATCAACATTATAATTATCCCAGAACCCTGACATGGCAAAGCTGCTCTTACTCTAGCAAACTCTCTGTGCAGCATGAGCACAAAGCATCACAGTTGTATTTCTACCTGTTCCTTGTGGAGCTCAGCCCTCTAACTGCAAAGCCTGTGTGACTGTGGATTCAAGAGTGCTTTCTCATATTCGACAGTTTTCCATTATTGGTGACAAATTCTCAGTATTATTTTCACAAACACTGAGTAACTGGGGACATTTGTTCATTCCTCATTTGCAAAGTTGCATTTAGGGACTCCTTCAGCCTCCTGACTGGCTGGGGGAGGAGGGGAAGGACAGTACAAGAAATTTTAACTTCTCTCTTATTTCCAAAGCAGTGAAAGAGTTGTGCTTGTCTTCATATATTATCAATGTGTTAATGAGACAGTCAGTAATGGAATAAGGTAGGGAGCTACAAGAATATACTCCTGATATATAGTTTATGCCAGTCCTAATTCAACAGGAAAGTCCTAACATAAGCAGCTGTAGGATAGCTGCTGCCTACCCTGCCTCTGCTGGGGCTGCTGGAGTGCAATGCTGGGTGAAAAGGTGCAAGTCTGACAGCACAAATGTTCAAAGTAAGGCAAGAAAACAATAGTAGAGATTTCTCCCACTTGCTCCATCTGAAAAACCACTGTTTTATTGCTAAGTGAATGAGCTTGGAAAGAATTTATCAACAAACATTCATGGAGAAAAACTGTTCAAATGTTCATGAGAAAAATGAATGAGCCAGGGTTCAAAGCAATAGACTGATCAGACTCACCTTCTTCCATTAAATGCAACACAAGCCTTCATCCTCAGTTAGGATTCTTATTGTAGAATGGGTAGTTAAAGGGGTGTGGGTTTGATTGAAACTTTATATTTTATTAAAATGTATTATTATTTTATTTTAAAATATTTAAGAGCACATCCTTTAATTAAAATTTCTTTAAAATGTAAGTAAGCATCACAATTTGTAAAGAAGCTGGAAAACCTGATGCAAAAGACTAGCTCTTGGAACCAGAAAAAATATTTTCAATTAACTAAAATAAATAAGATTCATATTGTTTTCTAGACAGAGGATGGCTAGGTGTTTAGATCCAATTCCTGCAGGGTATTTGCGCATTCTCTCACAGATTAACAGCAGCTAGCAGAGCAAAACTCAGACTGTTTTGGATCTGGCTCTTCTTCACATGTATAAAGAAAAGCAGTAAAAAAAAAGAAAAATTGGTTGAAAATTGCTGACCAAAAATCATCAACAACTCTGATGTTGCTGTCCCTAACCAGGCTGTTAGAGACTGGATGCGTCTCAAAAATAATCAGGGTCTAATATGATGCTGACCCTGTTGTGTCTTTTACATTTTGGCATGGAAAGGAAATAACAGAATCTCTCCACAGGCTACTCATTTATAATAAATACTGATTGGCTATACTGGTAATTTTATGTGATAAAGATATTAAATTGTGTCAATAAAGCAGGAACAAGTGATGTGTAAAATAATTATCACTAAAGGGAATGTAATAAGTTACTTATTAAAATCCATAGATGGATTATGTGACCCTGTGATTACAAAACTGGGGAGGGAGCACATGACTTGGTATACATCTTTTGGTCCAAACACCTCATTGCACTCTGTCAGATTACTGACTCCTGACACTAAATAAAATTCAGGTATGATTTATGGAGTAGCCTTTTGACAGGAGCTGGAATCAGAAATGGTTTAGGCTTTGCCAGTATTCAGCACTGTTTTCATTAGCTACTGATATAATGTAGGTATTACATTTAGTCAACCAAATTATGTGTAGTTCTCCAAGATTCTCCCTCACTCCCTGTAGTCATTGTTCCACTCATAATAAAATTTTCCTATCAATTTGCCACAAGAGGAAGACTGAAGTTCACTAAATTACATCCATGTGCATTTGTGCACTAGACAACATGATACCAATTAAAAGAAACAAAACAACAAACCCAACTTGATTCTATTTTTAAATTGTTCATGGAGAACAGGGAAACTGGCTCACAGAGGAGGCCACCCCTGAATTTCAAGCACTAGAAATTTCATTTACCTTAATTAGCAAAACAGCATCAGTCTAGAAAAAAATAAAACAAAGAGAGAGATGCTAAATAATATGTCAAAAATGACACCTGGGCTCCCCAATGCCTGATTAGTTTGAAAGGTTTGCTGTGTGAGGTGGAAGCATCATTTTGCACTTCTTTCTCCCTGTATAATTTTTTTATTTTTAGACAGCCTGAAAATGGTCTTTTTACACACAGACAGCAAAAGAACCCCAGTTCTGACAGCTGAAGTGAAGCTATCTCAGTGGTTTAGCAGTACTGCCACACAGAAGGCTCGAATTTGGGAGTGGCCTGGAGGCACTCTCTTTATGAGTCTTTGATGATCTGATGTGTCACAGAGGTGAGGTGCTTTGACTTCAGGCAGCAACACTTGCTGATGGGTCCTGACTTTGTAAGCACCTCCTGATGACTGAATTATGACGCAGCACTTGCATGTCATGGTTGGAGATTGCTTGGCCCTGTCCTGACCAAGAAATGAACAAAGTTAATAGGTGTTTCGTATACAATGTGCTGATACACAAAATCCATCCCAAATTAATCTGGCTGTGTATCAGAAGAGCTATTTACAGTGCTTCTGCAGCAACTAGGCTTCATACTACCTGTAATGCAGAATGACTTCCTGGGGCCATCTCCAAACTCTTTCTGCTTACAGCCTATGATTATTCCTCTGAGTTTCAGTGAGTTATTACTTTCTGCTTTTAACAGTTACTGGCTATTGTGACTTTCCTGCCAACAAGCATTCAACAGAGGACCAGAAATTGCTAGCATACAGTTCAGTCTGGAGGCATGGCACCAATGCCATCTCCTACAATTTTTGAGACATCAAAGTACTTCAAGTGTGCTGACTTTCAGGCAGGTCTTCAAATCCTAATTTCCATGGATATTCCTTTTCTCTTCTACTTTCCTGCTGTCTTCATACTGTTGGTTGGGTTTATGCTGGAAGTCTATATTCTTTATATAGCTCTTCTCACCAGGTGAAGGTAGCTCCAATGTGAAGGAATCTTCTGGAGACCCTCTTACACTGGTACTGGCAGGGTGTTCTGGATGATGTTTTGTAGTTAAGTCAGTTTAGCTCTGTCAGAGCTCTGTTCACATACTGTGTGTGAGCTGGGAGTGATTATTTCCCTGCTATTTGTTGTTTTACGTGTCAATTTTATTGCTGGGGTGGCACCAATATGTTATGGCTGTAAGTCCCTGGCTTCTTTGGTGTGCAGCCTTTCCTGCTTGGCTCTGTTGTTTCTCTTAACTGCTCTGTTGCCTATCTATTGTCCTTCTGGATTGCAGCAGGCTAGTCCCCAAGGAAATGATTCTGGCTTACCTCTCTATGCCGGGCTCAGATTTAGCTCCAGAAACAGTTTACTGAGGTGGTTCAATGCTGCAAATGGGATTTAGCTCTTACCTTTCTTAGCTTTGCCATGTTTCTTCTGTCTGTCTCTGAAAACTATTGACATAGAGGATAGAATTCTTGTCAATTTTTTATTCACTTACGAGAAGAAGCTCCTAGTTTGGCACTGTATTATTAAAATTCTGCTGCTCTACATTAGGCTCAACATCGTAGCTCATGTAATACCTTGCAAAAGGTGCTTTTGGTTAATTTTCTTGGTTCTCACCTTCTCTTATTCAAGCTGACATTAAGCAGCTAAGTGAGCACTTAAATTAAGAGTATTGTTTCTCTATTCTAATCAACACAGATGGAGAAGAGTACTTCACAGGGCAGTTTGGACGGCAGGTTAACCTGCTCTATGACCTAGTTTTCTTTTCTGCTAGTGGGAGTGACTCTTCAACGTTTTACATTTTGCAGGATGAACTCGGGCCCAATTCTGTTTACCCCAAATCAGAGTAATGATGCCCTGTCTCTGTTTAGTTTTTAATCCTCAAAAGTTCAGTCTGAAACAAGCTTTGGGCTAGGAGTTCATAAGACCATAGCACCCTTTGTGAAAACACCCCACATTATTCCAGGCACATCATTCACTTGACTTTTATGCTTGATGCCTGGTGAGACAGTGCACTCCTCAATATCTCTTGTATTTATCCCCCAAGAAGTGGTATATGCAAACAGATTTACTGTATAATGAGCTCAGACTAGCAGTCACTTACTGAGGTGTAGCTGATGAGTGCTCTCTTATTGAGGAATAGTAAATCATTTGCTTATGATTGTCTACCTGTATCTTGAGTAGAAATAGAATCAAGACTGGAAAAACTAATTTTTGGCACAGGTGAAATCTTGGCCCTTCTAGAATCTGGAGAATCAAACAAATAAAAAAACTGAAAAATCCTTCTGCCTTTTTTTTGCTTCATCTACCACATCTTCCTGGCTACATTTGTATTCCAGACACTAGAGGTGACAATGCCAGCAAAGCAGGCTCAATCTCTCTTTCTTTTGTCTATCTTAGGAGAGTCACAGGTTTTATGGGCACACAACCTACCATGAAGAAAAGTATAAAGTGCACTTGTATCTTGACAGCCACTCTGTGGTAATTACTTATATGTGTGTTCTCTCTTGATGATAAATGTAGCATTTCTGCGACAATTTACCTCTTAAAGGTGGGATAATTCTTATTTACTCTTTTGGAGAGCATCCACAGCTCATTATTAAGAAACAGCTAATACAGTGTATATTCACACTTCAAGTTATCCTACTCGAGTCTGTCACTGTGCCCTAACTTCTGGTCCATCACAGAGCTAACGAATCCAACCTCTTCTTCAAGGAGGGCACAGCAACTTCAAATTTTGAGACCGAATATCTCGGGAAGTCAGTAGCTGTGAGAGTTTGTGAGGGAATGTGATGTGAAGCAATTATTCTGTGTGTTATTATAGTTAGTGTTTTCAATTTGCTCCGAAACCACAGCAACTTTGGTTGGAAGTATGAAAATTTTTGCAAAGGTACTACACAAGTACTTGTTGAATTAAGGAGAATTTAATATGTTATCTCAGCATCACTGCTCCGTATCTAGGTCTGAGACAATATTTCTGTAACAAGTGCATATTTTTCTGAGATTTCTGGTTCGTTTTTCCTATTCTCTTAGGCCATAATACTGAACTTGCAGTGCCAAAACCCAAGACGATCTCTGGAGAATTCAGGTTTTATTTTCTTATGGGGCTAGATTTGGACTGGATGTTATCCTTGTCCAAATGTTTTACCTGTCCTTTTTCAAGTGCAGTATTTTTTAACATACCTTATACCTCAACACAGTCTCCAGTTATATTGGTCTTGGCAAGCTGGATGAAAAGGCACTTTTCATCCTTTTGTGAATTGTTCAAGCATGGATTTGAGGAGATAATATTTTTTTCTCTTCAGAATTTGTAATTGGGGGAGGGGGTTGGGGTTGGGCATTATGGATTCCTTCCTTCTCAGCTCCTGTGGAATTTTTCATTTCTAAGACAACAAAATCTATATGCCATGTAAAGCATTTGTGTAATAAATAGGGTTGATTACAATGTGTGGATTAGAGCAAAGGTAGAGGAGAGTTTACATCCATAATCTTCACAACTGGATGTGGAGTCAGGTGCAGCCTTTGAGTGAAGTGGTGCACATTCCTGCTTGTAGCAAGAATCTCCTTGTAGCACCAGAAGTAGGGCAGATTCATCAGGACTGGTACCACCTGTTAGCAAAACCCCTGGTAGCCCATGTCCCAGGGAAGCTCAGTGATGGTACAAGTCCCACATCACAACGGGGACTGTCTCCATCCCAGGGGAGCTCCTGCCAGGCCTTGCTCAAATCAGAGGATGTCTGTCTGAGTACAGAACTGTACAAATTGGTTCCAGGTTTATTTCCACTATCTCTAAGAAGGAGAGCCAGTTGAGAATGAGGAGTTGGTGCCAGCAGAACTTCTTTATTGCGTGATGTTTCTCACATACACAAATTAGGGTGTTCATATTCATGATCAATGATGGAGAATAAGATTCAGAGAAAAGGATAGTCTGGCAAATCCTTGAGTTCAAAAGGTCTTAAAGAGAGGAAGTTTTTATGTCCCCTACTGAAATCAAATTTATGGAATACAGTTCCTATTCTTTGCAAACACACAGATATTTGTATGGGTTTTGTTCTGACTTCTGCAAGTTTTTATTTTTAAGATATCAAACCTGTATTAAATATGGCAGTTGAAAATACATAAGTTGTGTTCTGGGATAAATAAATTTATCCTATTGAGATGCTAGAATTTCAAATATTAAGATCAAGTAATCCATAATAGCAGCTATAAAAAGTGGCAGCGTAGCCAAGTGAATTGTACACTGGGAGACAACAGACGTGGAGCATTTTCTATCTTGTGTCTCTGAGCTGCTTAGGCAGGTCACTTTACTTTTTTCTGCCTCAGTTATTCTATCTAAAAACATCAATAATAATGCTGTCATACTTTGTGATGTTAGGTAGTACTACAATAACCTCTTCTTTATATGCAGGAACTGAGAGCTATCAGAAATAAAAATATATTTTCTGTGATGGACTGTTGCTTTTAAGGCTCAGAGAAGATTGTCAGCAAAGTTGCTATATTTGGCTGCTAAAATCGTGGGTTTGAGTTTATTGCTAGAATGGATTATCTTCCAATAAAAAATTTATTTCATTTAAAACTTGCTTACTGAAGAATATACACTACATTCAAAACATCAAATGTCATAGTTTTTTATTAATTTTAAATATAATTTCATTATTCATTAGTTGCTTCTATTACAGCAATAGTGGATGACACATTCATTATAAGCAGCACGTATTTCCAGAGACCAATAGCTTTTTGAAATAACTAGATTCTGAGTAGAAATTTTTGTACTTAATTTCATCCCAGGGTGAATATTTTGGATGCCTAATTTTAAAAATCTGAAATCAAGCTGGATTATTTTTCAGGATAAGATGTTTAACAAATGGCAGGTATTAATTGGTTTGGTTTTTAGCAGTTGTGAAACACACTGCTCAATCTGGTTTCTTTTCATAAATCTGTTGAGTATTGTCTTTCATCTTGTGCAAGAAAAATAAAGGGGAAAATCACCAAGTTTGGGGTTTTTTAAAGCTTATAGTTACTTCACAATTCAAGATCTATGGAAAATCAACTAGGCATTTTTTGCACGTCACTTAGGCTCAAAGTGTCACATATATAGCTAGGTCTCATTGAAATAATTGCATTTTAATTGAAATTAGTTAGTTGCAATGGTGTAAGATGGTATTAAAGTTTTTGGTTTTCTGAAAATTTTTCTTAGAACTGAGTGGCTAGCTTACCACCAAAAACCAGCTGATTACTAGTGTGGTCCCACTGTAAAGCCCTTGCTAAGGCTAATCAAGTGGATAGGAGCAGCCTTGAGCACCAGTGATTGCAATAAAGGTTCTGTATTGGTCAGGGAGAACAGCAGAAGCAATGCAGAGATATTTTTTAAATTTCTGAAAAAAATCTGGACTGCCCTCATGGAGAAGCTTGTGCTTCTGTCTTTGACTTTGGTAACCTGGTTTGTTTATTTAGTGACTGGGAAATCAAACCAAGAACTTCAACTTCTTTGTAGTTGTACTGATGTCCCCCATCTTGAGTGGAGAGATTCTTCCCTGGCAACCATCTAAAACCAACCTTTTTACACTCTTTGAAATGCTTCTTTAGAGCTTGCCTCTACCTTAAAAATCACTCCCATCTGTCTTTGGTTAGGCAACTGACTCCTGCTTTTTATGCTAAATTGTTTGCTATATTGTTTCTTAATCCTCCCAAACCACCACCACACCCTCAACATCTCCCTGTCAGCTCCGTCTGATATGCAGATTGGGAAAGGTTTGGGGTGGGGACTCTATTATTTGGTCAGTACATTTAGCCTAGCACAAGGAGACTGATCCCTAGCTGACACCCTGTGCATCATGATAATACAAGATAATAACAGAGGATTTTATAGGCTAGCAGGTATTTACAGGGCAAATGATAAATAACAAAGGGAGGTTGTGTTTTGTGTAAGCAAAGAAATATGATTAAATCTTCTGCAGGAACTTGAGCCTATTCAGTGCATAAATCTTTCCTGGCCTTTCTGCAACATTAATACACAATCAACTCCTATGCAGACCTAACTCCATTGCTCTCAGTGATCCACAGTCCTTACCTGTAACAATAGCCAAGCTCAACTGAAGTTATATTTAAAATTTTTGCTAATCAGTATGGAATTGAATTCTTTCTAAGGAGTATTCTGTTAATTTTAAGTGCCGCAACTGGAGCTCTGTCATTAGAAAAGAAACATTTGGGGGTCTGGGAAACAAAACAGGAATGCCAGTAAGGTAATTATCATAACAGTCGACCCTGGGAGCGCAGGAAGTGGTGCTCTGCGGTGCGAATGCTGCTCCTCACAGCCCCCAGCTGAAATGAGACATTTCCACTAGATAACTCAAAGTAAGTTTTAATACTGCTTTTAATCATGAAAATGGTTCAAACACTCTTTGGTCTATTCATTACAGCAGGAGTGGTTATTTCATTTTTTAATAGGAGCACTTACAAACAATCCAAGTGTAATAACCAGCAGCATAAAATTATCAGTGATTGAGTCGATGCTGAACTTCTCACTTGTCAAACAGCGCAGATTGTTTTTTCCCCTTTTCCTTAGCTCTTAGGTAAATTTCACTGCTAGCTAGCATCTCACACCAGACAAAGAGCAGGGAAGGGATGAAAAAACATGAAGCATATGCGTTGCAAGGCCAACACAATTTCTTGTTTGTGAATGAAAACTAGGGCTGTAAGCTAAGTGGGAAATGCTGGCTGGGAGCTGTCTTGAATTCTTGCAAGCAAAAACATCAGGGATCAGAAAGCTGGTTCAAAAGGCAAGTGAAAGTTGATGAATTACTTTGTACATATTTTAATTACCCTATCATCCTGAGATTTTTGTGTATTGATCTGAACAGTAGTAATAAAGCGCTTTCCTCCCCTCACTCCCTTTTAAGCATGAGAGCTTTGTTTATTAGGTATGCTTCTAAGGAGAGAAATTACTCATCTTCCAGACTAGCATGGGGAAAGGGGGAATAAAAATACAAATGGGCGGGCATGATCTCTTCTGCTATTCAATATGTTAAATCTAAATTGTTCATATAATTATTCCAGCATGTATTTTCTTCTAGGCTGCAGTGAGGCAGAAAAATTTAAAACATGAGAAATTGGACAATGCTAATGCGAAGTGAAACCTAGTTAAATGTTACATTCCTTTCAATGTCATTTACCAATAGTTATGTATCATACTGAAATGAAAGGAAAATATTAGCCTGAGAGTCAGAGTATTAGTGGGATTTACAACAACTAATATTTGAATAACCCTGAAAATAAACCTGAAATGAATATTACCAACATTTGATCAAGAACAGTTCTGGGCAAAGATGACTGGGAAGGATACCTCAGAATAATTTTGAGAATGTATTTTTTTGTGAGCTCACCAGGGATCCTCTGTAATTTAAAACTATTCACTTTAAATATTAACTGGTATAAATCATGATAATAAAATATAAGGTTAATGACCTTTATGAGGTAATGGCAAAAGAAGACAAAGAAAAAAAAGTAATTTCACAACAGCACTGAAAGGAAAGCATTTTGAATCGCACAGTACATGCAGATAAACTTGGACATTCATTTGAGCATCAGCTCCTTAAGGAACTTGCACTGAGAATTTGCCTTAGCTAAAAACTGCAAATTCTCTCATCAAATCACAAAACAAAACATCAACAAAACTGAAAATGAAGTCTCTCTATCCTATTTTTCACTCAGCCACCAGGACAAAGTGCCTAATGTCTCCCCATTTCCCTCGCCTTGGAATGGGGCTGCCAAACTCTGCTGAGACTTGTGAGACATGCAGGCAAGCAGAGACCAGTGGGGCCCCCATGAAGCTCTTGTATGAAGGATGGGGCACATGTATGAGCGATGGGATTCCAAATCCCATCTTTACCCAATAATAATTAATAATTAATTAATACTTAACACCCATCTAGTGCTTTACAAGCATTAACTAATTAAGCTAATTCACCCAAGGTCAGTTCTTTGTACTCACACAATACCCGAGATCTTTTTGATCATACACCCTAAAGAGTAAAAACAGTATATCAGTAATGTTAGTTTTAGCCTAACATTATTTGGAGATCTTGATCATTAGGGATGGAATTAATCAAATATCTCCTGTGTCCCATTTTTGCATTTTATCTTCCATTCTGCATTTACTATTTTTATCTTTATTAATAGCTACTGCTCAGTGGCCTTAAAGAATTTCTCCATTCAACAGAAACTTTTCTTTCCAGAGACTTATGCTAATTAGTACCTTGTTTGTGGCTTCAGTGTGATTTATGAGCTCTTCTGAGCCCTGAATAACAAAATATCAGGCTATCTCCATAACTGTCTATTAATTTGTTTATCTTTCTATCTGTCTACCTATCTGCAGAAATTTAAAACAGTGCAATAACTTTCAGATCAGTGACATTAATGTAGCATTAGATTAAAAGAATGTTACTTTATACAGGCATAAATGTAATTTAGAGGCACTTAGAGGAAGCTATATACTTAACATGATTCTTGGCCAGTGAAGACAGGTTGATCCCACTCATTTTGGGATTGCTAATTTGCAGTTAATTAGGAAGATTGATTCTGTTCTCTGATGCATAGGCCCAACCCTAAATGCATTTTTCTGGTTTCCGTGGCACCATGCTAGTTATCATTGTCAAGGTGCAAGTATAACTGAATGACATGGTCCTTCATAAAACATAATACTTTGGGAGTTTGGGAAAGTAACTCTAGTAACCTTCAGCAAACATTTTTCTGGTTTACTCTGTAGACCAAAATCTAGTGTCATCTGCATTTAAAACAACTTTCAAATCACATTCCTTTGAGAAGGTTTATTGCAATTAGCAAATAAAACCAGCGACTTGTTTTAATGCTCAACTAAAATAACATAGTTTCATAGTTTGAAGGAAATAAAATATTGACATTTTGCTTGAAGGAACTTGTATCCTTAAATAAATGCAGTGGGCATGGCATACTTAAGCTTGTACCTTTTATAGAAGCTAACATTTATTTTCAATGTGTTATCTCTTGAGGAGATTCTTCCCCTGTACTCTCAAAATACAAGCTGCTATGAACGGATTTGGGGGAGGAGTGAAGATGGAATTATCGGCAGCTGGTGTGGGCTAGCAGTAAATTGCTGCTCCCTTAGAGCAGGAGGAAAGCTGGGGGAGCTGTGCTGGAGGAGAGAGTCTCAGGGCACAGTGTCTTGTGGGACTGTGCTGACCCAGTGCAAGTCACACCTGACGTGTATTCTATTCATGAAAAGTACATCTAATAACTAGACCTCTCTTTACACTTTACCTGATTCCAGACTGCTCATTTCTCCTCCATTTGGGTTTTGATACAGCTGTTATCTTTGCAAGGATAAGCTAAGACAATTCCTGCTGTGCCTCTGTCACACTAGACTCTGGCTGCAATGGTCTTCCCAGCTAGTCCTCTTTCTTTGCTCCTGTACTTTCCCTTGCCACTGCACATAGGTGTTACAATAGATAGCTGTTCCACACACCATCCTATGCCTATACTACCAAAGTTACAGCTACACCAGGGTATTCTTCTATGGTCAGACAATTTTTCTGGCCTGACTGTTTTAAGAAACAGCACACTTTACAGCCATTTTGTGCCAGAATATCTGGTCCAGATTATCTGCCATGGGAGTACTGCACTAATTACTCATAAATAAACAATACCTTCATTTATCACTTTACAAACAATGAGGAAACTTTTCAAAACAAGCCTATGGAAAATTCCTAGGTGTTCTAAGACAGCAAAATGAGGTGTGCCAAGTCAGTCTGGAACAGCACAGATATATTAAACCTGAGAACTTATGGAGGGCCAAAGGCATTTTCTTATCCGTTTGAGGAAAGAAAGAGATAAGGAGAAATTAGATACTTGCTATAGAATAGTTCCCAGACTCAGTAATTTTCCTTTCAAAATTTGTGTCACTGTGTTCAACATCTTTCTCTTATCCCTTAGCCTTTCAATTTTGAAGTCATCAGTGCTCACAGTCCCATAAGCCACCATTTGCAAATAAAACGAAAAATATAAAATAACAAAATATCCACCAGATGTAAGCATGCAGGGTAGCAAGAACAGGCAGTGGACACACCTCTCAGTCAGCCCCATCAGCTCATTCAATATACACATGTGGCTTGTTGTCAGAACTTGTGGTTGCAGCCCAAAAGGATCAGGATCAAAGCAAGAGCTTTCCTAGTTCAAAGCCAAATTTGTGTCTTTGCTGGCTCATTTGAATTTTTCATCCAGACTTTCATGGCTTCCTTGTGTGCTTGTAATTACCACATCTTTAAAACCTGACAATCCCTTCATATGGGCCAAATTCTTTTCTCAGATTGTGCTTGTGCTCTACACAGGGGTCCAAGAAAAGATATACATATGCTCTCTACAACACAAACTTTGGGCCCAGATTTGATCTATTAAAATGCGAATAGAAAAATAAGCAAGTTATGAGTGTATACTTCACAGACAGGAAAAGAAAGTAACTCAGAAGCTTCTATATAGTATCCTTGGGGCCTGATAATGTACTTCTAGGGTCTCCAATAGACGTTAGGATAAGTAGATAGTTGAATATTTTCTCTTTGAACAGTAAATCAGCCCAAATCTGCCTAGCAGAAGAATTAAGCAGAAGCTTAATTAATCTTGCATTAGTATTTCCAGAGGATGCATTGTAGGTTCTCTCCTGGTTGGAATATGAAAGCTCCCATCTCCACTTGTGCACTCCTAACTCCTGCTTAGGGCTTAGCTCCCACTGATTTCCATGACAAGAAACTGAGCACCTTTGCAACTCTAAAACAACACAAAAAGAGTATGAACTGTCAGCTTCCCCTTCAGTGGGGAAATCCCCCGTAAGTAGAGAGCCAGTGAACCAGACTCACAGCACCCACACGCACATGCTCAGGCTACACAAAGTTTGTAGGTCACTTGTTGGAAGCGAAGATTAGTTAGCAGAGTTTAGAACAGCCAGCAGGAAGTTTTAAACCTGGTGTGGAGAGAATAAAGACCTGACCCAGAGATCATGGGGCCATAATCAGTTTTAGCATGCTTTCTACACTCCTTTTACTGGGCACAGGAAAAAATCATAGGAAAACAGAAAATTGGAAAATGCTTATAGAAGGCACCAAAAGAATCTACTTCTTATTTAAACCTTCTGTGATATCTGGGTTTTAACCTCATTAACTCTTCCTCAACCAACAGGATAATTGCCAGCCTTTCACTAGGTTTCCATTCCCACACTTCTGGAGGTCCTGTCTACTTCCTAGCAGCTAGTTAAATTCTCTTAAACATCAGCTTATCCTTTCACTCTGACTCACAGTTTCCTCCTTCCTCCATTTTATTTCCCTTTTCTTCCTGGATCTCCCAACGTATTTCATGACCACCTCTGAGCGGAGTTAGCAGCCCAGCTCAGCCGTAGTGACTCCCATTATCCCCCACTTTCCTCTGTGCGTGCTTAAATCCTTTCCTGACCTCCAGTAGGCCTTCCTACCTTGGATAATCCCACCGAGGGGTGCTCACTAGGCTGGGAGTCTCTCCTGGGCTTGCATCAGCCTGCTACATTCAAATCTCATGCTCTGAGGCTTCCTCAGGTCAGACACATTCTGCAATGAATCTGACCTGGGGAAGCCCTGAAGCACAAGATATTTGAAAGGAGGATCAGTCTGAGGTTTGAAGCAGAGAAGGGGGGCAGCGGGGTGTGTGTGAGATTCATGTTCAGACCAGGTCTTATTGTTTCTGAACCAGTTTTTCCACTGCTAGCTAACCATCACAGATACCCAAACCACATTTCCTAAGCTATTCAGCAGGTCAAATTACTTGTTATTGAAGTGGAAATAAGACATGGGGGTTTTTTTCCCATTGTTTTCCCTAAAAAGTACTTTATAGAGGTGTGCACAAATGTACACGTGTAAGTGCAATGAAGCATTTCGAGATTACAATTGTTCCCTGAATGAAAACTGATAAATATAAATGTTTAGCATGCTTGTTTAAATTGTGAAAGTAGTATTAATTAGGATTGTTTGTTTACACTGTTTTGGTAGTGTCAAGATGCCTGACTATAACTATCAGGACCTGTCCACCTGTCAAAGATCAACTGGGTTGTTTTAGCATTGTCTGCCAGCAGGAAATCCCTGGGTCCATACGGGCATAAGACAAACGAAAAAAGCAAAGGGGGTGTAAAGAAAAAGAAAAGGAAGACTTTCTAAAACATGCAGTTCTTTATGAAAGCCACATGCTTCTCAAAGCTTTTTGGTTGTCATTACTCTGCCATATTTTAGTATTTGTAGAATTTGAATATGAAAAGTAATTAGGTATGATATAATTATTTTCACATTTAAAACAGAAACCAAAAAAATCAGCTTTTGCCTTAAAACCATGACAGAAAATAGTTGCATTGCACGAATCAGTTCTTTAAAAAAGGAAACTCATTCTATAAGTAGTTCTCTTATCCAGATATGCCTAAAATAGGACTAACACTATCTAGTATCCCAATTACATAATACAGTATATTAAAATAAGTCTCCCTTAATGTTGCATTGCAAAGGGTTTGGAGTCCAGGAACAACATTGGAATAGGGACAGAGTGACCTTTTAAAAAGAAAAATGAAATGAAATACACTTTCATTTTCCAGAAATATGCATGAAAGTAAAAACTTGACAGCATGGAAGAACATAAGCAAATATATCTTTTTATTTGAAGATAAAAAGAAGCAGGGGCTAGATAGGGAAAGGAAAAAACCTGTGAAAAAAACGGATGATGCAGTTTTTACGAATAAGCAGCTTAATGTATCTTGGCACCCACAGTAAGCCTTGTAGGAGCTCAAAGTGCCTCAGGCAATCTGTGAGCAGAATAGCAATTTTATTACTTTGTCATTAAACCAATTTCACAGCAGTATTGTTTGTTAATGAGCAGCGGCAAACGAGCGAAGATGTCACACACTGGAATAGCAGTGAGATTTGTGACCCAAGCTCAGAGCACTAAGATGGAAAGACCATGGCTATAAAAAAGGAAATACTTTGGGATGAAATGCAAAGTCTATACAGCAGAGCTTGTGTTTATGAGCTACCATTTTGCTAAGAGCTGTGAGAGAAATAAAGGTCTGGAAATATGCAGTTAAAACAGGGCCTATAAAATTAAAACCAAATTAAAGTATAGCAGAGGATTACTGCACAGGCTGTACTCCACAAAATATATTTTAAGTGATGAGGTGAAATCTAAATCAGTTTTGTTTGAATTTGGTTGGTATTTATAAAATTCAATAAAGCCATACCAAATTCAAAACCAAAGCAGCAGCCCAAGTCCTGTGGTCTCTGATCTATAAGCTTCACTTTGAAGAAATTCAATTTACCAGTACTTAATTAGCAACTTGTCCTCTCTTTGTAAGCAAAGATAATATATAGATTTATACAGGAATATAAATACTGAACAGACATAGTCACTGTGCCTGCACACATGTGCACGCATACACACACGTGAACGGAGACACTCTGATCACACTCTAATTCTGTACCAATCAGTGAATCAGAATCACCTAGAAAAGAGACTACATGAAGCTGAACTGTATCATTTGATAGGACTCCTTTTTTTCTTCCTTTTCTTCTTCTCCTTGCTGCTTTTTTTTTTTTTTTTTTTTTTTTTTTTTTTTTTTTTGAGCCAGGGCTGATCTTACAAAGAGATTGGGAGAGAGCCTTGAGGGATACAAGAAACAGTGCCAAGCAGGCACATTATTGAATCCCTGCAAGGCATCCCGAGGTAAGTTTGCTGCCTGAGCTGTCTTTCCATGTTTATACACAGGGAAAACTAGTTCAAGCAATGCAGTAAGTGGATCAGCATGACTGACTTAAAGGAAGAGGGGAAAATTAGCCCACCATTTTGCTCCATTTGCAGTAGAGATGGGGAAATAATTTTGCTGTCAGGACTTGCTTCTGAGCCACCTCCTTTCTTTCCTGTAATAAAGCCCCACCCCATTTGTTTCTATTACAATCACATTATTTAGCATAATTATCCTCTTAAAAAATATCTAGATCACTATAAACGCTTCCGTTCTTCTGCCTGTTTACTACCTCACCCATGCAGATTTCGGCAGAGTAGCTACCATACATTTGTGGAATGCTTTAAGGGCTCTGGCGACAGAATAAATTTAGCATATTTGTGCGTGTCTGTGTGCCTGTGTGGATCTCGCTCTCAGTTTCTCACTCTCCGTGTGCATACTCAATTTGAACAATGTATTTCACTTCAATTCACAAGCATGCTGACCTCTCTATCCAGTGATTAATATTTTTAGATGCTTGGTTTCATAGCTTGGTAACTCGTGCATGTTTTCTGCTATTTAACTAAGTGGGTAAAGGGGACGCTGCAGGAAATGCTCATTGTTGAGCAGTAGGCGGTGCTCACAGTTCTGGGAGCTCAGCTTAAGACTGTTTTCTGCCTGACAGGGCAAGACCCCTAGACAAATCCCTGGCTGGGTCTATGGTAGTTGGCAGCCATTCAAAACTGGTTCTCTGCCAGCAGTATTACTAGATAGCCAGACAGATCAATTCACTTTTACATTCCCGCCATTATTTATAGCACACTGTATATCTGCTCTTGCTTATGAACTAATGATTAGCAAATACAGTACACATAAAACATAAGCATTTGTTCTGTGCAAAGCTTTCTGTTGCTGATATTGCAGATAGTTTTACAGGTCACGGAGCCTTAAAAAGGATTTAAAGGGCATGTCTTGTGTAACATTTGTTCCTTTGAAAATGATGCTCCCTTCCTATTTTTGTGTAATTGGAGAGGATAGAAAGGTTTACTTGCTGCTTATGTTTCATTGAATTCTTGTGTTTCTCCCTTCTCCCACAGACTACCAAGGAAAACATGTAGGAAGAGAGGCTTATAACAGTATATTTGTTATTTAAGAACTGTAATTCTGTGTAACACTTAAGCTTTTCTTTTCAAAAAGATCTATTAGTAAAAAAAACCCAAACCAAACCGAAACACAAAAGATACCAAAATCCCAACAGCCCTGCTTACATTTCAGAAGATGTCAGGGCAACAGCAATTTCGTAAACTGTAGAGAAAGACAGATGATTTGAAAATAGGAGAAAATACCACACCTTTACTAGGCCTCATGGTTGTTAAAACACTGGTTATAGTATTAAATTGATTTAGTTACTTCTGGTTTTGAGCTAGAATAGGAAAGGTCAGCCCAAATCTAAGGCCCTGGCTTCAAAGCAACACAGCTCTACTGAATTTTTGAAATCCAGATACAATCCAAACTTAATGGCCAAATTAATCCCTGGCATAAACACAGGTCAGCGCAATTTTGAACATTTTTAGCTGATCACTGCTACTGGTCTTGCCACAAGTTCCTGTCAGGTAGCAGGGCTTATGCTTATTACACTGTACATTATTTCTCCGAAAAGTTCACAAAGGGGAGCAAACACACTTTCACTTCTCTGAAATTAAGTTCAAGACTACTGCAACAAGTGAACTTTCAAAAGTTTCAAAACATGCTCACACTGGATTGCCTGAATTAATTCAAGGTATGCTGCTGGTGGATAAATGTTACATAATAAGAAAATCTGGTAATTTGGTTTCCTAAACCGTTAGCTAACCCATCCTTTGGTCTAGGTTGAGTTTTAAGGGAACACAATGTCAATATGCTCTTAAGAAGTTGCCCCCCTTCCATTTGGCAACAAGTGCACCAGAAAACTTTCTGCATAGCCTCAATTCCCTAATTGGGAATTGAGCGTTTACAGGTGCTCAAATTGAGGTACCCTAGGAATGCACTACTATGGTAGGTGCTTTATAGGACAGTGAGAATGCAAAAATTAACATTATAATAGTAATCAGCATAACTAAACCAAAGTGATTTACATCCAGTGAAACCTGGCCCAATGGAACAGTAAAGGTATAATTAGCTTTTCTTACCACTTAGCATCAAAAATAGGTGAAGAGGAAGAATAGAAGTGCTTGAACATCATAAGATCCCTAAAGGGCACGTGCTCTGATAAAACCTTTCTGCTCAGAAAAATGTGACTAAAGCTGATTTGTGAATGTTTTACATGTTATGTGATCAACTCCACACTCAATGCATACAAAAGCCCACAATACCTATTAAGACTATCTTATACTGGCTTTGTATTAAATTGTGCATATATCCAAGACGTGGGTCAATGCAGAATCAGGAATGCTGGCTTGGCAAAAATCTTCCCAAGCCAGAATTTTCAGAGACAGTCATGTCTAGTGACCGGTATACAAAAGTGAATAATCCAGAATGATAGGCCTTTCTACACCTCTCTGAAAGCTCAGCTGTCTTCTTTTTTTTTTTTTTTTTCTTATTTGAAGAATAATGTTGGAATGGTGAACTCACTAGTTTGATGTTGGCAATGATGAAAGAGCAATTTCCAGGAGAGGCTGAGCACTGGGAGAAATTAGAAGATTTACTATGTTTCATTTTAAAAAGCACCAATGAAAGCAGAAAGAGATTAAAATTTTGGATCATCGGAGTGGGGCATTTCTGTATTATCAGGAAAATTATAGTCCAAAATGTGCTTCTCACCTTAAATAGATTGCAATAATTCTTTGATATCTACTGGTTCTATCACTTTTTTTATTTTTTCTTCTGGATTCCTTACCTAAACTCAGTGACTGATGTAAAACACAGTCCATATAGTTCCTCAAGTCAAAATTCTGTATTGCACTTATATAGTAGAAGCCTCTTCTTGGCCAAGACTATCACTGAGGCAAGACTTATCAAAAATTCATTTTTCATTGTGGTTTTCAAAACATTGCATTTTGAAGGGCTTTTTATAAACCATCTTTTATCAGACAACATAAAATATGCTGTATTTCACTTGCTTGTTTCAACATAAATCAACCCCAAAAAAAGTTTCTTCAGCTCTTTACATTGTCTGGCCTTGTTCATTTGTAAGCCTGCAAGTTTAATAAAGACTACTTTCCCTGTGTAGGAAGAATATTCCATTTTACATGGAGGGAACAAAGCAAAGGAAAACAAAGCCTACATTTTAAAAGCAACACTATATCTCAAAAATGAATATATTGTATGTTGATAGGCAGAGTGTCCTGTAAAGCAGCCAGTAAGTGCTTTGGAAGACACTGAGAATATTTCTGGGGTTTATATTGAAAAATAAATCAGGATTTTTCTATTAACTTTAAAACCATGTGGAACTTCCTTAACTCTGTGCTCTTTTGTGAAGGTCTTGAATGTGGTGAGGTTCTGTCCACGTATGTTTTCCAGGATGTCTTTCTTTCTTTTAACTTTAACTTTCCATTCCCTACTGAAACCCCGTAGTTTAGTCAATCACAGCTGTAACAGGAGGAGAGAAATGAAGGCACAGTAGTTTAGAGTTCACTTCTACACAGGAGAACAATATTGCTTTCTGGAGGGAAGGATGGAGTACTGCTGATCCCTTGAAGATCTTGCTACTCAGATCTGGAGAGTGAACTCAGGAAAAAGCCATTCATTAGATCCAAGATAAGACCTTTTCTCAGTTACTTCCTGTATCATTAGCCTTTTTCTTGATCCCTCATTTCTCAGATTTTACTCTCTTTACAGATGAAAAGTAGATGTCATCTTACTCATAGGTGTTTTTTCCTGAAGTGAATCATTAGTTTAGCATTTTTTATAAAATTCATGATTGATGTCTATGGCCTTAATTATAATGAACTAAAATAATTTTATGTACAACCAAAAATTTCACTCTTGCTGAGTATCCTATTGCTAAGTTTAGTCAAAGGCCACTGATACACAGGACAAAGTAGTCTGCTCAGCAAAAGCCAAGATGACTGTTGGCTGACTTATTCAAGAACAAACACTTAGGACTCATTCTTCAGACAAGGCCTAACTGCATTAGGCTGTCATAGCACCTGCCTAACTCTCAGTCATGTTAATGAAGTTATCCATATGCTTATAGACAGGCACACGCTTAAGTAAACTGCTAAATCAGGGAGAGCAAGTCTCAACAGTCTTTGGCTCATTGAGGTTCTGGAGGGTCATGTTTGCATAAAAGCAGTTCTGAGGAAGAACTTTATTCCTCAGCCACACGACTTTTTGTTTATTTGTGCATGTCAAAATTCCAGCTTAAATGTATTTTTTTTTTTCCTCTCCAAAAATCACAGACAAACCCAGAAACAGTGCTGTAGTTTGAGCATCTGTTTGGCTACAACAATTCCTTTAGATTTGAAATATGATATGATAGTAAAGCAAAATTAAAGATTAATCCAAAATCACTTTATGAACCTTGGCTAAGGTGCATGTTTTCTGCTGAAATGCAGCATTACATTAATTTCATTTGATTGTGCTTACTGCAATTATTTCCCTCAGCTCTACTCAGAAATTTCTGGTTTTCCTCTTTTGGAGAACTAGTCCAGGACACCTCTTAGAAGGTCCAGCTGAGATGCAAAGCTCACTGTGTGCCATATCCACGTAGGTGGGTCAATTTCAAAAACCTCACATACTTCTTTAAATACAATGACCATATCTGTTTTATGTACATGGATAGCTTTGGAAATCTGTCCCCTAAAGTATTCCTGACAAGGTTACAATAGTCTGCACAGCCTTTAATAGTGAAGTCAGAAAGTGGATTCACCATGTGAACACGTACAGATACCAGAATGTAGCACTGAGATGTAGCTGTGTGCTTCCACAGAGGTGTTCAAACAGTACCTAAACACTGAAGCAACAAATTTGAGCTGGTGGAAAACTGCAAAAGCTGGTTCTTGGAATATCATACTAACATATTTTTGTGTTATGTGACAACATATTATAGCATAAGATAAAAATGTATTTTAAAAAATCTAACTAAAATATGCTAAGTAGAAAAGCATTAACATAATATAAAAACATTTTTATATAAAAAAAAAATTCTCCTAAATATAAATGCATTTTGCTGCTTCATTCTCTGGCTTTCCCAGAAAGTCACACTGGGTCCCTGTGTAGGTAATCTAAGTGAGGCTGTATGTGGTGACTTTAAATGAACATTGTAGTAATGTTCAAATGTTCATCAGTGTAGTAATTACTACTACAAGTAGTAATGCAGGATATACCACCAGGCAGACAATACAGTGGGGAATTATCCCCACAGACTCCTCTCCAACAATGCTCCTCCCCATGCATTCTTGGTGTTTGGTCTCTAATAGACTGTTCTGATTCTTTGCACAATAACTTACTTCCAAGAAACAATCATTTAAGAGGATGCAAGCTACCTGTAACATGAATTGTTTCAATGGAAACCCAGTACTTGTTGCTTACACTGGCATGCTCTGAAAAGGGCATAAAGGTTCCTGTCTCTGTCCTCTGTAAAATAAGCAAAAAATATCAGTGTCAGATAAATCAGAAGGTGCTCTGGCATGCATGCTTCACTTCTACTGTGAATCTCAAGATTAAGAAAAAATGACCTAGCAATGAAGGAATGACTGTTTTAATCAATTTTTTTACTTATAATCTTCAAATACGTAAAATAGTTTTATTTGAAAGAAAAAGAAAGAGGATGCACGATGCTTATTTCTTGTACCTTCCTCCAGGTTCCAGTAGTTATTGTGTCTGCAATTTATATATGGTAAAGTACAGAATCATAGAATATTCTGAGTTGGAAGGGACCATATGATTTAAAATTTTGGGAGGTTCTGATCCGATGACACTCCTGCTTGTCCCAAAGTAAATGAAGAGAAACTTCGTTGTGATTGAGAGGTTTTACATAGTGCAAAACCAGGGAAAATCAGACTTACCATTCCTGTGATAGCCTAAAACTAGATCCCTGAAAACTGCTGGATCATGACACTCAGAATCATAGAATCATAAAATTATTAAAGCTGGAAAATACCTCTAAAATGATCAAGTTCTATTTGTCAGCCTAGCACCACCACCATTTTCACCACTAAACCATGTCCTCAAGTGCCACTTCAGCAACTTCCACCTCTCATTCTTTTGTTGGCCTTTATTTCTTTCATCAGAAGCCAGTTAATTGATTTTGCCATCTCTCTCCATGGTGTTCACTTCATCAGGCAGAGGATGGCATCTGTTTTCAAATAAGCCACATGTTACAAAGAATCTCAAGTTCATCTGCTTAATAAGAAATGTATCTAAAAGAAATCCCTTAAAATAGACTTGAATTAAAAATAAATAGAGCTGAAGTAAAACAAAATGCAGAGAAGTTTATGTATTTTCTCATCATATGCGTAAAAAGTTGTTTTGCCTGCTGCCGCAATTTCTGAAGTCTACCTTAACACTCCTTTTTAAACCAGGGATTCTAATAACTCATATTGAAATATGATCACGGAGATACCACATTCTACCATATTCTTAGGTTTAAGTTGTGCTTCCCAAACACAAAATATGGCTTTGCCCACAAATGTATTTGAACAAGAACCAGACATTTCAGCTGTATCACTTTTCTGTGCACACTGTAGAAGTAAATTCCTTCTGTATCTCTATATTCTGCCCTCCCACTTCCAGGGGTCATTTTTTTCTCTTCTTTCTGATTACTGAATTGCATTTATTTTTACTGTCTGCAAAGGTAAAAGATTATTTATTGGGCTTTTTAAAATCCTTTTCTTTCCTCCCCTGTTTCTGAAGGAGTCATTGACCTAGACAGTCATGAGGACATTGTCATTTGTCCATCTACTACTTGATAAAATGTTTATCTTATGGATAAGAAAGTATTTCATACGCCAAAATATTTGCAATTTCAGCTCTAAGTTTTAGTCCAGCTCCTACCAGTACTTGCAGTACTGGTAAAAAAGTCAATTACCAGCATTTGTTTTGTGGCTTGTAAAAAAAAGGTGAATCTTGGAATAGACATCATACAGTCAGAAATAGTTGTTATTTTCTTTGGTAGTCCCTTAAGAGAGGGACTACCAGCTAACTGACCATAGCTAACTAACTGGGTTCTGAAATTGAAAATTTTTTATTTAGGAATTAAATATACAAAATAAAATGCTCAAAATGAGAACTATATTCTTTTTGTAAATTGTTTAAAAGCAGTAAATCCAAACTTACAGGAGAAGAAGAAGATAAAGTTATTAAGAAAAAAAAAAAAAAAACCCAGACAACAATAATCAATTAAACATTCAAAGATAAAGAAAAAAAGAGGAAAGAAAATTTATCCAATTCAAATTGTGAGGTAAAGTACTCTTTTATGTTCCATTTCATGTCCTGCAGGAACAATAACATTCTTTTGAGAATCAAAACTGAAATCTAGACATTTTTAGCTCACAGGAAAATATGTGTTTTGATTGAGCATTTATATGAGATTAGAATTCTTAAATATCAGTCTAATTATCCACATTTAAAAAAAAATATCTCAGAAAGACTTTTGAAAAGTTACACGTGAATAACAGTTACAGAACAAATTGTAAACCAGACTCTGGTAATTGTAGCTAGTGCAATCAGGCCCTCAGCCATCATCAGAATTTAAATCAGAGGAAGGTAAATCCTGTGCAGTGTAGAGGAATGGATATATTAGTAGCTAGATGTTTTTGTGCCTTTTATTGTCAAATTGTCTCAAAAACAATAGAAAATATATCATGTCAAAATAAGGAAAATGAAATGTGAGACAGGGAAGATATAATTATTAATATTATTAACCAACAAGAAACTGAGCATCAGGTAGATTAGGGGTTTGGTTATTAGTGAAACTGTAGGAATAGCATTAAATATGTCTCAGAGGCACAACAATAGGAGAGTTTTGTTCTTTGTGTTTGCTCATTACGGTGATGCGTATTCATTACTGACCACTATTTGCTATAGGTTTTAATCATTTCAGTGCTGGATGTTTCCCTGGCTTCAAGGAGGTGTGGGTGGAAAAGGAGTCAGTTCTAAACTCCACTCACTCCTACTCTTTCTTTATTTACTTGCTTCTGAAAGAGCAAGTCTTATACCTCTCCCTTCTTTTCATGATCAGAGTCATCATCAACTATTAATTGGTTTCTACACATTAAGAAAGTGAATAGGTAACAGACTCAAAAAAGCAGATACAATTCAGTCAAACTCAAAGTCCTTCATTCCATAGTCTCTCCTTCCTTTGTATTGCCATCAAAGAAGACTGAAATAAACATCCATCATTCTTTTCCAGGTTCACCACAGTGAGTCTGAGTTTCTGTCCCCAAGGATTTTATATTATATGTTTGCACTATCCCCTTTACAAGCAGTTATTTTAGTAGCTGGTGGGACCTCCAATGGCAGACTATCCCCTACTCTTGCTGAAGGATGACAACAGTGATTTATTAGGTCTTTCCTTTTTGTAACTACCATGATACTGTAATGAGCAAGTATTCACTTCACACTTCTCTTCCTGATAATCTACTGGTATAGATCTGTGGTTTCCTTTTAATGTCTGGTTCATTAGATGGTATAAATGTGTGTAGCATTTTTAGCTGTGGTTGAGGAAAGCAGGGAAGGTTGAGGTTAAGGTTTATTATGACTGTCATGTTCAGGAATGGAGAGCTATATACTATTTCTGCTCTGAGTGTCTGCACATAACTCCAATTGACACTGGAGTTATGCATTTGCCTGAAAGCTGTTTATCATTTTGTGAGTACTTTCTGTTTCTAGGGAGGATCAGAACAGAATAGATCTGAGCACCAATTATTTTGAACCTCCTTGAAACTTTCTGTGCAGCTTGGTTAAAGACATGATAGCATAGTATCATTTACTATCTTTTACATAGCAACAGGCAATAGTTCTGTCCCTAAAACCACAAACACAGAAATATTAAGAATATTCAACAGTGTCATTTATTATGTAGAGGGCACTATACAGTTGTCCTCCCCTGATACTTGAAATACAAGTGTTTCATGAGGGAATAAACCCCCCTGAAAGCTTGGTTGCAATTTACTTCTTTACTTCCTGCACAGAGTAACAATGATAATTGAATTGAAAAGCATTTTAAAATTCATAAATATATAAGTAGTCATTATCTAGTGGAAAACATATGTCTGGCTATAGGACCTGATCCACTACTCAGTTACTCCAATTTTAAACTAATGTAGCTCGACGGTAATCAATGAGGGGGCTGTTGTACAACTGAAGTAGCATAAGGCAAATAACATTTTTAGTACGTGTAAGGGTCGTTTTGCTCAAAAAGAAGGCTAACATTTTCATTGTGTGTTTATTTTGGGTACCTTAAACCAAATGTCCAGAATAAGAGGCACTCGGAATAACTGGGTACTTTTAAAACCTGCTTCTATTATGACTTACAAAAAGCTGAGAGTATTTTGCTACCTATTTCTATTGCAGGGGGGAAAACATGCCAGGGGTTTTCCTTTTTGTGGGGTAGGAATTTGTTTTCAAAGCAACCAAATGTAGCTGCTCAGTAATCTAATAAGAGTGATTTCAGCTGGAATTTGTTTTGATGGTTAAGACAAAACTTCATAGGTTGGTTAATGGAAAGTGAACAGGATGATCTTTATATGTTCATAAATGCAAACAGTTTAAGATCAGAAGGAGACCATTAGAGTCCAGTCTGAGCTATTTTCTCTTCAATTTAACTCAAATTATCTCTGCACTGAGCATACTTGAGTTTGGCTGAAGTGATTTTTTTTTAAAGGCATCCCACCGCAATTTTTCTGAAAACCATTGACTGCTGAAGTGTTAATCATTACACTGTGTATTAGTAAAGCATGTGTGGAAAGCAGAATCAGTAATTCACAACGCTAAGTTTATATAAAATCAACAATCCTCTCCTGCTGCTCCCCCCCAACTCCTTTGCAAATCTAGCACCATAACCTAGGGGATGAACATAAGAGAACACACGGCTCTGGTGTTATTTGCACCCTTCTGATAGCTAAGCTTTTTGTAGAGTCTGCTGTGGAATTTCAAAGACAATAAGCAAACTTGCACCAGACAAATAAAGTTGCATTCCTTTACATTTTAGATGTGAGACATAGATACAGTGCTCTTCAATCCTTTATCAAGGTGACACAACCCCAGAAAGCTTTGATGCTGTCTATTGCAAATCTCATGAGAATTTGAGTAGGAAACAAAATCTGATTAGTTTGTTTGACTCGCCTTTCTAACTACATATATTCAGAAAAGGTTTCTGTACAATTCTCTTCCCCTCTCTTTATTGTGTGGTTTGCTTTGTTTGCTTGAATTTAAAACTGCCATTACGTGAAAGTGTTGCAAGTATAAATAATTTAGAAGATAACTCTGTGGGGATACTAATAATAAGTCCCTGCTTTTTTCTAATAGCTACTCATTATGGTTCTGAGAACTAGTATTCAAGTTACACAACATCACCGTGTCACAGATATTGTGAATGTTGACAATAAAATAATTTTGACATCTTTTTAATTAAGTGTATTTTCCTTCTTTAAAATGCCCCTTTTTGTTTGCGACTGATTTAAATTCTCTAAATATACCCAAAGGCTTCTTGAGTACAGAGATTGATGGACAGGCAGATACATCCATCTGGTTTTATCTATCTTAAGTGTGTGGATGTAATACTTTTCCCCAATAAGAAGCCACAATGATACAATTATCTATCAATGAACAATTACTTCTAAGGGAAATCTAATCAGTTAATAGAAGTTAAGAAAGACAAATGTACAAAGGTAATAAGTGGTTCAAACTCAAACAGTCCTACTCTGTTCACTCTCATTTAAAGAAAAGAAAAAGCTTTTAATGGGACTTCTCTTACTTTTACCCATCACTTTATAAATTACTTTGCCAACCCTTCACAGCAAAATAGTAATTTTAAATAGGCCAACATCAAGCTCAGGTTTTATGCACTTGGTGGTAATGATAGTGCAGATGCCCTTTCAGACTTAAGTCCAACTGTTGAGTCTTTTTTTTCTTATTTTTGTATTTTTTGTATGGTCTCCAGTAAATGAATAGATTACGTCAGTCTGAATAGCTGTTGCTTAGAGAAATCAAGCTCCTTATCATGCTAACCTCATCCTAAGATCTTTTGAAAAGTCATAGGGCAGGCAGGCAGGCACTGTTTAAAGCAGTCGTAAGCTATTGCCTATTTCATGCTCCACACACAGATAACAGAGAGGATTAAACAACTGGTGGCATGTAGAAGCCATCCTCTGACAGAGATGCACACTGTTTCAGGACTTCGTTCTTTGGACTATATAATGGAGAAATATATTGATTTTAGATAATCATAAACTGTTCAAAGCTACACTTTGGATTTGTGGTTTGTTTGGGGGATTTTTTAACAAATATTGCAGAGGTTTATCAGAACCGTATTGACATCTTCTGTTCCTAAGTGTAGCTGTGTTGTGATGGTTCTCAGGGCAAGTTATTTAGATGTTAAAGGATACATAGTCCATTTAAACAAAACAGAACTCAGTATCTTTAGATACTGAGAAAAGTATCACTTTAAAATACTTTGGAAAGCTTCACACTAATGACTATTAGTGAAGGAGCATCCATGGACAGCAGGGAGAAAGAACTCTGCAGACCTGAGACACTCTTGAAAACACATGGTTTTATTCCAAGGGTTGTGGGTAAAAGGGCCTTGCCTCCAGCCACCAGCCTCTGCTGAAGGGAGGCCCCAAAGAGAGACAGAGAGAGAAAGAGCAAGAGGGTAAGAGGTAAGAGAGGTGGCAGGGGTCAGAGAGGGAAGTGAGGTAAGAGAGCGAGGACCTTGTTACAATACTTTATATCTCCTTTTGTGTTGAATATTCTAATTTACAGTGACCAACCTGCACGAGATACAAAACCTACAGACTTTGCATACAGCCTATGAGAACTACTATATTACCATATCACCCTGTATTCTAAACTCTAAAGGCTATTCTCTTATCTACCTTTTCCAGGATACTTTGGTTGGGCTACACCCTTGGGTCCCTTGGTGTCTCATTTTTTGTTATCACTTAACCTATCTCCCAGTTAATCACCATCTTCCTACCTGCCATGGTCACATCTCAAAGCTGGCTTTCATTTCTATTTCACTCACAGGTTTCATTTTCAGTATCCCTTGCCAGGCAATCATATTTGTAAGCTTTTCCTGTCCCATCTTTCCCAACATATTAGAATTAAAATTACTGATGAGGTGGAACAAGCCACACTTGTAAATACTGCAGATAGCTTGGCTAACAAATTTACAATAAACAGAACAGTCTAAATGAAGTTCATGTTTTAGTATCATTTTATATATATGGGCTTATAACCTGGCAAACAAAATTGACAGTGAACCCAGAATAACATTACTCTATCAGACATTCTTAAATATGAATTTTACTTCTCGATACTCCTCACACATTTATTCCCACTGTCCCAACCCCACACATATTTCCTTTTCTTTTCCTCTTTTTCTCACACCTCCAATGTCCACCCCTCTTCCTATTTCCATTTCAACAATATGTCTCGTTTGCTTCTGCCTTCATCTCTTCCCACCTTGACAATTGTAGTTCCCTTCTCCCAGGACTCCAAGTCCCAGTTACTCGTCCCCCCTTAATGTATCAAATGCTGGTGTTTCACACACACATCAAAAAAATTACCTCCTACTTTAGGCACTTCAGCAACCTTCCTCCCTCCTTTTCTGGATCAATTTCAAAATTGTCTTCTTTAAAAAAATGTTGAAACACACTTCAACATAGATGTCTCTTTCCCCCCCACTCCCCATTCTCCTCTCTTCTCACTCTGTCTAGTGCTGTCCTCCCCTCAGTTCAGCAATTTCAGTTGAAAAATACTTCCTTTCTACCATAGCTCCCATCTAAAGAGCCTTCCTGTATCTAAAGAGCCTTTCTGTATCATTGGCTAGCTATATATTTTCTCCTTTGCCTGTACATACCTCTTAATTTCTCTCCATGGAAACTGGTTTGGGACAGCATTCGTGAGGAAGATTAATACTGCATGGCATGCTTAAGCAGTCATTATAGGTCTGTGCTCTATTGGAAAAAAACAGAGCATGATCTTGGTAGCACTTAGAATAAATTTGGCAGAAGGATTAAATGGAGGGTTTTGGTCTGGATGGAAAACATGCCCAAAAGAATTTCTTTTTTCAATTTTTATCTGCTTTTAATACACTTGAAAATGAAGCATAGGAACCCATCTTAACTGTACATCTTTGCATAAGATTTGTCCTAGAAATCAGGTACAGGGAACTGTGAATTTTGTGGAATTTCACATTATGATGTTTTCATATTTGTTCTTTTATAGACCCTAGTTTCTTGAACTAAAGGAATACAGATCCTCTAGATATATATATTTTTTTATTTATTTATTTTTTTTTTACTGGGAACAGATGTTATCAGGCATCAAAAATTAGGCAGCTAACTGGACCACTCATCTCAACAAAACTGATTGGTTGTTAAGGAACATACATAAAATACATCTGGATTTTTCAACTCAGGCTTCAGTCAAAACCCTTTTAGAGTGCTAAATTTTTTCTTTTCCTATTGACCATTATATTTGTTTTTACTTATTTCACTGACTCATAGGGCTAATGCACTTCCTGAAATATCTCTGAGAACTCAGGTGAGACACCACAGGCTGTACTGTCTTACGCTAGAATTTACTAGGATTAAAATATATTTGGCATTACTAGGGTCTGCTAAACTTCACGTGATTTATAAAGCATAGCTTTTATAATTACAATGATGCTAATTTTTTTGTGGATAATAATATAGTCACACTATATAATATAGTCACACTATACTGGATTGACTGATTATAACAACTGAGGAAGAATCAAGAAAAGGAAATGGAAACTTAATTCTTCTTTACTAGTCAATCTGAATGGGTGTCTGCATTTCTAGTTGTAAATTTTCTTCAGTTTGGACAATGAATTCAAATAAAATATTGCTTTTGTTCCATTCATAGTTAATTTCTTATCAAATTAATCTTTTAATTCTTATACACGAAAGTATGATGCTGAATTACTTTGAAGATGCTGCCTGTGAATTTGGTGCTTTTTTCCTTTTCACTTTTTTTTGTTGTTTGTTTTACATAATATTTCTATTGACCTTAAATTTTGTGTTTCTTTCAAAGGTTGATTAAAGATGCTGTAAAACTTGGCTTGAACTTCTTTTAAGCCATAATAAAAGATCTGCATAGCATATTTTATAAAATATTTCCTCATTAATATATATGTATCTGTTACATATGTATCACATTTGAGTTGCATATGAGTGTCAAGCACAAACCCTGCAATCTTTAGTTTAAGTTAATCTTTATCTTTTGTAACCTTTGAATTTTCCAGCATCATCTAGTTGCTATCTAGTCCCAAGAAGCTTAAGAACATTTGGTCCACACATACTTTTTTCCACTGGTGAGCATGCAAAAAACTATTTAGAATGGGATATAATTGAGAAATCTGGAGCTGTAACCCTAGCAGTACCATGAAGTGAGATATTGCTCTGTCCATGGTTATTTTATTATATAAAGGACCTCCAGGATAGAGTAGGAACACAAATACATATGGAGTGACAAATAGGCAGTAACCTGTTCCACAGTGACACAACTTTCAACACAAAATCAGCCTTGCCTCGAGGGCCAAACTTGCCCAAGGGCCAAACTCAGACAAAGTTCTTGTCATACATCAGCCATACCAAGCTTTACACAAAAGAGTCAAATGGGGTAGAGGGAGTGCTATCCTCAATGGCTCATTGGCTAGAAAATTCACTTGTTAAATAGAATATATGTTTGCAGGTCTTCTCTTCGGTCTTGATTTAAATCAATGTCTTAACTGTTCCAATTGAGTTGAGTTTCTCAATCAATGGGCTATTGAACATAATGCTCCATCTTTACTCTTCTTCACTATCATGCCTTTCTTGTTCTCCTGATTTCCAGTTCTTTTGTGTATGTAACGACTAGTCACTAGAACAAAATTAATTAAGAACATGGGCTTGCCTGTACAGCCTCTTGGTTAAGGCTCTAACTTCAGATGTGTGAAAGTTAAATGCTGGTTAATTATAGCTGTAAAATTGCTTAACTCAGGTGGAACATCTTCAGAACATGAACTGAAAGGGCTTTATTTACTGTACTGACTCTAGGGATGATTAAGATATTCTTTTACAATGTGATGGACCCATGCTCATATCTGTGTTCCAAATCAAGCAGGATAGAGAGGTAAAACTTGATCTCCGTCTTTCCAGATAAACAGTCACATAATTATGGTGTCAGCTAAAAAGGAGAGATATTTATCTCTATTATTATAAGGATGAACAGGCCTGTCCTAAGATGTCTGTCTGTCTAGAAGGATCCACAGGAATCCTGATTGGACATAACTGCCTAAGTCAGAGACAGAGCACGGTTACTGCAGAAAGTAACAGATTGTAAGGAAACACAAATATATAGCAGCGAAAATGATGGTGGCATGGGATCTTAAAAAGTAGAAGTCTACATGCCTAAAGAATTTAGGCATTTTCAGTGTTAAATTATGTATCTTTTTTTTTTTTTTTTTTTTTTTTTTTTTTTTTTTAAAAAAAAAAAACCCAAAAAAATGTAATTAAGTATCTAAGTCCACCTTCTGGTGATTCCTGGAACATCTAACCAGAGACAGAAGATTCCTTGAGAGCAGATCACCTACAATTTAGGCACTAATGTCAACACCTATTTGCTAGTATTGCCTTCTAACTCAGAAATTCACTGAACATTTGGGATTAGCTTTACAGAGCCTACAATGATTTCGATAACAGAATTTGATAATTTTGAAAATTTGCCTTATACACCTGAGTGCCTTACTAGACTAGGCATTTACTAGATGAAGTGACGAACATTTTTGGATATGGCCCTGCCATTACCAGTTTTGTGGGCTCAAATGCAGGTTTATACACATATTCTTAGATGCCTTTACCCCTACGCAGTGTAGGAACAATTAGTGAAGTTCTGAAAATTAAGCCTCAACATCCTATCAGTAAGAACAGTCAGAGCTAATATTGAAATCCATCAGCAACCAGTTATTAAAATTATGTAAGATCACACACAGTTTCCAAACTGCTCTCATAAAGAAAGAAAAGTAAATATTAGATAGGTTACATAGATTGGGTTTCATTTCATGACAAATATCTCAATTGTATGCAAAATACGGGATAGTGAAACACATTACAGAACTAGCCAGTTTTGACTGAAGAAATACGTTTCAAGTTTCTGTGGTAGGATTTAATTTTCATATAAGCTATTTAAGTGGCAATGACTGCATTAAAAAACCATCTCCAGCTACCCATCCTTTAACAGAAGAAAGAAAAATACATTCAAAGACCTCTCTTTAGCTTGCAAAGCCAACAACTGAAAGATGGTGCACTTGAGTACAGGCTTCTCCAATGCTCTGCCCTGCCCATAAGCCAGCCAAGTACTGAAATGAGGAGAATCCAGCCTTTCAAATGTTTTAGAAAGAGAAAACCTTCAAGGTTTTAGTCCTTGCTTGTTCAGAAGACAGAAGTTTGTTCAAAACAGCAGAAAGACAAGAAATGGTGTAACATTCACATATATGTCCCCAATCACAGCATATCTGGCTGTCTAGGACCCTTGCAGAGCACCAGCAAGCTTTATCACCGACTTGCCAGCTGTACTTTCAAATTATCTCTGGGGAGCCAGCAAGGTAGGCTAGGGAGCAACACTGAGCCCTGGAGAGATGAAAGTCAGAAAATATGAGAGCTTGGGATCCGGAGTGATAAGCTGAGGAAACGGCTCCATGGAGATTTCCAATTTTTCCATCCCAAACCAGTTTGGCTTACAACTAGAGACACAAGCATCCATGAAACATGCTCATACAAACTCTCAAAAATGTTTTTAGAACATTTCCCCCTGATTCATGTGGAATACAGAGAACACAAGATGGGATGAGAGATAGGAAAAGTTTCACCCGTATGACACTGGGAAGATCTGTATATTTACTTCTTCATCTTAGGATACTTCATATACTTGTTCCACACTTGTTCTGCTACCAGCTCATCACTGTGAATCATGTATTCCATAACATGGCAGGCTGCAGTCTCATGGTGTGTGTGGTGCTGATACGTCTTTAACTAGTAAGACATTAGACCCTCTGGTGTGATGAAGTCTTGCCACTAGTATTGCAAAAATTAAAGGAAAAACATTTAACATCTGCATCTACAGAAAGAGAGATTTACATAAGCAGAATCTCCAGTACCTAGACAGTGCAAAGAGCAAAGCACAAGGCAAGTAGGGATGACTTACTGAGAGGTTATTAGGTGTATCCAGATAAGAGCTATAACTTGGGAAAGGGGGAGGTGTATTTATACATAGTGTATTATTTATGCACGTTACTTCTAATTCCCTAACTAGTTCTCTTTCCTCTCACGTATACTTTAGTACCCACCAACCAAAGAAAGATGTCTACAGCTAAATATCTGCCAATTATTATGGACTTTTGCTTAATATTCTATTGTTCCACTGACAGCACAGTTTTTAATATATCATTTTATACTATCCTGTACATCATCATTTTCCTGCCTCCCTTAGGGCTCTGGCTGTAATAGTTCTTATTTATTTCCACAAGCTAACATATATGCAAAAGATCTCATAGTCATGATGTCGCCTCCATCACCCTCACCTCTTCCCATCTTTGTTTTTGCAATCCTTTTTTGCCTGTTTTTAAAGGTACACTATAAAGAAATGTGAACAGAGCATGTGTGTGGACACAAACCAGGGTCAAACACACAGCTTCTCTCCTCTTCAGCAGCATTATACTGCAGCCTTTTATTGTGCCCTGTAGGTTTGGGGTTTTAGCTAATAAACTTGAAAACAGATCATAAGGGAAATAAAGGAAAACTCTCTTGCTATACCAATGGGTGAGGCAGGACTTTAACAGCCTGTGTAGTAACAGATCACCTCACGGAATCTGCTCAGCACCTTCTAAGAGAATGAAAGGAGCACTGACTCTGGGCTGGCAGCACTGCAGTCTGGTTAGTTGCATCAAATGCTATTTCTTACTGAGTTCTTTTTTTTGCCAAATGCTTTTTTTGAGGACACTCTGCAGCAGTATAAGCTGGAGGTGCTTGCAACTGCACCACTTTGTCTGAAAAAGAATAGATATCTTTAGGATCCTAGTTTTCAAACTTTCAGCAGTGTTTTTCTATAAATATATTTTGGCTGTGTTTTTTTTAAAGTGGGCTCTTTGGATCCAATTTCTTGACATTCCCTGGCTGACAGGTAGAAAAATACACTTCTTTTTTTCTTTCGGATTTTAATAACAATGAAAAAGTGTATAAGCTCTGTGGTCAAGACAGGACAGTGGGTACAAAAAATAGTTATCTTAAGGCAAAATTTACTGTTAGGGAAAATGGAACATTCCTTCTGAACTCACGAACTGGTAGTGCATGTGCAGGTTGGTTGTAGATGGTTGCTACAATAAGGCTTCTTTCATACAGGTGTGTTTATGCCCCAGGCTTGCTGGCCACAGTCCATTCCATTTACAGAAGCTGAATTAAACAATAACTACTGCATTGCAAAAAGAAGAAGGAAAAAAAGGTGAGCGTCAAAGGAGATGCCTGAGAGCTTTGTTAGGGCCAAGAAAAACCCTGTTGCAGTTGTCAGAGCTTGTTGATGTTGCAGAGAATGGCACTTTTTTTTTTTTTTTTTTTTCTGCTGGATTTTGTGGTTCTGCCTTAGGAAAGAAAGTAAAATGGAACGGAAGAACAAAGTCCTACTCTATAAATCAGCAGCTGCTCCTTGCCAGATCAAAGGAGTGACATTTTTGCTCCTGGACTACTTGTCCACTTTAGGTGCTTGACAGACAGCTAACAGCTGGCCTGTTACACAGTATAGGAGAGTTGGGCTACATCTTCTTCAGAGTAGATGACAAGCTAATCAGGGATACCCACAGCACAGGACATGTGAGTGTACCTTGATCTCTTCAAACATACCCACTACATAATTGCTAAACACCTTTATGCATTTTTGGCAAGTTGCTACTTAGGTAGTTTCCACTGAAACGTAAAAGGGAGAATTAGTGCCTTAATCCTATTTGATCGGGGAAGTCAAACAGATGTTAAATTTGTTGACAACTCTCCTTTTTGGTCAATTTAGAATTGATTAAAAAAATAATATGTTAAATATTGATAAGTTAAAAACTGGTGTAGAATACTTGAATGTGATATTATTCAAAAACTGCACTTTGTTTGGGTTTTTTGAAAGTTACCTAAAATGAGGTCTCTCAACTCCTGATTGTTTTCAAGACTGTTGGACCCTAATTAGTTTTGAAAATCTTTTCCTAGGAGTTTAGGATAACAAATTAACACATCTTTAAGTGTATGAGTTACTTAAGATTTTAGAGGAGATTTGTTGTCTACCTTTAACATGAATTTCTAAGTGCTAGCAAATCAAAGTGCATGCCAAATTAGCTAAAATTGTATTTAGCATCTTCACAAGATGTATGTATACAAACATGGAATTTTAATGTCTGCAGTAAAAATTTCAAAGTGATTCAGTTTCTAGTTGATTCCCATCTGCAATAAATCAAGTACAGGATGAGGTTAAATGCTATGGCTTGTGTCAATTGACTTTACATTTTATCTGTAAGATATGAATAGCTAAGGAAGTATGTCTGTTTGTCCCCGCCCTTCCTTTCAAGTATCTTTAAAAGATCATTTTTATGGTGCGTGGTAAAAAAACCCCATATATGAGCAACCTGATGGCACTGTCAAAAGAGGAACGCCTCCTCCTCCGGCGTGTGTTCTGTGGTTTCAGGTGGCATGAGCCAAAAGGCGCTCGTTTCCCACCAGGAGCCAAGGGGGAATAGGGGATGATACTTTTGCAATTAGGCTGCGGTTTGCTGGGAGCTAGTGGGGAACACCGTGCCCACCCGCGACAGTGCCGTGTGTGGAGCAGCGCTGCTCGGGCCCGCTCCGCACGGGGCACGGGGCATGGGGCATGGGGCATGGGGCATGGGGCACGGGGCACGGGGCATGGGGCATGGGGCATGGGGCATGGGGCACGGCCGGCCCGGCTCCGCGGGGGCAGCGGCACCCCCGGCCCGGCAGCGGAGCTCTGGCCCCACCTCATGGCGCCCTGCTGCACAGCGGGACGCCTCCCCTGGGGCCACCCGGGGTGCACCTCGAGGCCGGGAGCGACAGCGCTTCCCTGGCGGGCGCTGGTGCTGCCGAGCCCGTGGAACGGCAGGATGCGGCCTTGGCGCGGGGCCGTGAGGCTGTGAGGCTGTGAGGGCCGTGGGGGCTGCGGGGGCTGTGAGGGATGTGGGGGCTGTAGGGGCTGTGAGGGCTGTGGGGGCTCTGAGGGCTCTGAGGGCTGTGGAGGCAGTGGGGATTGTGAGGGCTGTGAGGACTCTGAGGGCTCTGAGGGCTGTGAGGGTTATGGGGGCTGTAGGGGCTGTGAGGGCTGTGGGGGCTGTGAGGGCTATGGGGGCTGCGGGGGCTCTGAGGGCTGTGAGGGCTGTGGGGGCTCTGAGGGCTCTGAGGGCTGTGGAGGCAGTGGGGATTGTGAGGGCTGTGAGGGCTGCGGGGTGCCCGGCTCGTAGGGACCATTTCCTTCCCTGCCGGGGAAGGCCCCGGGGCGAGGGCAGGGCGGCTCCCCGGTTTGCTGCAGTGCAGGTACTCCCCGTGACAGCCACCAGGGCTCTCCTCGGCAGAGCCAAATCGCTTCTCCGTGCTCCCAAGGGGCAGGAATCTGGTAATCCAGAGTAACACCTTTAACGAGGCAGATTTTCCTCTGAGGTGAATAGATACCCGTCTTGCCAATTCTCATGATTTTATCACAGGGCTCAAGTTATTTCATGTTAACTCGAGGTCCCAGCTCCAGGAGACCATGGTTATGTGAGAATCTTTTTAAGCAAGTTTCTAGATTTTGTGGCTGGGAAGAGCGTTTTGAAAATGTGGCGCAATGAGTGAAAAACTCGCAAAGTAAACACTGGGAAGAGCGCTGTTTAAATTTCTGATTTTTTTAGGACAGTCTCACAGTTACAGGACGAGGAAAATCACGATTTCCAACAACTGGCAGCTCCGAATGGCAGGAGGTATTTTTAGGAGGTCCAACATAAACACAGAAGATGCGGCAGAAGTCTTTGAGATGGTTAGCACCTACCTCAGGCTGCCTCAGGCACCCAGCTAAGCTGTTCTCTCTTATCTTCTGGAGTCTTCACCAAACGTGGATGGTGACTTAGGTCCTTTGAATCACACCTTTGACAGATGTGAGGTGTCTGAATAACCTTTAGAAAGTCCTTAACTCCCCTTCTCAAACAAGGCTGTCCAAAACTAGGTGAAGTTTTGCCAGGGAATAACCCAGCCTGTCCCTCCCGCTTCCTCTCAAAAGCAATCGCGTAACTGACTCCATTTCTCAATATTCATGACTTAGGGAAACCTTATTTAGATGGCTCATTTCGAGGTGACTAAGTCAGCTTTTTTTAATTTCCTATAAGGGATGCTGCAAATATGAGTTGGTAACCAGGTGTGGCATGGATTCAGTGAAACATAAACAAGGGCTTTTTCAACTGTTTTTGTGCATACACATACTGAAGGACGCCTAAACCTAATTCTGTCAGTTTAGAATACATAGTGGAGGGAGAAGTTAAATAAACTTAAGATAAATAGATTTTACTTGCTCAGATAAAAGTTTAGGTGATAGACAAAGACTGCTCTAAAGGCAGGGGGGTGGATATTGATAAAACTGTTTCTGCAAATTAGTCTTTTCTAATGCATTTTTTCAGACCGCTCTGAGCAGCTCACGACTTTTAATTTAATTTTTTTTCTGCTTGGGAAAGAGATAATTTTCTAGGCTACTTAGGAAAACATATTTTGTGACTCTTTCATTGGTTATTTTCCCTTCAAAATTAGGGCATTCTTGGGCAACAAGGGATCAGTGTAGCGGATGCACTTGAGCTAAACACTGACATGTTCATAGTCCAAATACTGAAACATCATTGAGGCAAAGATTTATTTCCCCATCCAAGGTGAAAACATTTGGATTACTTTTTAGAATGCATTCTTAGGCTCTTACTCAGCAAAAATATTGAAGCAGGTGCTTAGACCCCATTTATTCTTCAAGCTCACCTCCCATTTATGTGGGTTTAATAAGAGTTGAGCTTCTCATGTACATTTGGCAGGTTTTTGAAAAATCTTGGAAGACTGTTCCCCTTGGCACCTAAATTTTTTTAAAGATTAATTTTTTTATTCAGATGACAGATAGCAAACATTTCTAACCCCAAATTAGTATTGCTACTGTCGTTTTGTATTTTTCTTATTTCTGTGACTAACTCTGTGACAATGTTCATTCACTACTTCCTTTACAAGTCTAAGAGCGTAAGTGTCTTGGGCTAAAACTGAGTCAAAACTTTCCCTGTCATTAATCCTTTTAAAGAACTGATTGTGAATTCATCTCACAAATTTGTTTATTTCTCTGGTTTTCACATAAGGAATTGAGAACCGATTTATGCAGTGGCTGGTTTGTTAAATAAATTCAATATTTTAGCACCTCATTTTCAGGGATGGATATTTTAAGTGGAAATCCAGATTGAAGAGTGACACTGAAGTTTTGCGTTGTTCCTGGTGGCTCCATGTTGTTCCTCAGTTTCTCGTGGGGAACAGTCTACACTGCTGGGGTGGGAATGGTTCCCTCTGGCACCAGTTCATCTCGGAGAAGATATTAGGCATACAGGCGTGTGATGTGAGTTAAATATCACTCTCTGCTACCGTTCAGATTAGGCCTCCAGTTGGAAAGAAGTTAGAGTTTCCTAAGCATTCATGTACTTCATCCTCCTGAAACAAGACCTATTGTGACCCTACATATTTAAAGTGAATTTTCCATATTTTCCATGATAGCTATAAAGATGAAGATGTTTCTAATTCTGACTGCCAATCAGTACAGTCACTAACAGTTCATTTCAAGAACTAATCTTAAGCAGATTCAGTTATGGTGTGGTCATGGTGTTTCAAACTACAGGTACAGTATGTATGAAAAAGACAGTGGAAACAACAAAATTATTTTTGAGTGTGCCAGATTTGAAGAAGCAGATTAAGAGATCACTATTTGCTATTTATTCTCTTTACACTCTGCAGAAATATGTCTCTATGATTTTATCAGAACATTATTTTATTATAAGAATAAAATGTATTATGCAAATTTGAGTTTAACATTGTTTGATATGACTGGAGATAAAATATGATAAATATATAAAGAAGATTAATTAGAAGACTTCCTATAAAGTACAGAATGCATATTTATTTTGGACAAAGAAAACCAAGTCTCTATTTGAAGAGATGTGATTAAATGCATATATTTAGATTATATTGTCATGCTAATTATCAGTGGTAAGAACCAATTAGGACTAGTGCTACCAAATCACCAGACTACATTGCATATTCACTAGTGTACCTTTACTGCTCTACTGGGTTTTGCTGTAAGCAGATAAAAGTGAAATCACTTCCTTTAAAAGTCCATATTGTTGTACCTTTTGAGCCAGATCTTGTTCATTCATGCTTTCATAAACTGTCCCGCAAAAGTAACTAAAACTGCTTGTGTGAGAAAGACAAACTGACTGTAGGAAATAGATATGGCTGCTTTAGCTAGCAATTAAAGAAAAAAATACAAGATGCAAAAGCCCTTTTGATTCAAATGGCTATTGTTTGAATAAGCAAGGTTGGTAATCTGTCATTTGCAAAATGCTGGGAGTGAGTTTTTTTATTGAGCCTGCTATGTCAATGACATGTATTTCTCAACATTACACACCTCATTTATCATTCTGGAATGAGGACCAAGTGCCATATGAATGTAGAGTTTGTGAAGGTATTGCCTCACAGCCCTGGAGGCTGATGACCCCTCTTTATCTACACAGCAGGTAAGGCACAAACAGTGGCAATGTGAGCTTTCTCTGCAGTCCCCTGCCAGTGTGCCTGACTGTTAAGCTGGGGGAACAAAGGAAAGATAGCATATGGATAGCAGATTGTAGGAGCGCTGAAAGAGGACTGAGGAAATCTATGTTGGGTGTGTGGCTCTGCCAAAGATCTCTTGTATGACTTTGGCCTTGTCACTAAATCTCCTTCTGTCTCTGTTCCCCTCTGCAAATAGGGAGAAGGCGTCTCTCCTCTCCCCCAGGCTTTGCCTGGAAATCTGTTCAGACTCTGAATTCTCTTGGACAGTGTGCTTGTGAGGCATGGGGTGAAGTAAGACTGAGCTTCATTGGGTCCTCTAACTGCTGCTATCATCCAAATAATAGGAATTACTATTATCAGCAGAGTAACAAAGAAGTCCATGTCTTTTTGATAGATTTTACTCATCTTTTCAGGCCATTCAATCTTTGGCCTCTGGGTGAAGGGTATGAACAAGGTAAGCAATTAGTGTCAGGAGCAGAGCTGTGAATTCTTCTTTTATAGGGTTCCAAATAATGCTGAAAGCAGTGGCACTGTTCTCTTTTTTCACCTGTCTCTTAATGCCTTTTGAAGACATTTGTGCCTAAATAACATCAGGATGTTTCTCCAACACAAACTGAAGTGCTGTGCAAAAGGCTGTATTTTGCTTTACTTTGGCCCTGGATATGGCTCTCTGAGGGATTCAAAAACAGCCTTCAAAAAATGTAAAGGCTAGGGCAGGGACTGTTTTCTACGTCTCTGTTATGCACTGTGCATATTTATGGGACAGCATAAGGAATAAATAATAAAGCACAAACACTGCATTCTGTGCCCTTGTCTACCAATTGTGCTGATGCATTGCATGATGTAGCTACTTCTAGTGAAACTATGATTCGATTTTTAGGTTCATCTGAAATGTATGTCTGTTTTGCACCTGCAATCTAACAAATATAAATAATTTCATGTGTCATTTTTCAGACATACCCACTGATAGGTATAACTGATGCTGTTTATGAACAAGACTTTTCAGAGGAGCCATAGAAATGGAATATCAAAATCACCTGGATGCCTAAAGTCTGTTCTCCTATACCTTTCCAAGTATACACCTGGAAAGTATACAGCGTGTCTTCTCTCTAGAGGAAGTGTTGCTGGTATAGAGGACATTGCTTGCACCTGCTGTTATGCAGATGTGCAAAAGAAAAATGGAGAAATTATGAAATCAGAAATCAAACCCAAGAGCTGTTTTTCACAAGGACAAATTGTATCACTTCAATTGCTTTTTTTTTTTTTTTTTTTTTTTTTTTTTTTTTTTTTTTTCAGCAGGAAAATAAATATGGAGGACTCAAATTTAGGGCTTGAACTCTCATTTCCAAAACAACTAGCAAATTGCCTTAAGGTAGAGTTTGCAGTGAAAGACTGGCTTTATTCACATCGGCTGATAAAATAAGGCCACACTCCTGTGGGAGTGAATGGCTGGGTGAGATGGGGTTTTCAACACTCATCCCAAAGGCTCAGTCTGTGGAGACTGTCGAATATGTAAGGCTGGAGTACAGTGTTCCAATCTCTGTGCTCAGAGGTAAAGCAGATGTCACCTGAAACTCTTCAGGATGTAGAAATTTCTTAATGCTCTGCCTTGTTGTGTGAGCCCATTGAAAGAACACTTCAGAGGGCACCCATTTCTTACTAATGTAAACTTTCTGAGGAGTATCCAAAGATATGACCTCTGGGTGAACCTTTAACCTTCCCCTTAATTATTTGTTTGAAGACAGTGTGGAGTTCTCCTGCTGAGAGCCAAGGCCCATAATGCCTCACAGCTCTGTGAGCAGGGATATGTGTGCAGGGAAGTGGAGAGGGACATAAATAAGGGGACCACCAGATGTAAATAATAAAAGTGGTTGGGGTTTAAATAAAAAAAACCGAAAGAGCAATTTGGTTTTCCTGAAGAGTGGCCTGGTTGAAGAAAAGGGGTTAGTAAGATGGAAAGTGTGTGCGTGTGTGGGGGGGTGTTTCTGTGATTTTTTACAGGCCCAAATAAGTGTTCATTCCATTCTTTTAAACCTTGCCATCTGTATACACCATTAGAAGCTCACAGGAGAAGAGAAAACAGTCTTATCAGGCTTTCCTGTTAATCTCTATTGGCCTTAACTTTAGCTGATAAAAGGCGTGCTGGATGGAGGAGGTTCAGGTCAGGCTCCATTTGGTCAGCACAGCAACATTACTGGAAAGTAACTCAGCAAATAAGTCCTATCGGGAACCTTTGTCTCTGAGGACGGAAACACACTTCAAAATCACAGATCTGGCAGTGATGCCTTCACTGTGCCACAGTCAGAAGGGAATAAACAAATATATTGACAGTGTCTGAGTTTTTATTTTAATACCTGAAGTCATGATTAATTCTGAGGCAGGATGACATTTCTGACAACTGAATGATACTTTTCCTAAAGAATAAAGAATGTCTTTTGGATGTAAACAGAAAGATGCAATAGAGCCCTTTAGTATTACTTGTAGCATTTATGCATCTGTCTAATGAAATTTCCAGCACTGTGATTACAGAAGATGCAATCGAAGGTGTGCCGCCGTCCTTTATTATCTGCGAAGGAATTTAACCAGAGGGTGGGAGGGAGTGAGGGAAGTATGACAAAAGGCCTTGCGGAGTTGATGCTATATAAAGGCTAGCAATTTACTAAATGAGCAGATGAACTTAGTTTTCAGTTAACTGACTGAAAGACTTTGCTAGGCGTTGGATCGGGCCCAATGGCAATTATTGGAGGCTGTTTTGGATGATAGGCATGTTAGTATTACTGAAGAGGATTAAACGCTAGTATTCGACTTCATTAGCACTCCTTAAGGGTCACCAGGCGAAAGCCTGAGCTGTGAAATAGCACACAAAACCTGCACGAAGGCTCCAAAGTGTTCTCAAACACAAAGAGAAGGGACAAAAACAAGTGTGGCTCCCGAGTGATAGAAAATTGCCCTGTTTTCAAAGATATTTTGTGAATAGGCAAGTTTCGAAATTATTTTAGGGAAATTAATTTAGCTTGTGCTGATGTGGATTGCTGCGCATTAAGCTAATAAAAGATATGCAAGCACTTATTTTTGGATTACTAGCAAAATTAAATCCAGGCTCCGCAGCCAACTAACTGCCTTTACCAGTGCTCAAAAGCCTCGGCAACCACCCGAGTTTGAGATTAAAAAAAAAAAAACAACCAAAAAAAACCACGGTTATTTTGGGCCTAATATTAACCACATGTACCTGTGACTGGGGGTTTCTAACGAGTTGAAAGGTGCCTGAGTTAAGGGCAGGCAGGCGGTCGCCTTGCACGGGGTGTCCCCGCTTGGACACAGAGGTGGCCCCCAGCTGGCACTGACCTCCAAACGACCCTCGCCTTTACAGGCTCCAACTGCAGGAGTTGTAGAAGAGCAGAAGTCTTTCTGGGCCGGCACTTATTGCTGCTGCGCTGGTGATAAAACTTCAGACAGCCTAATTGATGGCTTTGCTGACCTAACGATACCTTGTGAAAGCACGGAGTGGCAAAGCCTGGTCCTCATTTATGGCCAGCTGCAAGGAGAGCTGGATCCCTAAGGTGGAAAAGGGAAAGGAAAGTCTCCCAGTCTGTGAACTTTAACCAGGATCTGAGTCACTTAGAAGAAGTTAAAGAAACAATTGTCTTTTAACACAAGTTTTCGGTCGCATTTACTTGTTCAAAGCCTTCTGGCAAATCCAGCTTTAAGCTGGCTAGTAAGATAAGCGTGTTACCGGTTACAATTTCTGAGCAGTTAGAGGAAAATCCTTTAAAGTGAAATTATACTCTTTTAAAAAGGCAACGTGAAGCAAAACACATTTCCACAGCATGCTAAAATCCTGTCACTTTTAAAGCAGAGGTGTTCTCAAAACAGAGAAGCAAGCTGATGAAAGGACTTCTATTGTTTGTATTCTGTTGCAGGTTTATTAATGCCAGAAGAAGAATAGTACAGCCTATGATTGACCAGTCAAATCGAGCAGGCAAGTTCCAAGTAGTATCTGTATTCAAGTCCCACAGGCGCAAATCCTCATCAAGTTATTCTTCAGGAGTCCCATCACCTGGTAAATAAATGCTCCAAACCAGGCATTCTGGGAGATTATTTTTTTTCCTTACGTCTCCAGAATTCCACTGTAGGAAGCAACTTCACTAATTGGTGCTAATTGGAGATTTCCCACCCTGACTCTACTGAAACTGCTTTTTATTTTCTCTCTGAATTGGTAATTGGGTACAAGTAGTAGTGCCACAAGCAGTTTGTTTGACTGTGAGCTCTTGAATTACTCATTGCTTGTCTGCATCCAATCAGCAGGACAATCTCATTTTCTTGCTACCCACAACTCCTTGGTGTATGCATTGCTTTTACTTCTGGAAGGAGAGCTGTAAGACTCATTGTATCCATTCATTTGCTTTGACTATTCACAATATGCTAGTAATGTGACATGGTACCATACTGCCAGAAAATATTAAAAGATTATTACTTTTGTTTAAGAATGCACCAGATATACTCCCAGTGAAACATGATTTTTGTAACAATACCTTTTTTACATTCCTATTAAAAGATTTAGAATATGTAACACTTTACACAACAACTGGTACCATGTTAATCATTTCTCTTTCTAATATGCATTTCCTCAGCATACTAGGGAGTTGTGGTTTCCTAACATGAGGTTATGGGATAAAACTGTTCTCCATGTGGTGATGACTGTTGTCACTAACAAGGGCTTTAACTTGATGGTGATTTCGCCTGCTGGTTCACTTTGAAGGTTTTTGAAAAGGTTATTAAACTTTGGGCAACTCCTCCCATGTAGCATTAAATTTCTTTTTCATTAACAGGTAAAAAGGGGGGAAAACACTAACTCAACTAACCATGCAAAGCCTTAAGCCAAATGCAGTGTATACATAAATAGGAAAAACCACATCTAGAATTTCCCCACTCTTTCTAGAGTAGATGAGAGTAGTTTTATAAGTTTTATTAAGTTTCATTGTAAATAGCCTGTGTCACAAATGCCAGATTCACAATTTTGTGTAATTAGAGAGGAACAGAATAGGTACTTACTTCATTAAGAAAAAACACATAGCACTTCAGCGAGCTTCTACTGTTTTGCATTAAAGGTAAGTAGAGAAACAGATCCTAAGCAAGTGAACTGCTTGACAAACTTGTTTATTGGGCCCCCTATAGCATTTTTATTCTATAGTCCTGGTAACATAATCAGCTCATAAAAAGCACAACCTGAGTTTAAAGTGACAGCCAAGATATTGTATATAGCGTTTCAGTGCTGAAACTGGAACAATTGCTGATTGTTTGGTGTGTCTTCTCTTCTTTCTCCTCTGTGTCCACGATTGACTACAATCAGGTTTTCTTCTTGATCCTTCAGTGAGCCAAGGAGCAGCGTATAGTCCAGAAGGTCAGCCGATGGGAAGCTTTGTGTTGGATGGTCAGCAGCACATGGGAATCCGGCCTGCAGGTAGAGTCTGTGTGTCCTCTGCACTGCAGCTGTGCAGCTGCAGCCGCCTCTCCCCCATTGCTCTTCACCAACCTCATATCTTACAACTCCCTTCATCGTAAGGACTTCACATTTGGCTGCCTTGCTTCTTTCTTTTCCACTTGGGGTGTGGTCAGGGGAAGGCTGGCGGGGAAGGAAAAATGTGAAACAAACAAATGAAAACTCGAAGCAAGAAAGGTGAA
>NC_139761.1:29960406-30085406 GCF_965231275.1 Zosterops lateralis | reverse complement strand
TCCTTGTTGGCTATATAACTGTCTCTTGGTGGAGGTGCTGTTTTAGTTCCCACTCATTGTGGGCAATATGGAGTTTCTCTTGTAAATTTTCTTCCCTTCTTGGGTTTTCTGCAGGAAAGGATAAGGGGCCCATTGTCCATAATCCTCTGTTTAACAGTATTCTTTGAGAGATTGCAGGCACAGGGCCAAATCCTGCTTTCCTTACTCATGTGAATAGTCCCACTGACTTCAATGGGCCTCGTGAATAAGGCAGCAGGATTTGGCCCGTAATGATATAATAGGATTTTAAGATTTGTTCTAGGAGAAAAACACGACATGTACTTTTAGGACTAAACCTTTAAGGTACTGAGCAGCAGCATACCCCATTGACTTAACTGAGTGTTGAAAGCATTCAGCATCTTTCAGGAGTTGCTTAGCACTTCAAAGATCAGTACTTTTGTTGGTATCTCAGTTTTGTTCATTTATGCCGTTGGGTCCATTGATCTGTGTGTGGAATTTGCATTGATACTGCTTAGCAAACCCAGACAGGATATATCCTTTTACATTTTTAAAATACCAAAGAGAAGCAAATCATATATTTATGCTCAATTGACAAGTCTTTACATATAGCCAGCATCTTTGTAAAAATTATCGTAGGAATTCACCCACTAGGTTTTTTTTAAAGTACACTTATATTTTGTGATACTCAGTTGTGCTCAATATTTAGTTCTGTTATGTGCATTATCCTGCTGAATGATCAAATTAAATGCAAACTAGAATTTGAATGTCTGCAAACATTGGCAAGAATCTGCAGCTAATTTTAGATGGAAGATTTGCAGTGTCTGTTGTTTTTCCTGTTCATTTTAGATGGGTAAATTGTAAAAACGTTGAGGAATCTGACCTGCTTTTTTTCCCCTTTTTGTCTAGGTTTGCAAGGCATGCCAGGGGACTACGTATCTCAGGGTGGTCCAATGGGTATGAGTATGGCACAGCCAAGTTACACTCCTCCCCAGATGACCCCACACCCAACTCAATTCAGACATGGACCCCCAATCCATTCATATTTGCCAAGTCACCCCCACCACTCAGCCATGATGATGCACGGAGGACCCCCTACCCACCCTGGAATGACCATGTCAGCACAGAGCCCCACAATGTTAAATTCTGTAGACCCCAGTGTTGGTGGACAGGTTATGGACATTCATGCCCAATAGTATAAGGGAACTCAAGGGAAAAACAAAACAAAAACAAACAGAAACTATTTTAAGACTTTTGAACTTTGACCAGATGTTGACGCTTAATACGAAATTCCAGACAGCTGTGATTATTTTTTACTTTTTGTCATTTTTCATCAACAACAGAGGACCAATGAAACAAGAACACAAATGTGAAATCATGGGCTCGCTGAAATGAATATGTCCATGTACAGATCCTCTGGAAAAAAAAAAGACTCCAAGAGTTATAACTACTGTAGTATAAACATAGGAACTAAGTTAACTTGTACATTTCTGTTGATCACTCCGTTATGTTGCCTCAAATAGTTTTAGAAGAAAAAAAATCCTTGTTTTCCACACTATGTGTGTTGTTCCCAAAAGAATGACTGTTTTGGTTCAGCAGTGAAGTCACTATCCATGAAAGACCTGTTTTGGCCAGTGAGAAAAGAACTACCCTGGAGATGAAGATGAAAAGTCTTGCTGGGTCTCTCATCACTCAGAAGACTGTTCCAAGAAGGCCTTGTCATTCCCTCATTTTATTCCTTCATAAAATGTGTCCTTTAGTTTCAAACAGATCTTTATAGTTTGTGCTTCATTAAGTCTCTCCCCATTCCTCCCAATCTATTTTTTTTTTTTTTGGACTCTTCTTCAAAGAGCTTGCAGGTGAAGATTTAAAAGACAGAACAGACAGAGCAGAAGCTTCTTCCAGTAGTTCTGAGCCTTGGCTTTGGACAAAACAAAACTGAAAGTTGGGCAGCTTTCCTCAATGAAAGAAGTTACTAACGGTCTTTGCACCAAACCTAGGACTTTATCATGAACTCAAAGCTTGGGAAAAAAAAGCAAGAGAATACTGTAACAAACTTCGTACAGAGTTCGGTCTATTAATTGTTTCATGTTAGATATTCTATGTGTTTACCTCAATTGAAAAAAAAAAAGAATGTTTTTGCTAGTATCAGATCTGCTGTGGAATTGGTATTGTATGTCCATGAATTCTTCCTTTCTCAGCACGTGTTCCTCACTAGAAGAAAATGCTGTTACCTTTAAGCTTTGTCAAAATTTACATTAAAATACTTGTATGAGGACTGTGACGTTATGTTTTAAAAAGAAAAAAAAAGGTGTTAAGTCACAAAATGCGGTAATAAATATTTCATTTTTGATTTTTTGCTAGGCTTTTGTGTTTTTAATTATGTTTAGGAGAGTCTGAGGTTATCTTGAGAGATGTCTCAAGCATATTTCTTATCAGCATTGAGAAGAAAAATCAGAAAAAAGCTTGTCATCACATTAATAGACTAATTGAATGAAAGACTATCTGAGGTTATATATTTCTGCTGATTACTGATATTAGTTTTTTGCCAGATTAAGCAAAATTTGAAATATTGTCTCACCAGCTTGCATTTCAGAGGTATGTCTAATACTTGTACTACCTGCTAATAACATAGAAGCTGAGCTTGAGTTGTGAAGGCCCAGGCATGAGATGACTAATGCCATGTGTGTACATGGATGTGTGTGTACACCCATAACCACAGCAGACCTTAACTCCAGGTATTTAGCTCAGAGGCAAAGAATGGCTTTATTGTAAGAGCAGTAAGAGTAGGTTTAGAAGTTTTAGGAGGAGAAAAGAAGCTTTGACTCCAACGGGAATTTGTCCTATGCGAGAATTGCATAAGCTAGCTTTTGAGATGCTTTTACTACTTTTGTTGTCTTTAGTTGTTTTCAGGAAAAAAAAAAAAAAAAGAAAAAAAAAAAAAAAAAAAGTGAAACAACAAACCAGCAGCTAATGACAGAAGATGTTGATTTGACATTTTGTATACAAATAGCTGGAGTAGAATCATGGTTAAAGTTTGTTTTTTCTTAAATAAAAACTTCTGGCATTTTGAAGCAACTAAAGGAGAGTTTGAACTAGGAAGAGCAATGAGCAATATTAGAAAAAGCAGCCTCTCACCTTCCTCAGTGGCACTGTTAAGTCAGCAAGAGTGGGATGGGGCCCAAAGAGTAGGGGAAAGCTCTGCCTTTATTCCTGGGAGGAGGGGAGTGGGAAAGGACTTGCAATTAATTAGACTTTCTAGGAAACAAAAATTTCCAACTTCAACATCTGTAAATGTGTAACCCTTCCCCTCCTTCCTTCTCATCGTTCCAGCTGGCCAGGGTGTTTTTAAAAACTTTGAGTGACAACTTTTACCCTTGAAATGTGGAAAGAGGTTCAGCCTCATAGTTAATGTTTAATTTCTGAGCTGAGTAAATGGACCCATGCTGCTGGCGACAGAAGGGAGGATGCCAGTAGAATGGGTGTGAGGATTTATTTAGCAATCGGGTCCTGCTTTGTGGGCGTCTCTTATAAGGCTTTCATATGAAATTTTGATTATAATTCCCTGCTCGGCTTTGATGCTCTCTGTCCTGGTTAAAATCACATCGACCCTTCAGTCACATAAGAAGACCACAGCCTGGGTGCCTATTTCCAAATTCTCTGATTTGTGTGGTTGCAAAATTTAAGAAGGCAAGATTACTTGTGTTAGCACTTTAAAGGGGAGGCTCTTATTTTTTATTTTTTTAAAACAGTACTTTATTTCCTTGCAGATCTTTTCTCTAGAATTTGAGGAGAAATGTCACAAATCACGTTGGTAAAAGGACAGGGAAGAATGTAGCCATAGTAGATATTTATTTTCATAATGAACTAAATATGTGCATTGCTGTGTTGTGTTTTATTTTCTTTCTTTTTTTTTCTCCCCCTTTTGGGCTGTGCTTTCCGTGAGATGTCTTGCTGAAATCCAAGGTACAATATCGTGCAGAGATTTCTCCGCCTGAGATTCTCTGTTTAGCACGGAAGGTTCTGATTTTGGTATTTTTAAGAACTGCTCAGCTGTCAAAAGCAAACAAAACGGGAATAATGTTTTGACAGCGGTATAGTGTTAAAGAAAATACTCGAGTCTGAATAAAAATTGCTTATACTGTGGGAAACGAAGGGTAACAGAAGAAACACCTTTTGTTTACATACACACATGTTTATAATCCCAAATTTCCATTTCGCCGAGCGGGTCTGCGTTGGGAGTTGCGTATGGAGTAGTCACCACAAATGAGGGATTTTTCTTGCAGATTTTGCTGCCTTTCAGGCGAAGAGAGGAGGGGAGCGCACCTACCTCCGGCAGCGCTGCCGCCCGAGCCCTGCCCGCCGCGGCCAGCGGGCACCGCGGGGCCGAAGAGGAGATGCCGGGGGAGCCGGGCGCTCCCCGCCTTTCCCTCATAGCCGCAGAGACAGCCAGGGAGAGAGAATTGCCCCATTCCAGGTTTGCCAGGGCCGGGGGGGGGCGGGAGGGGCCGGGGCGGGCCGGGCAGGGGCAGGGGTGCGGCGGGGGACGGGCCGGAGCCGCTCTCCCTTGGAGCCTTTGCCCATCGCTCCAGCGGCTCTCCAGCCTTCCCGAGGGGACTGCGGGGCTGCCGGCACCGCCTGTGCGGGGGCGATGAGGAGCTACCAGCCCCACTATACGTCTGATGCGTGTGCTAGGAAAAAAAAACCCATGGAGCCCGGAAAAGGGCAGAATGTTTTCCCCAGGCAGGAGCGCGTCCCCGCTGCGAGGAGCGGCAGAGAGCGCTCCCTGCGCGGAGGGATGGAGGGATGGATGGATGGATGGATGGATGGATGGATGGATGGATGGATGGATGGATGGATGGATGCGCCCTGCACGTCTCCCCTACCGCATCCCTGGTTCAGCCCAGAGGAAATGGGGCCGGCCTTTTAACTCTCCTAACAGCACTTGGGGGAAAAATCAAGGCCCTGGCGCTGAGCGGGAGCGAGGCAGCTCCAGGCTGGGCAGCTCCAGGCTGGGCAGGACCGCAGGGAAGGAGGGGCGCATGGGGGCAAGGTTTGCAGGCACATTTTAATATTAATAGTTTTGGTGGCGAGAAAGAGACAGACAGAAGGGAGGTTGCTCCTCTGGGCAGAGTCTCTGCGACAGTGATGATGGATGACCCCGCACAGCTAAACAACTCCTCCCCTTCATCCCCGCACGGTGTCAAAGCTACTTTACTTGCGGCTTTAGGAATAAAAAAAAATAAATAAACACCTTCACCCCGTTCCTTGCATCGATTTACGGATCATCATGAATCAATTACCGCTCTCAATATTTTAGAATTTGCTTACGAAGAAAAGAGGGTCTGCGGGTGGAGAAAAAAAATAAAATCTTAGTCTTAGTAAGAAATACAGCATCTTCTTGTATAGGCCTGTGAGTAAAAAATCGCGGCTAATAGTTAGTGTTTAAACATTTTTTCAGGAGCCGCATTACTAGGACGGGGTGAGTATCTTTATCTTTGGGGCGCATCTCCAGGAGCGCCATCAAAACCAGGGGGGAAAGAGAAAGAAAAGAGAGAAAGAGAGAGAAAGAGAGAGAAAGAGAGAGAAAGAGAGAGAAAGAGAGAGAAAGAGAGAGAAAGAGAGAGAAAGAGAGAGAAAGAGAGAGAAAGAAAGAAAGAAAGAAAGAAAGAAAGAAAGAAAGAAAGAAAGAAAGAAAGAAAGAAAGAAAGAAAGAAAGAAAGAAAGAAAGAAAGAAAGAAAGAAAGAAAGAAAGAAAGAAAGAAAGAAAGAAAGAAAGAAAGAAAGAAAGAAAGAAAGAAAGAAAGAAAGAAAGAAAGAAAGAAAGAAAGAAAGAAAGAAAGAAAGAAAGAAAGAAAGAAAGAAGATATAAAAAGCCCAGAAGCGAAGCCCACAATCCCCCCCCTCCCCCAGTGCTGGCTCTGGGAAGGCGCGGGGCCGGGCCGGGCTGGGATGGGCTGCGCGCCCGCGGGGACACAGCGGAGCCCGGCTCGGGGGCTGCGGGCAGTGGGAAGGAGCCTTCAGCAGGGACACAGAGTGTGTGAAGTTGGATTTCTCTCGTTTTCTCTGCATTCTCCCGTTTGCAGCAGTGTTTGAGGATCTCAAGGTGTTTCTATGGCTACCTTATGTATGTGGGAGGGTCATATGTGGGGGTGCCCAAGAGAAAAGGCAGCTCTTGGGTGATCATTTATCAATGTCACCCACATAATGATTCTCTCTGCAGCCTTCTATTGATGAGGATAATTACATTAGCTCAGAGTGACTGATCAATGAAAAACCACCAAACAAAAACTTCTTTACTCTTCTATAATACCAAAAACCGATACAGAAATAAGATAGAAAGGGAGGGTGGGATTTCCCTTTCCTTCCCTTTAGCAACTATTTTTGTAACGAACAAGGGAAAGCGAGGAAGTTTTATCCGATTAGTTTCCTTTTCAGAAGAGGCTACCATTTTGTGAAAGTGTTCCCTTAAAACCTCTTGGCATCACCCCGTGCCTAGTAAAAGCAAATCGTTATTTAAAATAATAACTACTACTTCTTCCCTAGCCCCTGAATCCTTTGCTTTTACGGTTGTGTTTTGTGATGGGAGGGGGGGATTGGGAGGGGAGGGAAGAGCGGGAGAGTTTGGAGCTGCGAAGAGGGAAAGGGAAGGCAAATAACTTTTCTTGTGCAATTTCAACTGTCTCTGTTTGTCAGGTTTTCTTTGGTTTTATCACTTCATAAAGTGGCTCTATTAAAGATGGAATGTGGCCTCCTTGAGATGCTGCTCTGTCGGTGAAAGCTCGCAATTAAATTACGGGTACGTTCTTTCCAGAGTTAAAAATCAATGTTTTCTCAATTAAAGCGAATTTTAATGCCTTTATTGGGAGTTGTTAAGGACGCCGTAAATTTTACTGTAATGCCTCTGAGCTCCGAAGCCCTGCCGGCGGACAGGTTGATATTCATGTTGGTTTTGGCGGAAGAGCTTGTTGCCGGTTTTGTTTTCTCTCTAAAGAGCCTTCTTCAGCAAACTCAATCGTTTTGAATAACTGCGAGACAAACTGGTGCAGAGGGGCGGGGGAGCCTTCTGCCCTTCCCTCTCCATTTCGTGCTGTGGCTGTGGCGGGGAGCTCTGCCTTTACCGCTCTGCCACCGGCCTAAAGGGCGGCTTTTCCAAGGCTTTTCTGGGAAGGGAGACACGCTCCGCTTTGGGAGCGCGTGTTTGGCCAGGCGGGGAGGGGCCGGGGGTGCTGAGCGGGGGATGCTCCAGGGAAAGGGAGCTGCCCGCCTGGCCCGGCCCGGCTACCTGCGGCTCTGCAGGGCTCCCTGCGGGTCTGCAAGGGCTCCCTGCGGCTCTGCAAGGGCTCCCTGCGGCTCTGCAGGGCTCCCTGCGGCTCTGCAGGGCTCCCGTTCAGCTCTCCCAGGGCTCCCGTTCAGCTCTCCCAGGGCTCCCGTTCAGCACACCCAGCGCTGGGAAAGGAGCGGGCCCGCTCCTGCCGGAGACCTGACATTTCTGTAGGAATCTCCCTTACAGAGATGACCACAAGTTAGCCCAGGGGATGTAAATGAATGGAAGTTGGAATAGGGCTGGCAGAGACACTTTTTTTTTTTTTTTTTTCCTTGCCAAAATATTGTTTCTTCACAAGCTACTGTGAAGTGAAATCCCCGCCAGGAGGCTGATGTTGAACACATTTACACGGGGTTAATTCCCCGAGCCGCAGGAGAGATCGGCCCTGGCCCTGAGATCACAAATAGGCCCCCATCGCCTGGTTTTGTCCGAAGAGTGTTTAAAATTCCTCAAATTACCTCCATGAAGAACCAGTGCAAACTCCTTTAGAACCGGTGCAAACACCTTTGATTAAAGCGACTGTCAGATTCCTCGGGATTGGGAGAGAGAAAACGCAGGGTAGGATGTATTTATTATTTATACTACAGTCCACTGTGAACAGTTGGAAGGGGAGGATTAGAGCCCGCGTTTGAAAGAGGAGACAAGAGAAAGCGAGAGAGAGATGGAAGCCTGTCTGTGGTTCGGACCAGGCTGCTCCATTTCTCCCCCTCCCGCCCGTCCCGCAGCGCTGGGTGAAGGACCCGCCATCGGGAACCCCACCGCTCCCATTTGCACTCAACTTTGTATTGTTCTGCTTCAGCCTGCTGCGTGCCACTAAACACAGCCAGTCCCTAGGGAGGGAAAAAAAAATTATATATATATATATATATATATATATATATATATATATATATGAAACCACCACCCCCCCTGCCCCAAAAGAAACCCAAAGCAAAGCAAAACAAAACAAAAGCAAAAAAAACCCACCAAACCCACAAAAAAGCCGAGGGGGGTCACGACGGATGCTTTCCACTCTCAGGTTTGTGTCTGTGTTTAGAAATACAGGGCAGGGGAGAAAAACAAAGCCACAGGCGGGTTCTCACCAAGAAGGTTTGCTTTAGGACCTCCCGTTAATGGGAGCCCATAGAGCCCGTGTATTTGGCTGAGGTGGAAGTGAGGAGTTCGGGAGCTTATTTCATATTTTATTTTATTTTATTATTCTTTTAATACTTTTTTTTCCCCCTGTGGCTGCGGCTCTCCAATTCGGAAACATTTTCAAATCTATGAGCCTTGAATGGACAAATACTCGCTATTAATATGGGACATGGACGAGTGGCAAAAAAGCTGAATGGAAACCGTGCGGTAGCTTTAGGAGAAACTAACGATGTGCTTCAGCTCTTGCCATTACAGGGAAGGAAAGAGGGGGAAGCCCCTTCTGATTAATAACTAGCAGGGTAATGTTGAGGGCTTTTTCTGCCCGATTGCCTTTTTGAATTAGAGCCGATTTCTTCACACTTCAATAGGGCCTGTCTCTTTTAAAATGACTGACAGATTTGTTTCTCCTTTTTTCTCTCCCTGAGACTTAATGATGTAAATTTTCTAATTAGTTAAATCACGTTGCTTAAAGGCCTTAATGTTTACCGGGCAAGGAATGATAGCCGCGTTCGGATCTCTCGAAATAACCAGCGAAATAATATTAGAGTTTTTACAGCGGGAGGAAGGGAGGGGGAAAGCGCGGAGGGAGAGATGGGCTGGGGAAATATCACGTAAAATGAGAGCTAAAGTTCAGCCCGGAGCTTCTTCCCTCCTCCCCCACGCCCCCGAACCCGCTTTTATTTTTCAATCAGCTAAGATTTAATTAGCAGCCCCCGGGCCGGACGATCTGATATTTTCTCATTAGTTTCCCATCAGTAATCTTGAGTGTTAGATTGGCTTAAAGGTTGTCAACATTTGACCAATTTTATTTAAGGCAAAGAAATCGCGCATTATAGCTCGGGGACCCGAGACCTGAAAATAAATCCTGCCCGGATCGGCGGAACTAACATGAGAAAAAAATGTTGACAATTCATCGTGGCGTTTAATAAGTTGCGTAATGTGCGGTGTGTGATGTGCGGTGTGTGAGATGTGCGGTGCGGGTGATGTGCAGTGTGTGATGTGCGGTGTGTGAGATGTGCGGTGTGTGTGGTGTGCGGTGTGTGATGTGCGGTGTGTGATGTGCGGTGTGTGTGTGTGATGTGTGTGATGTGCGGTGTGTGATGTGCGGTGTGTGTGTGTGTGCGGTGTGTGTGTGATGTGCGGTGTGTGATGTGCGGTGTGTGATGTGCGGTGTGTGTGATGTGCGGTGTGTGATGTGCGGTGTGTGATGTGCGGTGTGTGTGTGTGATGTGTGTGATGTGCGGTGTGTGATGTGCGGTGTGTGTGTGATGTGCGGTGCGGGTGATGTGCGGTGTGTGTGATGTGCGGTGTGTGATGTGCGGTGTGTGATGTGCGGTGTGTGATGTGCGGTGCGGGTGATGTGCGGTGTGTGATGTGCGGTGCGGGTGATGTGCGGTGTGTGATGTGCGGTGCGGGTGATGTGCGGTGTGTGTGATGTGCGGTGTGTGATGTGCGGTGTGTGTGTGATGTGCGGTGTGTGATGTGCGGTGTGTGATGTGCGGTGTGTGTGTGCGGTGTGTGTGATGTGCGGTGTGTGTGTGCGGTGTGTGTGATGTGCGGTGTGTGTGATGTGCGGTGTGTGTGTGCGGTGTGTGATGTGCGGTGCGGGTGATGTGCGGTGTGTGTGTGCGGTGTGTGATGTGCGGTGTGTGTGATGTGCGGTGCGTGTGATGTGCGGTGTGTGATGTGCGGTGCGGGTGATGTGCGGTGTGTGTGTGCGGTGTGTGTGTGCGGTGTGTGTGATGTGCGGTGTGTGTGATGTGCGGTGCGTGTGATGTGCGGTGTGTGATGTGCGGTGTGTGATGTGCGGTGCGGGTGATGTGTGGTGCGCGGGCGCGCAGGCGGGAGATGCGCACGGGGAGACCCGCGCACACCTGGCTGTGCCCGTGTGTGCGTGTGTGCGGGCACACGTGTGCGTGCCCCATGGGCGTGTCCGTGTGCGTGTCCGTGTGTGTGTCCCATGCGTGTCCCTGTGTCCCATGCGTGTCCGTGTGTCCCATGCGTGTCCGTGTCCGTGTCCGTGTGCGGGCGCGCAGCTCGGGTTCCCAGGCGCAACCTCGGAGCGCCCCCTGCTGCCCGCGCCCGGCTCCGCCCGCGCTTCCCTGCGCGCTTCTTCCCTTCCCTGCGCCCTTCGCTTCCCTGCGCGCCTCCTCTCCAGGAGAGAGGGTTCTCCTTGCCCCGCAGCCCCTTCCGGCCGGGGGGATCGTACCGTGCACTGTTTTCCGAGGCTGCCCTTCCCCTCTCCGTGCGAGCGCAGCGCTGCCGGGGGCGGAGGGAGCGCGATGCTTTAGTGCCCCCGCCGTTCCCCCTGCGCGCCCCCCGGGCCCGGGGCAGCCTAGGGGTGCTCAGGGGCCACCCTGGAATTTGGCTGCCCCCGTGGCCCCTCTGTGCGCTCCTGGCCGCAGGCGCGGAGGGAAAAGGCAGTAAAGCGCTGCCCGACGGGTGTCACAGGGCTCCAGGGATTTCTAGGCAAGGCCAAGGCTTGGTGTTTTCTGAAAACAAGTAGGGTAAAATGGACCGGTCTGTTCGGATTTCAGCCCAGAGTTCTCCTCTGTGATGGAGCGGGCCGCCCCCGCCCTCCCTGCGCGCAGGCACAGCACATCCTGAACTGCCCTGCCAAAGAACGCACCCCAGCCTCTTCCCATCCTGCGCTACTACAGTTACAGATTTACTATTTAAAAGGTTATTTTGCCCAATTAAAAAAAATTAAAATAATCGCACAAACCCAGCGCTCAAACCCGCCTCTCGTCCCGTCGGTTCAGGGATGTGCCCAGATAAAGTCCGGCCAAAACAATGCTGGGCAAAGATATTGCTGCACCAACACGGTGGTGGCTCAAATTTATTTTCTTTTAAAAAATGTGCGTGAAAGGGGATGGGGGAGGGTGGAAGAGAATATTTATCAGAATACCAGAAGACACCTTTCTTGAAACAAAGGCGAGGGGAATCATCTGTATTGCAAATCCATCAGAGACCAAATAACAATATTTATAGTCGGGCGTTCAAAAATACAATGTGCTTAAATAACAACAAACGCTTACTACAGTCGCTACAGCCCAGCTTAATAAAAAATTAGCCTTACTGACAGTCTTGTCAACGTCTTAAGTAAATTATCATAGCGATGGTCTTTGGAGAAGAAAACCCACACTACTCGCTAAACACCTCCTATCATTAATCTTGAGCCACTTGAAGATTATGATGGAAAGAATGGGATCAGTAACCATTATCATCTCAAATTGCTGTTAAAAACTCCGCTGTTTATTTTTGCAACAAAAGCGAATGTATCTGGGAAATGCAGAAAAGGGAAGAAAGGAAAACACAAGAAAGGCAGAACAATTGAAGCGAATCCTGTTGCAACCTCGATGATAAACACATGGAAAAAGCTGTTACTGCTCTGCGGATTGCTGGAATTTGGGTAGACCTTAGAAAAATAAACAAAGTGATGACTCCGCACCAGTTCTGTAAATGCACCGCTACAGGAAAAAAAAAAAAAAAAAAAAAAAAAAAAAAAAAAAAAAAAAAAAAAAAAAAGAAACTTCTTAAAATTATTTGTGGTTTCCTGAATAGTCGGTAGTTGCCTTTATCTACATTTATTGCTTGATAAAGATCAAACGTATTTAAAATATACTCTCACCTTTCACTGTTCATAGGTAGAAAAAAAAGTTAATTTCGACACTTTTTTGCTCGTATTTTGTATGCATTGCGTGTTTTCCAGTACTGGTCAGAATAAAGTCTGTAGTGTAGTTTTCTGAGGATCCGACAGACTCGGAACATTTGCTCAGAGTGAAACCTTTCCAGAAGCGATTCTGATTTTTACTGCAGTCTCTCCTGTTAGAATATCATCCCTCTTTGAAATACATTTTTACAGACGAAAAATAGTATTTTCCCCTCGTTAAACGGATTTGTCAGAGAAGGGAGAATCTGCTGCTTTAGGGACACTCGACCTGCACGTTATCAACGGCTCTTTACACCTTCAGTGGATCCACCAATCGATGTGAGATGGGCACACGCCTGAACACAATCAAACACAGGTTTTTGGAGTTATTCTTTCAAAACGTGGAAGTTTACAGGAAGCCTTTAAAGAGGACGCCACCCCGGCGGGCCCTTCTCCTCCCCTCCCTGGCAGCCAGAGGACAGGCTGCCATTAAACCAGGTCCTTGCGAATTAAAATAAACCAAACAATTCTTTTCGCCCAGCAGAGCTGCATCTCCTCGTTGTTTCCGCGGCGGTTCACGCCGGCAGCGGTGTACAGAGGCAGAGACGGCCGGGCTGCTCTTCCCCTTCCGCGGGGGATTTGCTCCCAGGGGCGGCTCGGGGCGCGGGGAGGACGCGCGGGGAGGGCGCGCAGGTAGGCGCGGTGGGGACGCGCACTCAGGCGCGCATTCAGGCGCGCAGGAAGGCGCAGCAGGAGCAGGAGCCGCAGCCCGAGCAGCGCTCCCAACTCCCCCGGCGCGGCCCCGCAGTGACCCCAGCCCGGGGCTGCCGAGAGGTGAGAGGTGACGCTGTTAGCCAGCGCAGACCTGGCCCTTTTAAAGCCACAGCTAATCAGTCCTTTACTAAATTAAAATCTAGGAACCAGAGGGGAAGCAATTTCGATGTAAAGAATTACCGTGCGCGCTCCCAGAACGGATAGTATTGAAATGAGGACGGGGCTCGCTGCCACAGACAGATTTGTCACCCAGGAGCGCTCGGGCTAAGATAAACTGTAAAATTATACATCCGCCCTATAGATCCCATAGACCCGCACGTGTGGGAGATTACGTATGGCACAAATCCACAATAATAAAATAAGGATGTGGAGCTGGTACAAAACTCCAGCCCCACAAACGATGTTGTCACAGGGCAGCGGGCACTGGGTGGGTGATTGCCCACCCAGCTAAAGGCTCAGAGAGTCATTATCATGTGGGAAGAAATTAAAGCGGAAAAAAAAGTGATGCATTTTCCTGTCAATTCATTTGTCTTCGATTTCGAGTTATTCTTTAAGCTCTGTAAGAAATAGGAATGAAGTGTGTGAGAGGGGCGTGTGTAAATGCACTACAGACACACGGTCCCCCCGCCTGTGTTGTGATGTCCGAGTGTGTGCCATCTGAGCACACCGATTGCTTCACAAACAGCGCAAAACCGTGACACTTCCATTTTTCCTCTTTAATTAGGAAATATTCCTTGATTGTCTTGGCACCCATTACTTTCTAATAACTCCATGGAACCGGGAGAAGAAGAATAAATGTCTGCTGCAAGTAATCTGCTATAAAGCAATTATTTTACCAGGATAATATGCCAGTACAGCACCGTAACGGCCATGAATGAGATGCAAAGGTAAAAAAATAAAGGCTACAGGAGTGATGGGTACATACAATTCAATGGGTCGCAGTAAGAAATATCTAGCCTTGGTAACGTCGCTCTGTTACAGCCAGGCTGCAAAGAAACTTTCCCTTTTCATGTGTTTCAGGCGGCAAAATGCTGGGTTTGGAGGAGCGCGAGCCGGTTTCCTGCACACTCTTATAATTAATTTGCGTACGGAGATCAAAGATCCGAGGGCGAAGGAAAGAATTGATTGTGGCAGAAAAGGCTTCCCTGGCGCAGCCCACGGCCAGCCGCCACCCACGGCAGGTAAAGCTGCTGCCAGAAACTATTTTTAACTGAATAAAACACTAAGCAAACATCTGACGTCAGGGAGCGGCGTTCCTGGAGGGAGGGAGGGAGGGAGGGGGGCTGGCGGCGGTGCCGGGCTGCCCGTCCCGTCCCGTCTGGTCCCATCCCATCCCCATCCCATCCCCATCCCATCCCGTCCCCATCCCATCCCGTCCCGTCCATCCCGCCCCTGGCCCGGCGCACACGGCCGGCTGATGCCGGGGGATGCCCCGGAGGTGACACAGAGCAGGCACGGCGCGCACCGAGGGAGGCCAGCGACACCGCTGCTTCTGACGCCGCTCTGTAACTCCTGCCTGGTTTTACGAAGCAGAGGCTGCTTTTCTCCCCGCCAAGCGTGCCGTGTTTACCTGCAGGGCCCGCAGTGACCGGGGCACAGGGCGGGCGGGGCTGAGGGCTCGGGGACCCCCGGCCCCAAACCCCCGCTCAAACCCCAGAAACGCCGTGAGCTTGGGCGGGCAGGGGAAGCGCCGGGCCGGCTCTGCCGTGGGGCTGTCCCTGGCGCTGAGGGGGCTCCCCGGGAACCCCTCACCCCCCTGGGCCGGCGGGGACAGCTCTGACCTTCACCCCTCCCTAGTGACAGTCAGCCTGAGGGAGCCTCGAGCGGGCCCGGCCGGCTTGTCCCCCTGTTTGAAACACTGATCCTGTGCCTTTCCCTCCCTCGCCCCCCAGGCCTTCCCCAGCAGCGGGGCCGGGCCGGGGTGCCCGCTCTCTCCTCACAAGGGCGCCTGAGGCCGAACCGGGGGAGGAGGAGGAGGGGAAGGGGAGTGGGGCGGTCACTGTGGCGGGGGAGCGGTTCCCTGAGGGGCTGCGGGCAGTTGTGGGGTCCCTGCAGGCCCCAACCCCCGGGCGGCCCGTCAGCCCCCCCGGCCCCGCCTGGCCTCCGCCAGAGTCAACACACAGCCGCCATCCATTCGGGCCGTTTAGTTAAAATAAATAAACCCGCGAAGATTCACTAGCCAGCGATGCATCATCGACCCGCAGGTTTATTAAGAGGCTCGTTCCAGCCGCGCTGCAGCCCCTGCTGGGGGGGCTGGGGAAGGCTGGGCAGCCGGGTCACCCCCGGTCCTCCACAGCAGGGACTGGCCCCACCGGACAGGCACCCTCTGCTCACCCCCTGAACCCACCTCTGCTCACCCCCCGTCCCCACTCTCTGCTCACCCCTGTCTCCTCTCTGCTCACCCCTGTCCCCCCTCTGCTCACCCTCTGTCCCCACCTCTGCTCACCCCCTGAACCCACCCTCTGCTCACCCCTGTCCCCCCTCTGCTCACCCCCTGTCCCCACCTCTGCTCACCCCCTGAACCCGCTCTCTGCTCCCTCCCTGTCCCCACCCTCTGCTCACCCCCTGTCCCCACCCTCTGCTCACCCCCTGTCCCCCCCCTCTGCTCACCCCTGTCCCCACCCTCTGCTCCCTCCCTGTCTCCCCTCTGCTCACCCCTGTCCCTCCTCTCTGCTCATCCCTGTCCCCACCCTCTGCTCACCCCCTGTCCCCCCTCTGCTCACCCCTGTCCCCACCCTCTGCTCACCCCTGTCCCCCTTCTGCTCACCCCCTGTCCCCACCTCTGCTCACCCCTGTCCCCACTCTCTGCTCACCCCCTGTCCCCACTCTCTGCTCACCCCCTGTCCCCACCCTGTGCTCACCCCTGTCCCCTCTCTGCTCACCCCCTGTCCCCACCTCTGCTCACCCCCTATCTCCCCTCTACTCACCCCTGTCCCCACCCTCTGCTCCCTCCCTGTCTCCCCTCTGCTCACCCCTGTCCCCCCTCTGCTCACCCCTGTCCCCACCCTCTGCACCCTCCCTGTCTCCCCTCTGCTCACCCCTGTCCCCCCTCTGCTCACCCCTGTCCCCACCCTCTGCTCACCCCTGTCCCCACCCTCTGCTCACCCCTGTCCCCACCCTCTGCTCACCCCTGTCCCCCTCTGCTCACCCCCTGTCCCCTCTCTGTTCACCCCCTGAACCCACTCTCTGCTCACCCCTGTCCCCACAGAGCCGCGGGGCATCGCTTCTCACTTCCCTGGATATTCGAGGGAGGGAGAAGAGGGTCGGGAGACATTGTTGTCAGTGGCGATTGTTAACCCAAATAATAATAATAATAAAGAAAAAAATCGTTACAGCTGGGTGCTGGCTGAATATGGCAATTACTATTATTGCCAATCACGATTAGAAATAATTATCCTGAAAGCAGGGAGGGTTCAGCTGCCAAGGTGTTTTGAATAATCCCTTCAAAATGAACAGCAAAATATTAGGTTCCCACGAAGGGACGATCGCAAACTTCCTGTTGCAGCAGTATATAAAGGAGATCTTATCAAGGGTGAGCTCCTTTGCTTGTGAAGGTTCAATTCCTCCCCTCTCACAGGTCCAGAGCTGTTCTGTTCCCTCTGCCCGGTGCCCCTCAGAGTGCCCGTCCTGCTCCCCTGCACAGAGTTCCCTGGACACCCCCGGTGGCCAAACACCTTCCCCAGGCAGCCGTGCTCGGGTCCCTCCATCTGCAATAAAAACAAAGCAGACTGCGAGGGATGACATGGGTCCAGGCTGAAATTCCACTGGCTGTGTTTATTTTGTGCAATTCAATGCAGGCCCTCTCATTTCAGCTGTTTGAAACGATGTGTCACTAAGGAAGAGGTCACAGGTGACTGGCAAGTTCAACCTACTTAGCTCAATTATCCAAGTTTCATTTCCAAATTGTGTTCAATTTGATCTTCCTGCTTCCCTCCAAATTATCTCAGAGAAAAAAAAAATCAAATGAAAACAGACAATTTAAGCCAAATCCTGTATACCATTATTTATATGCAAAACCATTTTTGTGATATATGCTCCCCTTAATGACTATGGAATGCCAGATCTTTCCGAGTGAATTTACAAACCTAGCCATCAAATTATTTCAAAGGCAGGCCTATTAGGGACAAAAATAATTACGAACTTTCAGAAGCTTTGTAAAAACATAAGTTTCTGAATGTTGTCTCTTTAAATTTTTCTTAAGTTTGTTTTTAATTTAAGCCTGGAGGCACAGTAGAGAGATATGCAGAGTTTAATAAGGAGTTTGGAAAATAATGTGCTGTAATCCAGTGCCGAGCTACTTCTCCATAAAATATGGATAAGGAATCAATTCATAAGCACAAATATCTGCTAGGATGGAGTTTTAACAAACATTTCACATGAGCATTCTTATATGCATTATTAAGGAGATAACAAAAGTGCTTCAAATCAAGCCCTATATAGTCACATCTGGAAATAGTCTTTTCTGTCTAATTTTCATTTTTTCTCTCAAAAAAATGTTAGAAGAAAAACTAGTTTGTCCCCTTGTATATTAATTGTTACCATCAGCTTTTAATCAACAACATGTATAGTTAGATTTACAGAATCCATTCCATGTTGTCCCTTTAGAGAACAGTAAAATGAAGATAGTATCTTTATTCATTTCTAGAATCTGATGCTAAAACCAAACCCACACACAAACAGCACTGTTTATTGTTCTATGCATGTAGACAGCCGTGTAGATACATAGACACAACACACTTACACATGGAAACGAGTCATGACCATGTGTTGGAAAACATAATAAAAAGTATCTGTGCGTTTCACCACATCATGACTCAGACAGCATTAGATAAGAAGCAACTTAGGGAAAACTAGTTTATAATCAGACACAGATAATTCCTTAAAGCATTGGATCCACAGCAAGCTTTGCTCTATGACGCTTAAGCATAATTTTAGAGAAAGCTTTTTAGGCTTTTTGGTCAAGTAAAGCGTAACTATGAAGGAAAGAAGGGTAAATAAACTCCCCTTAGGTTGCAAAGAGTTGATACAAGTTTGTTTAGTTTTTTTTCCTAATGTATAAGAGTATTTTTTTCTAATGTATAATTAATGGAATTCTGAGGACAAAGATAAAAGAAGTATATAAGATCTACTACTACTATTTTTTTAAAAAAATAATTATATTTTCCCTTTGAAAGGAAAGGGAAGCAAAGTATTTTCCAAATAGAAGCAGCAAAAACTATTTAGAAGAAAACATAAGCAATGGGGTTTTTTTAAATACTCTGGAGTTTTATGAACAACTCTGATGTACTCACATTCTTATCACAACTATTTTCTTTTTACTATCGTAAGTGGATATTCAAGCTAAATTGATGCTTTATGTATATCCTGTCTCAATTTGTAATATTCTATTCTCTGTAAGGAGATAATTTGAAAAAAAATACAAAGAAGAAGAAGTGATACCACTGACAACAATTTACTTAAATTCACAAACCTTGAAATTGATGCATCTCCTATCAATCATAGTCAGAAGCCACAGTAAAACACATCCAACATTTGTATATCAAAACTGCGACTAAAAAAACCCTGTTTTGTTCAATTTAAATGTCCTTCAACATGTTGTCATTTTATACACTGATATTACTGGGGGATTTTTACTATGAGTTGGCTTTCTTCTGTCAAACATGCAAGACAATAACCTTGCAAAATTAAAGTGCATGCCATGATACTGCACAGATGTTTGTTCTCACTCAGTTACTGACAATGAAATACTTATTAAATAATAATAAGGTGGTATTGACTTCTCTATTCTGTCAATATGAAGATCTGTTGATCTGTGAGGTTAATATTGATGAAGCAGAGTGAGGTAAACATTTCATCAGGAGGGCAAATAAATTCTAATACTGGCATAAAAAATAACCCACCCCAACTTTGCACACTAATAGAAGCTAATCCTTTTTTGTATTGGTATATGAGCACCAATTCAACCTATCAGCATGTGCACGCTACTGCTGAAGTAAATCCTTGATGCTACTTTCAGGAAACATATTCCAAAAATGTCTATCATAGGTATTTAGAACTAAGCTCAAACGATGCCAGGCACTTATGGTCTTCAGTCATTCTGCACGTTCTCTTGCAAATGGCACATTTCCTTTCAGTATTACTGTGAGGCTCCACGTGCAACCTCAATAAAGAGATTACTGTTTGAATCAGAGAAATGAGAGAAATGCTTTTTTTTTTTTTTTAATAGGATGAGCTCTCTGTCAAAATATTATTTTTATTTGTTGTTTCATCAAAATATCACTGGAAGTTCCCTCTCTTTACCCTCTGCCACAGAACACAATATTGTACACGTTTTGAACAATACAAAGAGCCATTTAACTTGATGGCTCTGGCAGAAGAAGCTACTTTCTTATTCATTATTATCTTTAGATTTTCCTTCATTCTCTTTAAGGGAAGCTTAGAGCTACTCTTTGTAGAAGAATATTCTATCAGTCAGGTAGGTCTCATACTTTGACAGCATTATTTCAGCGTATTATTTTTAATGTATGGTACTTAAACATGTACAGAAAATCCATGTAACTTGCTTCTGGGCTTTTGGATAGAAATTAAAATGATGTGACCTAATATGTAAGAAAATAAGAGGCCATATGTTTTTCGATACTAGTGCCAATAGAAGCACTTGTAAATTTCCCCCTTTTGGTTATTAATTAGGGCCTCAATCCTGCCCTTCAATTTGCAGAAATAAAACACAGGTGTGAAGCAACTCTCCTTGTCTCTCTGCCAGAGAAGACAACTCTGCCTTGTCAACAGTGTGACTGTTGACAGGGGAAGAGCTCACACAGAGCTTACTGTAAGGCAGCAACATAAAATTCAAAACATTACTTTGTCTGCTCTTACCAGAGACCACAGCCTGGTTTCTGGGGCAGAAGAGCCATTTTCACAGCCTCCTCCCTCTTGCCTGTCTGTAGCAGAACTGCTGTGCCTCAGCAGGGAAAGCTGGGCAAGGACTTGGCACCTTCTTTGCCTTATGGTGACATATCGTTGGTAGGACAGTGTAGGAAAAACCACATCCTTGCTATTTGTGCTACTTCTCCTCTGAAGGTGCGAGGCTGGCCATCTGCTGCTCCTCTCAGGGAGCACTTAGGGGTCTAATACCTTTTATTTTGTTGTTTGTAAAATGTGATGACTTATGTCTGAGAAAGGTAACAAAAACATTTCTTTTTTGACCTCATGCTTTCTTGCTCTTCCCAGCACATGCTCAGCAGAACTTCATTGCTGGGTTTTTTGCACCTGAGGCCATGATGCTGGTTGAAGACTCCTGTCTCTGCAAATTCCTGCATTAACCCAAATCTCTGTTAAAGGCAATGAAATTTTGTGTACTTGTGTATTGCCACGCTGCTTGCTTTTGTCTGTTTTTTAGATCTTTTTATCCTTGTATAACTTGAGGAACTTTCTCCTACAGTTATCTGAAGTATTTCCCAATATCTCTGTAATGATAGTCAGATGGCAGAGCATCTGGGAACAGTGCTTTGGTTCATGGGTACCTTGTTTTCTACCATGTGGTTGGATGGTCTTAAAAAAAATTCTTTCTAGCGCACATGTCAAGTAATTCTGGTAATAAAATCACCAGGATAAGAAACTTTTCAAGCTTTAATTCACACCGAGGTTTTCTGAAAGTTTTTCTGAAATTTTCAGAACAAACATTTAGGTGATTTAGAGGCACAGTTTTTGGTAACCTCAAGACTCTGGGTCAGGGTTCCACAGGTACAATATAAGAACTAGCCTAGGGTCTTGTGCTGCAGAATATCTTTGTATGTATTTATCTGAGACAACCTTGGTTTTGCAGCTCTTGTGTATACAAAAGGATCCAGCAAATAAGTTTAATACTTTTAGTAGCAACTAGATTTGAGAAATATTATCGTATAACACTATTTCAGTGCATGCCTTTGCAAGGGCAAGGTATATATGTGAGGTATATATATATGCATATATATATACCTTGCAAGGGCAAGGTATATATATATGTGAGGTTCTCCTCCATATTTCAAGCTCATTCTTTTCTGTGGTTTCAAGGCTGGAGATTCTGTACTAGTGTTTCTTACATGGAAATAAGGATGTTTGAGGAACAACTGTTCTGCTAGTGAATGAAGCTGAATAAGAGAAGGAATCTGTAATGGCTGGGGGCTCCCATCTCTAGTCATGTGCTTCACAGCACAGATTGCAAGAGAGAGAATAGGCAGCAAACTGTGTAAAATAAGCACAGGTAATTCCAACACTGTGAAAACACTCCTGCCTTGAGAGCACTAGCAATGAAAAGGTTACAAGAAAGGGGTAATAAAAATATCAAAAGAAACCAAATTGAGATAGGTTTCTTTGCAAGTAGACAAGCCACTTTCTAAGATGGTGGCCTTATATACAAGTGCATTTGTCTTCCAGACCCACTGCTGTTGATTACAATTCTGATGCCACTGGAGGGGTTACAGTTTTGTTGAGTTTCTGGATCTCAATTGCGCTGTCAAGGGGTCATTCTTTCTGGTAATAAGGTAGCAAGTGACCCCTGGGAGAGAAGGAAAACAATTGACTCTTGAAAGCAGAAACATATACTGAAGTCTAGAATAGATTTCTGGCAGTGGCCCAGGTCTTTTCTCATAGCATTTGTCATTGTAGCAATGAAAAAATTGTGAGAGCTCTACAGGCAGCCAAAAAAGGAAAACAGAGCACAACAACAACAAAACAGCTAGATGTAATTTATTTTTGAATTATATTTTAGAGCAGGTTGTTTTTTGTTTGTCACAATGTTGGTTCACTTGTTAAAGATGTGGATCCCATTAGATAGAAATCTGTTGCTTATTTTAAAGCAAATGATTATCAAATGACGACACTTCAAAACATTTTTTGCTTTAATTTGAAGTGAAGTCATTTGAGTTTGAAACATATGCCTTTGCTAAATGCAGAATATTTTGTTGTCAAAACCATACAACTTCATTTTGTGTCCACTGCTTGTAACCGTTGCTGGTCCTGGATGTCACTGACAATATTAGTCTTGGCAATAAGTCTTTACAGAGGCTGCTTTATTTATTTATATATATATATATATTATTTTGTCAATGTTATTATTATTTTTAATTGTTGTTGTTATTGCTATCAAGTCAAATGGTCTCACCATATAATTATACTTAACCAGAAAATGTAATATTGCACTTGATTGGCCCTTGAAATACTATTCCACTTTATATAACTGGATAAAGCTCACTTCTAAGAAATAATTCAAACTGAGGTCTGCATGCAAAGGTTTTCCACATCTTTCTGAAAACAGGATTCACTATTTCACAATGTTACCATGTTGTTTTACTTTGTGGTAGTAAAAGCATACAAAACCTGTGCATGCATACAAGAAGTACATGTACCCCCACAGAAACACAACTGACACATATGCTTTGTATTATACTTGCAAGATTTTAATGTGGAGTTCAAAGTTACTACAAGCATTGCATCTGATATACATGGATTCATCCTATCATTTCACTGAAGTACATAAGGTGGGACTGTAGAAGCTTCAGTCTTCCTCTGTTGTCACTGGAGAAAGGCAGGCACACTCAGAGGCACTACTCTTAAGGTACTTGCCTTTGTTCATTGATGTAGAGCAAGTCCAGAGCAGAACTACTCCTAATGTCAAACAAATGACTGAAATTGATTGCAAGGAATCGCTGCTAACACAGGCAAAAGGACATGTCTTCTGCTGTCATCTGTATATTCCAGGCCAAAAAATATCTTTCGGTTTAGAATCTAAAATACCTCATATAGATAATCATGTGAAGACTTATACAGAAAGAAACTGAACAAAGCCTGGTGTTGATATTTTAGAATTTTAATTGTCTAAAAGTCAGACATCTAGTCTGTACTGATCACCTTCTTTTACTCTGCAATCCACTTATTTAACTAATTTGTCTAAGCATTAGGTGAAATTTGCTGAGGAGGAGGATCCTGAGACAAATGTATGGTAGGTGAGATATGATGGTAAGGGTGCATTAATTACAGAAAAAATTTAGATGCCTAAATTAGAAAAGGTGACCTTTGGATTAGCATTTGAGGTGCTTAGGGATATCTTTTAGAAAGCTAAAGCAAAGAAAAATGAAATAAATTTTTTGCTAAGGGATTTGTGTCACAACATGCAGAGAAGGAGGTATTTGCGTATCAAGAGTAAAAAAAAAATAGGTGTATTATTGCCTGGTAAAATCCTGACAACCTCCTGCCTTGTTGCATTAGGAAAAATGGGAAGAACAAAGAACATCTGGAAGAAGCCCTAATCTCACACCACACAGAGTACTCTGCAACAGACTGGAAGAGAGAAAGGTGTTACTTGTTGAGCAGTGTGAGAGAGGCTGACTGCAAAAGTGACTTTTCTTCACCCTATGTGGGCACAGGAAAATCAGTAATAGGTAGTTTCACCTTAACTTCTCTCTATCTCCATCCTCGTGTTCCCTGCCAGGAAATAGCAATAGGTTTGTATATATGTATTTCAATATCCAAGGGAGTGTCAGATTTATCATGTTTATCTCTTCTCAGCACAGCTTGTGGAAAATAATTTTCATACAACTATGTTGTCTCACGTTTTATTCTATCACAAAAGCAAATTTTAAAAAGCTCTAGTGAGATTAAAATGACTAATCTACATTCATTCTGAAGACCCTTCCTCTAATATTTTTTTAGCTAAGAATAATTGTGATGTCTGATGTTATAATTGTTGTAAGGGTGTACTTCTGTCCCAAGCAGATTATTTTAACTAGAATTTGTACATGTTTATAATTGCGTTTATAATTTAGAATCCTAGCATGCACTATTTACTTAAAGAATAGGAATGTTACTTTCAGATCTTTTAATTTAGAGCATCTGTTGTTGAAGGAGCTGCAAGCTTATTTACTTATTAAGTAAAATTCTCAACAGGTAATATTAAAAACAGTACTTTGTTGTCCAGAATAAAAGTAACAGAAAACAAAAATCAAATGCTAATGTTAGCCATAAGATAAACTAACTGGTGACATGCTCTATTGTGTGCTGAAGCTCTGTCAGCTTGTCAAGAGGAATTAGTTCTCAGGCAAGGTATTTATAGCAACATAAGACTGGAAGGCATCACCAGGGTCACAGAATCATTGTAATAGAAGAGAATTTGTTAAATAACATTCCCTCATGATCCTATGAAAATTTTCCCCTTAGCTTCTCTAAAACTCCCTGCTGGTCCATTTTTACTGCAAAGCTGGCATTCAGCTTTTCCTGACCACAGGATCAAGATTTACTGGCCAGACGCTGAAGCAATTTAATACCTCTAGGTGCATTGGTTCACCCTGACCTACATCCTGGTTCTAGTGTGTGACTGTCAGAACAAAGAAGGGTGAATACTCCTTGCTCCTTCCTGAAAATCAAGAAATGTACCAGAAAGAATAAAAATTCTTCCTTTCTAGCTAATCAAGAACTGCCTTGTAGTAGGATAAATAAAGTATAACTACAGCACAGGTACACATTCAATGCACTTAATTTAGGAACTGAGAGCAAGGGCTGCTCTTCTGCCCTTATCTCTTATAATGAGGCTTTCAAGATTTTGAAGCAGCTGGTGTCCAGATAATTTAGAGATTTGCAGGCAGAATTGCACACAGAAGGGAGGAGGAATCTATTGCAAAGGCCTGAGCAACTGCGGTCTGTAGTGATTCATCCCCCTCACAAGGTAGACAGCTGTTTCCAGCAAGATCTCCAGCTTTTGGGTGGACTTACTGCGCCAGTATGCTTCTTGTGAAGCTATTGAAGTGAGGGGAATTACATATGGGATGAACTTGGCTCTTTAGGTGTGGGAAAAACCATTTCCAGTACTGACATATGGATATTAGCACTTCTTTATGCAGGGCTTACAGACAGGCTTTAGGAATGTTTACAAGGTGGGAAGGACAATGAAAAAACATGTAAAATCATTTCATCCTGATTCGTCTTTGGAAGGAGTTGTGCATGTGGATCACTCTCTTTCCAGCTGGCTGTGTCTGTCAGAACCTTTTTCCCAAATGTCAGGCTCATAGCCCTCCTACACTGAGGAATTTGGGCTCTGTCCAGGAGAGGTCTGGGAAGAACGTATATATTTCCTCCGCACTCCCACAGGCTTCTTATTCTTGGCGACTAAGGATAACACTGCTGAAAAGTCCATGTTAACCAAGCAAAAATTTCTGAAGAGTTGCTATGAAATAGGACTGAGCCAAATCCTCCTGTCATGCATATATACTGTGGGCATTGCCTTGAGTCCCAGAACCAGACCCTTCAGTCCTATCCTGGCAATCAAAGGATGGAAACTCTATCCCACCTGCAGAAGAACTTTAGGAAGACCAAGCCATTTGCTCTTATTAGCCCCTATGTCTCTCTCCAGAGTGATAATACATCTCCTGTGTCCACTTAAATTAAAATAATGAACTGAACCAAGCACTGTATTTTTATACCGAGTGGGCTAGCTGCATTTCAAGGCTGCAGAATCTGAAGTCCAAGTGACACAGCTGGCCAGACCAATACCTTTCTTTCATGGATGGCACAGCACCAGCAATCCATCCACTGGACAATGACCACTAGAGGAGCCAACCACGCCATGACTCTGCTCCCTGGGTACACCTTGTTTAACATTTATTTGTTTTCTCTGTCATGGGGTCCCTGCATTCCAGAAGACTGCTGTTGTGGCAAGGGGGGTGTAATCTAAACTTATTTTGCACTGCCTATCTTTGTAAGTGGAGGGCTTTAGTAATTTCTGTAATATAATATCATATATCTCTGTAATATGTCATATGTCCAGGAATAGGGTATGGGAAACTCTTAACTGTTAATGGTGCAAAGGCAGTGTCAGTCTTCAGCCAAAAGCGAGTTTAGCTTTGATAAATAGGTGCAAACCATTTCATTTCATGTTACAGAAGAATTTGGCCAGACTTTCTTGCTCTTTTTTGAGAGACAAAACTCTCAAAATTTTGTCCCAATTAGTCTCAGTGTACGAGGCATAAAAAACATTTGGATATATGGGAAAAAATGCAAACTGCTATTTACTTCAGCATTCATATATTTCTGCTGCTGCTTGATTAAATGATTTTTCTGCTAATGCATCTTCAGATACATGTTTGGAAGAGATGAGTAACTGCTTGGCTTGAATCTTGAAAATCAAATATCAAGATGGAACTGGCATGAAAATGCTTAATTTAATTGTCTGTAGGCTAAATGTATTGCAGAAAGGGGGTAACAAGGTATTTCTGAAACAGCATCAAGGAACTGTTGATCTGAAGGATCATCTCTGAGTTAGGGTTCAGGGGTTTTATGGCTCATTTGGCCACCGACACCTGAATAAATTTGGCTACATCATTAGCCTATTTTTACAGAACTCCCTCCCTTAAATAACACTAATCATTACAGTCTTTACATGGCTCCTTCCTGAAAATTCATTATTGTTCAATGAGACAGTCAAACAAAATATATTAGATATGCGAAAACTAGATACTGATTCTGAAGGAAACTTTTTAAAAAAGTAAACTCCTGAATTTCAAACACTATTTTGATTCTGAAGACAACCCCAAGGCCATCTCAGGTAAGAGCAAACCTCAGGTTTATTTACGTTTATATACAGGAACCTACATGAAGATAAGGGCATAGGAAGTAACAGCTGCAAGTATGATTATTCTAACCACCCCTGTTAAAAGTGAGGGAGATTAGAAAGGATAGAATTGTGTTTGACAGTGCAAAAATGCTAACTCATTACTTTTATTTTCTTCCAGGACAACTCAGCATTGTAAAACTTCCCCGTTACAATTCAGCCAAGGTCACTGAGACCTTCAGTGATGTGCTGAGCATCACCAACTCGTACAAGTCAACAGTGTTTGAGGCAGAATTACTTTATGTGTAAAATATGAAAAAAAATGAATGTAAAAGTTACAGCTTTGGGAAATGCCTGTGGACCACAGCAATAAACAAAAAATGCATCATTGCCTTTAAGATGGTAGGACATGGAGCTTATTCTGATAATTCCTTTTTATTTTCTTTGTCCCTGCTTCCCTATACTCCTTACACTCTTCCCCACTTCCATCTTGGTGTAGGCCTCTTCCTGAAAACAGGGGCTTTCATAAGACACTAAAATTCTGAGGATAAACTCCATAAATCTAATTTTAATTAAGAATAAGCAAACCCTTGAGATGCATACAGTGTCAGCAGTAGCAAAAATGTAACATACACTTTACACTAAAAGCAACAGAGGCTGGAACCCAGAAGAGATGCAGATGACAACAATGGCAGCTCAGAATTTCCTTGTGAAAGAAAATTGTAAAAATGTGAACGTATTTACACATTTTCATAACCCTTTGTTCTATCTTCATAGTCTCAAATCCTATGGCTCCTTTTCTCAGAGATATTTGATATCAACTTTCAAATAGCATGCAGGGACTATGGAATTATTTTCAGCTTGATATGAAGAACCTGTATGGCAACTCTACTTTTCTATTGTTGCTTTTTTTACCTCCAGATGTTCAACTGCCTGTGAGAGTACTCAAGGAAACATAGTTATGCTCTATTCCAATACTGAATCAGTTTAATTGAAAAAATATCATGTGATGTGTACAATAAGGGAATTTAAAATTAACTCACTAGCATATTCATGGTTAAGTACAATGGCTTTTCTTTCTAATAGGACATAATACAGTGCCTGTAAATGATTCTTACTAAAAAAACAGTGAACTTAATATGCATATCAGTGTATTGCAAGGGGCCAAGCACACATCACAGAGTGTACCAATATAACAGAGAGGACAGCAGGCTGCACTACCATTCACCTGATCCCAACCCCAGCCATTTGTTCTTTCAGAAATGGTTTTATTCTTATGCTCATGGAAACATGCACCAGCAAGAGCAACCTGATCTTACGAAGTAACTTGTCATGCCTGATGGATGCTGAGGACTAGCTGGAGTTACAAGGCAGTAAAAGCTCCTCTGTGCTAAGCACACCTCTGCACAGATAGACACAGTGAAGCTTATTGCAAAGCCTATGGGGCTACTGCCACTGCCTTTGTTGTTCTGCTTATGCAGCACAGAACTATGCTGATAAATACCCAGATAGGACAGATATAAATTTGATGGATGAAGTACTGTTTTCTTTAATAATCTAGATTGAAATGTTAAATTTTGCTCTGCATTTATCATGCTCTTCCAGTGTGTATTGGCAATAGGCTCACTCATTGTTCTAAATGGCTGTAAATTGCTGTCAGGTTCACAGCACCCAGGGCCTTTGTGTGTTGGTTTTATTGAAAGCAGGTCTACTACAGGCTGCTTTTTAACCTGGAAGATTTAAGAAAAGAGAAGAATCTATTCCTTTTAGCTCAGGAGGTTCCTAAGCTGCACAAAGCATTAGGGGTTGCAGGGAAAGAAGTTTTATATACGCGTGATGTACAGAAAGCTTCTGTTCCTATCTTTTTCCCTCAAATACACTCCATTAGCCACTCAGAGAGAGGCTGAACAAAATAGCTCTTTGATCTGTCTGAAAAGGGCTTTATTTATGGACTCCCTTTATTCTAAGTTATCACAGCAACACTTAAGCATGATTCTATAAAACGCTGAGGGCAACCACACTCCAGTAATATAAGGGCAGCAATTACCAATTAAAAACCACGAATTTTGCATCTCAAAGCAGAAGGTTGATACTGTGCAGGCCTTGGATATGATTATTATTTATTTGTGGAAATGAAAAGAAATCTTGAAATCAGGGAACCAAGTCTAACAGACACTCAGGAAAGGAGTTATGATCCAAAACAGTGCAATTGAAAAAATCCGAGAAAATTTGGAAATGGAGCGACCAGTTACAACCATCAGGACTGAGATGAAATGAGGGGCAGTGCAAACCACCAAACCTTGCCGAAACTCCTCCAATTCAACTCCTGAAATCAGGGAAGAATTGTGACAGGAGAAACAGTCGAAGAAATGAAACTGTAAATAAATAAATAGGGAAAATTACGCAACTAAGTGAAATCACTAAAAGTGAATGGGTGCCCAGAAGTGCAGGTAAATGGATTGAAGCTTGCTCAATTAATCCTCATTGAAATCTTGAAATCAGAGAACCAAGTCTAAGAAATGCTCTTTAATACTCTTTTAATCACATCTCTGGGAAGGAGATGCGATTAAAAACAATGCAATTTGAAAAATCTTGAAATTTTTGAATGGACTGATTAAATCCAAGAGCACGGAGATGAAATTGGGGGTAGTGGAAAGGACCAAAACTTGCTAAAATTACTCCAATTCATGTCCTGATATCAGGGAAAAAATGTAAATTAAAAGGCAGGATAAGTATTTGAAGAAATAATATGTAGTACAAAAGAAAGGAAATGTTCTCTCTTCTTATGGAGTTTTTACAAGGAAATATCATTCCTCCCTGCAGATGCAGTAACTAACAGGAACTTCAGCAGGCATTTGGCTCCATAGGTCGAGAGAAAATCCCACCCCGGCTTCCAGCTGCCCGGCAGTTTTCAGTGAACCTCAGCTCTAAGATGAGCATTCCCTGTGTGAGTGGGGTGGCCAACACTTGTCACTTCTGTCCTGGGATTTGGCAGGGGGAATGCATGTGCCTTAGTGTGAGACCCCTCATTTGCTCTTACTTCTACAGGTACATTTCAAATGGTATCCCTGGTTGGGGTTTGGGTAAAGCATTTGGAGAGGCTATTGCAGTAAAAGGCTAGAGAATTTTCTGGGCTAGTCTGAAGGAAGCCTCTTTACTGCAGCACTCATGGAAACAGAAACTCATGATACCACACTCTGAGTATTCACCAATCCAGAAAAATAAGGGAAATATGGGAATTTGTGCATCAAATTAAAAGGGTTTTTCTATTTCTTACTTGGCTTAGAGTGTGCATTTATATACTGAAAATGAAAATTGTTTTCCTGTTGCTGAATAGCTCCTTTAATCTTCAGATAGAAATACCCTTTTGAAAAACTTAACTTGAAGCATATTACTGTGTTTCACTGATGCCTTCAGCTCTTTGTTTTTCCTAAAGTTTGTGGAGACAATAAATTAAGAATCAGTCCATTGCTTGTGATTTGCAACTATAATAAAGCTGGTGGGTACACAGCTTTCTTCTGTGGCCATGATTATTTGGTGACTGCTTCTGGCTTACAATTCTTAATGAACATTTTAAAGTACACTGATTTTAAGTACACTTTGCTTTCTTAAGAACAATTTGTATTCCTAGAATAAGCAACAGATTCTTTTCTTTAAATAAGAATGTAGTACAAGCTTTTCAGAAGAAATAAAATCTTATATTTGTACTAATAAAATACTGCATCTACCAGTGTTTCTAGTTTAGCTAATATGAAGGATTAACTAATCTTCTATCTGCTATGCTTTTCTTGCAGCATAATAATATTCTCAAAATAAAAATTATAACATCATTTGTTTACTAAAGTATGGGTATATATTGGAGGATTTGTAAAAACATTTTTCCTTTTGTTTCCTTTCCCAAAAGAGTATTGGAATACTGGAGAAATTGAATTAAAACATATTAATTGAGACTATGCTTAATTTATTTCAGCAGTGTAGTGTGTACTAAGTATAATTCTTTAGAGAGAATTGAATTTTATATATTTGAAATTAATAAATGTATATATTTTGTAATTCTAATTTTTAGGGTTACATGGGAAATACCTGCTCATTCATTTTGAAAATAAGGCGAACATAAAATGAAAAAAACCCCACATTGGAGACAATGGAAGACTTCCAGTTACTCAGCTTTGGAACGGATCTAGTATTCTGACTGGAGATGAAATATGTTCTCACTTCCAGTGCTGGGAGCGTCATTTTTGTGGCTTTCTATAATGCCAGTACTTAAATTAAATATTATTCTTTGAGATCTAGTGAAAGCAAGGTTGTTGGTTTTGGCTGCCAGCTCCAATAGTACAGTCCCTCTTTCCCATTAACACTGACTTGTCCTTCTTCACACTGAATCCTATGCATTATTCTTACTTTGATGCTGCAGCTCAGTTTTGCAGAATGCTTTTTGAACAGAAGTTTTTCAGTATTAAGTTTACAGTCCCAAAGAGTATTCAGATGCTGTGTTGTATTATTGCATGAATTTAATTTTTAGTTTCTGGTTGGATCCAAGTAAAATATCTGTACATTTCTCTGGCAAAACGAACTTGCAATTCCTGAGTAATGTCTGTATGTGTCTGTTTATTGTCCCAGTTTATTTGGGTCTTCCATAAAGATAGAAAACTGTGTTTTCTTCCAAAGTTCCATCATTTGTCCTTTTTCTTTTCTTCCTCTATTTTTTTCCCCTCTTTTTGTTTTTTGCCTTTTAAATTATTTCTTCACTGTCTGCAGGATGATTTTTCTTCTAAAGATAACTGATCACCCGTGCACTCAGGCAGTTGTTTATATCGCTTGAGTATGGAAGATTATCAGTTCCCATGTGTGGAAAATTTGTTCCAGATTCCAGAATTTTAAGGAATACCTGGATATTATATGGTTTTATTTGGTTTGAGTAACTGATGTCTTGGACTGCTCTTGCCTTTGTTGGAATGTCTGAGGTTTCAACAGCTTGCGACTGTGATCTGTCGGCCTCATTCATGTGCTTGTCACAAAGCAACTGCACAAACTTGCCACCCTCAAGTGAACTGAAAAAAGGTATTTGCAGTAGGCATTAACTTGTTTTCTTTAATGTATCCCTTTTTTTAGTTGTTAAACCATAAGATAAGTCTTAATATTTTTCCAAGTACATTCTGAGCACTTATGAAAACATGACCATCTAACTCTCTCAAATTAGGCAACCAAAACCTGAACTACATCCCTCTGTCTTACTATTGAAAATCCAGCCATTCGTTTTAAATTGCTCCTGTGTTTAATTTTTAGCAATAGTTAAAAATGTACTAAATATGGGCCATTGCAAAAGATTCTGGAAATTCTCTGACAGTGACTTAATGAGAAGTTGGAATGCTTGCATCTAAAAATTAGGCTGCTTCAGTTAATCTTCTCAGGTGGATAGATGGATTGCTTCAGGCACTTGAAAAGCTTGCCCTACTTCCCTGTGTTTGGAAACACTGGCATAAAAATTACCTGTACAAGGTAGCTGAAGGTGTCATGGCTTCAGAATTTTGTACTGCTCAGTCTGCAAACTGGTGGGGTGGTTGGTTCATTTTAATGTCTGGTGCAACCGACGTTGTGGTATGAATGGGATGGATGTTTTCTTATCCAGTGGTCAGGTGTCATCCTTGACTATTGCTGCTGGTGGGGATAACTGTGCAAAGGAGCAAATGAAGAAAGGGGGTCCTGCTTGCCATGCTGACCAGTTGCAATTTGGGGAGCACCCACAATAGCCTTTCACCCCTTTCTTGTTTTCATTTAACTCAGAGATCATTGAAGGGTTTTGGCTTGCAAATCAACTGCTCTGGACACTGTTACTGACTCTCTGAGCCAGTGGCATGGAAGTCAATACCTGGCCACTTGTGTTACTGCACCAGGATCTTGTGTTGATGTTCATGTAACTTGTACCTCTACAGCAATGCACAGTGGCAGACTCAAGTATTAAAACACTAAAGCAGTATGTTTGTATGGGAAATGGTATTACATGGAAAAGAAAGCTGTGAACCCTTCTACAAGAAAGCAAGTAAAATTAATGACCAGACAACAGAGAGCTCTCTGATTGTCATAACTATAATGTCTATTTATAGGAATGTAACTAAATTTATTGAAATTGCCATAATATATATAAATTCACTTTAATATACTAAACTCACTTTAAACTAAATATATTAAACTCACTTTAATGCTGGGTAGTTGTGCTTTTTTTAACTCCCTCCTTTCAGTTGCAACAGTTACTTGCTATCTGTTCTATGAATTGTCTATGTTTGTCTTGAGAAACTTGTTTCAAGATGCATTAAGAAGCTTGGATATAAATATGTCATCAATGGTCCTAATTGACTGAAAGAAAAAGAAATACAGAAGATGTTGATATTGCATCTGCATGTCTTTTTGTTACTCAAACTATTTTGTGAACTTGTTTTTATAATTAACTTGCTCTGAAAATCCAAGTTGTTTCTGAAATTATATTTTGGGGACAGTTGAGACAACAGATTAAAGCTTGTTTGGTTTCTGTGGGAGCTTAATCTAGGTCAACTGATAATTATAAAGTGAGATAAAAATTAAAGCAATGAGAATGAAACCTATATAGGACAACTTGGGAAAAGCCCAATCCCGATCAAATACTGGGGAAGGTTGCTCTACACCAAGGAAGGAAAAACTGCTCAGAACTTCCAGCAGCACAAGTTTCATGGAAACCAAGAGGAACATCCTACAGAGTTTACTGCCAGGTAACCTGACAGCCAACTAAACAGACACAATTTGTGCAATTTGTATTCTGGACACCTCTTCTGCCTATTCTTTTACTATCCCAGGTACAAGAAAGGAGTAGGGAATTAATGCTCATACATACTTTCTTTCTGCTTGCTTGCCTAACTTACCCCAGATCATGGAAAACCATTAGTGAGGAAGGTGATGGTGTGTTCATGCAGGAAGAGCTTTAGGAGGAGGGGAAATAAGAGGTCTACTATTCACCACTGCAAACAGGGATGCTGCTTGTGCGCCATGCAACGAGGTATTTCTTGCAACTGTAGGGATGAGGAAGAGTTATACTGCTGAACTACTGAACTCCTCGGGGGAGAACTTGTCTGCAGGGATTAATTATGGTTTTAAACTGTAATAAGAATTAAAATTGGTAGGCTTTGTTTTCATTGTATATATATATATATGTATGTATGTATGTATGTATGTATATAGTTGGGGTTTTTTTAATTACAAAGTGGGAAAAAAGAAATTAAAAAACCAAAAAACAGTCACCAAAAAGGATACTGGACAAACACAGAAAGCAAGCATCTCTATGTTATGCGCCTTTCTGTCCCCTCAGAGACTACTCCTAGTGTCATGTATCAAGGCATTTTCAAAGCTAGGCTTTAAAGTATTTCTGAACTCTATTGTACATTAGTCTCTGCATCTATAAATTGACTCTAGGGTCATTTAGGGGATAAGTTAGCTTTAAATACAGGCTTGCACTAATATGTCTGTTGGCCCTCACTCATCCATTTAAATTGGCTGAAGTCCAGCTGGAATAGAGGAGGGTTGTTTAAGACACCCATTCTTCACAATGTTACATTATCATATCTTGTCTTGCACTTCCCAAAGAAAAGGCTAGAGTGGGATTGGTGTAACAGAGCAGACCTCTTCCAGTGGTGGGGAAGTGGCCTTATATGAGGATATAATATGTAGGGCAGGGTATGGCCCAAACTCTGGCCCAAGGAGAATACACATGCAAAGGAAATAGTAATTTTTATGAATGCTCATCAGTCACACGTAACACTTACAGTCAAACTGCTATGCCAGTTTATTTTTATGAGTAATTTAGTGGAAACGTATACTTATCTCCAGTTTAAAGATATGAAAGAGAAAGTAATTTGCCAACAACAGTTTTGGGTTATTTGCAGGGCCAAAGATAAGAAATAAAGAGCAAATGTATTTTGACCCATAAATAACTCCAACTTTCAGATGTCTCTTGTACTCTCTGACTCTGTAAAGGAATTTCCTTACAGCCATAAGAATGATTTTTTTTTTTTTTTTTAGTCTGTCTGTAAGATGAACAGGACACCTACTTTTATCAGTTTTCATAGTGAGTAAAAAAATTTTCAGAATGTTTGCCAGCTAAGTTATCTTGTGTGGCAGAGCCTAATCCTGCAAAGACTTTAGTTTGAATGTTTTAGGGTTTTTAAACATACATATAGACAAAAAATATATACATTTGCTCATTCATTTATTTAAACAAAGAGAAAAATTGTGTTCATGAAGGCTCTGGGCTTGACTTTTTTTTAAATTGTAGATTCCAGTGGTTCAGGCATCTGTATAACAGGCTTGTCTGTGCTTTACTGCAGAGAAACCTTCCTCTTTGACCTACTGGGTGTTTCTTTTCTGAGGGAGGAAAGGAATTCTTTCCATGTTAAAGGAGTTCAGTCTCCTCCTGTCACTGATTGCCTCTGTTGCTTAGTTGAGCCCAATTATATGCAATGGCTTTTCAAGGGTTCAGCTGTGAAGAAGGTATGTGTGCAAATGATATCAATAAAATAACAGGATTTGCATACACAGGAGCAGAACACATGCTACTGCTTTGAAGATTTACTGTATGAGGTACACAATGTTTGGTAGGACAGCTGTTGACACTGCCACTTCTATATTGCTCCTGTTTAGTTCTCCTGGCTGCCATAGGCAGAGACAAAAGAAAAAGGCAGTGCTAGCTGTTCATGCAGGAGTAATAACAGCTCTTAACAGCAGAAGAGTAATTACCTTTGTCTGGTTTCTCCCTGTTCAAAAATCTAATGAAATAGAGACCATTGACTAGATAGCTGATACAGAAATCCTCTTGCTTTTACTAAATACATGGCTTGTTATGTAAGACACCTTTGCTCACAAGCTGAACTCGCATCTTAATTTTGAAAAAAATCCATTACTGATGGGTAGATTTGCTGAGCACATTTGATGGCTTTCAAGCTAGTGGTATTTGGCAAGGCCCTCTAAAGTTATAGGAGATTTATAGCTTAAGAGATTCCATAGCAGTGGGTTCAGATGCAATCCCTCTCTCCCAGCTTCTGCTCTGGGTAACAGTGACAGGAGCTGTCTGTACACCAGAAGGAACAGTTTAGGAGGAGTGGCTGCATTTGGCAATAGAAGCCCCCGTTAGCAGCCGGAAGCATTGGTGCTGAAAAGCAATCGCTGGTGTCAAGAATGTTCCTGGCTAAGCACTGCAGCTGGTGGCAATAAATAGCATTCTAATAAAGGAGGATGTTCAACCCGTGACATAAGCGAATACTGTTTCAACCACAAAAAGTAATTTATGGTGCTGCATATGTCTGAAATGGATTTTTTTCTGATACATTTTAAAATAAAAATGCTAAGATTTCAATGGAGGGAAAGATCTGCATTTTAAATCAAAATGAAATTGAAAGATCAATAAAAAGAGTACTGCTTTTTTAAGTACGCAATGATACATAACATCTTAAGGATGTGCACTGTCACAAAGCACAATTACCTCCATTCCTAAAAATGAAAGATGCTGTTTTCTGACTGTGAATGTTCTCTATATTGCATCAAACCTAATAACTTCCCATGTCAGTGATAATCCTCCCAAACATTTAGACAGAACCATCATCATCTTCTCATAAGAATGCCAAAATGATCACGCAGAAAGTAGCAAATAACAATATGTTCATATTGCATAAACATAATCCCTGAAAAAAAATCAGCTCCAGCCTGCTCAATGAGGAGCAAAAGGAGTGGTAACAAAGTCATTAGACTCATTGTGCCTGTTACTGTTGAGTCCACTACAGCAAACAAGTTATTAGCTTTGACATAACCAGTGGTTTATTTGAACATATGCTTCTGCTCTTTGGTATAAATTCCATTTGTGCCACATGTGACTTCTCTTACATAATTACTGTGAAACATAGCAATGTTACATATTGTATCATCTTCCACTGGGATGAGCTGTGTGGATGTGGTATCAGGAAAAACTGTCCTTTAAATAATTTATTACTGCTGGCTACTTTGGGATGCTTTTGGGGTGCATGGAAGAAAGTGCAGTTTTGTTTTTAGGTGAGCTTCGGCTGTCAGCCTAAATGAGTGGACAGGTTGTTTTGAAATGCATTGTATACAGCAGCTTGTTTTGAATCACAAGGGTTGTGTGTGCAAGCACATAAAATAAGAAACTGGTTAAATGTTACTGTCAAAATGCTTTATATTGGACTATGAAGTGTACACATTGGAAATTCCTTGAGAAAATTTGTATTTTGTATTATTCTTTCATATGTGTTTATTAATTCTCTAGTTTTGTGTCAGGAAGAAAGAGGCCTGCCTGTTTTAAGAGACGGCTGATACCCATTTATCAGCCATACAGCTCACGTTGATTCCCACCCCAGCCCCTTCTCCCTCCCCCTGTAAAGGGTTTCTGCTGTCATTTAGGAGTTAAAGAGCCAGATTCTCAGCTAGTGCACATCAGCACTGCTGTCCTGAAATAAATAGGCATTACTTCACTGGAGTCACTGAAACCGAAGCCCAGACTGGTGGGTTTTACTGTCCTTGAATGCAGTGTTTTAGGGCTTATGATACACACGTCTGTGATACTTTGTTATGGTATAAACAAACACTATGCTTCTGATTTGAATTATAATCTCATTCACCCAGAAACCAGTAGAGCTTTGCTTATTTATCCCAGCTGAGAAGATAGCCCAAAGGCTTTTCATGTTGTATGATAAAGTCATGGGCTGTGATTCCAACAGCACCCCCTCACCCCCCTGTATAAACAAGGAGGTGACCCCACTACTGCTGGTGTAATTACTTAGATGTGAAACAGTTGTTCTGAGAATTCTGGATTCAAATTAGTGCCACAATGTTTATTCTGTAGTGAAGTGATGTGTCTGCTAAGGCTTTAGTCAGTTCAGAAAGAAAGAAAGAGTCTGAATTCAGGTGCTGATATGAAGAATTTGGGGGTAATTAAAGGATGGAACACATACCAAAAATGTTGAATGGAACATTTCCTGTAAACTGTGTGTGCAGCCACAACACACTTTGATTCTGAGTAGCATTTAAACTTGGGATGGAATCCAGCTGCAAAGCCTTGGTCTAGATCTGAATTCCCACAAGTTCAAGGTTGTTGTGATCAGTGGAGTTTATTTGGTTCCATATCTAACTGCAGGAATTTTAGAGGTAACTTCAATCAGATGTTCTTGGGATCTACTGGGATAATAGTTTTGTGTAGGGATTTTATTAGTATTCTGGTTTAAGGTTAAAATAGTGCATTTGTGCAGTCAGCCTATGTTAATAAATTAAAGCAGGGGAGTTTGTAATTTATTTTAAATCACAGTTTACACTTTTTTTTTCCAAAGCAAAAGAAGTACAAAGTTCATCTGAATTCTCTAGGCAGTACATGTGGTGAACATTAGTTTTCACTTTCTTCCTTACTTTTGTTTTAGGTTGACTAAAGCTTTCTTTTTCTTCACAAATGCTGTACTGGAAACAGAAGATATCTTGCACATGTGTACAACATCAGGGATAGCAACACCAATGATATAAGGACCTTCCTTAGCTGCAGGGTATAGTAGCAAGGAAACATAACTGTGTGCATTCAGAACTTCACAGTAGTATGTTCTTTCATCATATTAAATCATATCAAATGAAGGAACATGGCCTGGCAAGACTTGAGAGCTTGAGAAAGAAAAGAATGCAGTATTTACTTAATTTAAAAAAAACAAAACTCAAAACAAAGAGCCCAGTTACTGCTTCTATGTTTAGCCCATAATATATCATGCAATATGATGTCTTGATCAAAATCAGATATAGGAATGCGAGAGATATCAGTCGTCACAATTTTTGTCAACAAGAAACAAAAATAATCAGTGATAGCCCTATTCTCCTTTGTTACCTGTTTTCTTCAGTTCAGCCAGGTTGGTGATTATCTAGGGAGTGTCTGCAGTGATAATTCTGATAGAAACTCCAGCTCATGTCTTTGGCTGGTAAGAAGGCATTGATAAGAAAATTCCAGGTAAAAGAAAGAAAGCTGAGAGGAAAATGAAGGTTGCCTAGAGGGCTGAGGTTTGTGAGTGCTGTATTCCTCTGGCACAGCTGGAACACCCTGCTGAATGCCATCGGTTAACCTCACATTGCCTGGTTATGCATGGGAAGTTACCTCCTGCCTGGAGGTCTTTGGTGCTTTGGAAAAGCATCTTTACTCAGGGCAGAGAAGTGGGGAAACAAAATAATTTCTAAGAGTGATGAGAGCCCACACGTGAACCTAACCCAGGACTCTCATCATACTTGCACAATGAGCAGGATGGCTTCTGTGAGCTCTGGCTTTTAGGCAGCATGTCAGCTGGGGGTGGGTGGTTGCTGAAGGAGGCTTGCAAATTCAGCTGCCTAAACCAGCTAATTGCAGTTAAGCTGGTATAATGTTCTTAATGAATTGGCTGTACTGTTCTGGCTTTTATTAAATCAGTTATTTTCAGAACTTTCAAGTACAGAGGTCAGACTAGAGGTGACCTCTGACCAAGCAAGGGTATCTCTAAGCAGCTGAAGAACACACTTTTGAGGAGCTGATTTACCCCAAGATGGTGTTTGTCCCACTAGAACCCAAACATCTGCTTCATAGGACTGCACAATTCCAATCTGATATTTCCCTGTGATCTAATCCCACTTTAATCATCAGTTTTTAAGAATTGAAGCCCATGGCTTTTTCTCCGCTCCCTTCTTCTGACTTAAATTTGCAGATGACACTGCTTTGCAAGATAAAAGCCTGTCACTTGGAGCAGTTGGCTTTTCCTATTTCCCCCATTCTTGTGCCCTGCTCTGTAGCTGCAGTGGCTTTTGTGGTGTTAGACCTGCTTATAGCTGTGTAATGGAACAAATGGGATCTGCACATTTTTAGAGCCTTTAAAAAATATGCACAGATGTAACAATAAGTGGCTTCCTCTTCAGCTTCCCCAATCAAGTTCAAAAATGACAGCATTAATATCATAAAAATCAAGAAAAAAAAAAAACAAACCCACATCAAACACCCTGGATCTTGTTTTGGTTTTCTGCTCTTTCTTTAAGTTAACTCAAAGAAAAGACAATGAGTCTTTTAAATGTGTGTTACAGGTGTGGCAGCACTCTATTTTTTTCTGTGTGTCCTGCTTAAGGGAAGAAGATGAATACATCTTTCTAAAGAAATCTGAAGTGACCATATTTACTGAACTGGATCCTTTTAAGACTGAGATAGTGAGGCTACATTTTGCTTAGTATTTTAAAATGAAATTAAACTATGAATCACTTCTGCTACATCCTTTTTATTCATGTCTCTTCAAGTGATTTTATGTTTCTTGTTTGAAATTTAGTCAGATGGAATAGGGATCTTGAGCTTGTTGATCAGAAGATTGTATCTTTAGGAACCCAGACTTCCGAGGAATTGCCAAATCTTGCATCAAATAGGAGACCTGCAGAAAGTGCATAAAAAAAATTTAAACTAAGTGATTAATTTCTTACCATCTGGAAAACCACAATCAGCAACAAAAGCAGCCTGAAAATTCAAATGCCATTAATAGGTTTAGTGCTTCAATACAGAATACTATACTGCTTGTACGAACAGTCCTGACCAGCCTTTCAAACACATCAAAAGAGACAATCCTACACATAATGGGAAATCTCTATATTATGATCGATGTTCAAGATTTATGATGTTATAAACTATTGGTTATGCTGTTTTGACAATGGAAGAATTAATGAACAAGACAGATTTGCCTGGAGTGATGAACTATATAATATAGAAACATTAATAAAGATAAAACATTTGGAAATTCTTTAAGAAAAATAACATTTTTGCTCTTTTCTCAAGGAAAAAACTGAAGCCAGAAACATGACAGATTTCATCAAGAGAGCTGTTCACAGATTAAAAGCAGGTCTGATTTTTGTTTTGCCATGCTAGACTTCACTTCTCAAACCACAGAAGAGTGAGGCAAATGTTTTCAAGCTTACAGTGTTGTTTGTTTTGTTTTTCTTCCTTACACAGTGAATATTGTCTTCCTGCTAATTCTGTTATACCATACAAGACTTGTTTGCGTCTCACTTGGGTTCTTCTGTTCAGCCTTCTGGTGCACTCAGAAAATGCCACAGAGGATCCACTCTGATCTTAATGTCTGTGTTAAAGCAGCAAGGTCTGCTGCTGTAAGGAGCTCTGGTGATAAACCAGGGCATTGGGATGTTTGGCACCACACAGGATTCACAGCTGACACAGGTAGGAAAGCTGCAAAGAAATGCACACAACAGTAGGAGCTGAAGCTCAATCTGATCCTTTGATTACTGCAGGACATGGGCTGCTCTGTAAAAGGGTACTTCTGTCCCCAGTAACTGTCGTGGAGAGCTCAATGCAAACCTTGGAAGCCCCCATTTCTGTGTACCTAAATGCCTTCAGAAGTGTAATTTTGATGTGCATGGCACTTCCTGCATGAACTTTATGAACTCAGGCTACACTGAATCACCAGATTATTTACCGCTTGATTTGAACGCAAACGTAGCTGACAAGGAATTACAGAGAAATATTGGTCCAAAAGTTAACATCCCAGAAGGGGATGAACTCAAAAATGTGAAATTGTATTTATTTTGCATCAGTTAAAAAGGCACGGCCAGAAGACTGAAGAAAGAACAAGAAAGTCCATCTTTAACCAGTGAAAATTCAATACTGGTGTTAAGGATATTTCTTGTCTATATTTCTCTCGTACTTTTTTGATGCTCCTTTTGTGCTAAGCACCTTCAGAGGTTTATAAACCAGTTTAGCTGGGCTGTGCCATTGAAGAAGACTACAGAAAATGAATGTCCTGCTGAGAGTTAAGAGAGATTATTAGATCCCTCAAACTCCCTATTGTGTCTTTCCACATGATTTTTATATTGTAAAAATATACAGTGTTTACAGAAATGTTTGATCAGAAACATTAAGTAGCTGAGCATGCAAGAAATGTTTCTCTATATTGCTAGAGGGATAAGAAGTCAGTCTTATTTGTCCTCTGTTTTATCAGCTTTTATCATGGGTTTCTGCTATTCTAATCTTAAAGGTGAGATATAAAAGGAATAAATTCAGATGCCTAAACTTGGAACACCCTTCCTGCAAATCCTAGTACCAGCATATCATTTCCCAGGACAAACCAAGACCTCGGATTTTGACCCTAGGATTCCCCACAAGCCTGAAGTTCTGCTGCTCCCCATGCCCTGGAGCACCTTGGTTGTACCATCATCACCTTGTCACCTTGTTCTGGCTTTTTTCCTGGCTAGGATATAGAAGTTACAGCAACTTCCCTGCTGGGTTCCAACTGCATGTTAATCTAAAAGCAAACCTACATATGGTGAGTCAATCAATCTCTACTTGAAGTGCAGTGAGAGGAATTTTTTGCTTTATAGAACGCATATGGGAAGAGAGAGTCCCTGTGGTCCTTCTCATATACAATTGCATTTTGGTAAGTGAATTAATATGTATTTAGTTTTCTTCTTTGTATGAAGGATAGATTTAGACTGACTGAAGACATATCCAAAATAGCACTGTGATGTTGTTCCCAACATTCTTGTTCCCACTTTCTGGCCCACAAAACATGAGCTTTCCTACATCAGAATGACTCTGACAGATCAGAGTGGAGACTGCTAACTGTGCCCACAGGTTTGGACTCTCACTTGTGTCTTTCTGATCCCAAGAAGGTGCTGTAACCACCTACCTTTCCACAAAAGTATACTGAGAGAGGGCTCTGTGTCTTCTGCACCTTCGGAGGAATTCTCTATATCTCTTTATTGTGAAAGCATTTGTAGGCACTAACATATAAGACTTTGGATTGTAAGTTGGCAGGAACACCACTTTGTCCTTTACAAAGACTCCTGTGTCAGGGGGAAAAAAAGATTTGCAAATAGCTCTCCCCAGCTTGTTCCTGCTGGAGTCAGTGTGTCGGCCTTCAGGTGGCTGTTCAGACAGGAGGTGGTTTAAAATGCACCTGCTCAGGTCGTAGCTCCTTTAGTGAATGGCATGGGGAGCTGGGGCCCCTAAATAAGGGTTTATAATGTCTTTGCAAAGAAGAGTTAAGCCACACAACACAAGGTTGCTGCATCTGCTTGGTGCTTGTCTCAGCTCAGCAGCATTTCATACTTTGGACCTCGTAGCTTTGCAGAATTGGTAAAACTTGTTTTATGTTCCAATATGCATCACTGACTAAAGCTCTTTCTGTTGGGAACCACTCCAAATGCTCTGCTAACAGTAAACATCCCACTGGGATTCTGTCTTACTATCTATGACATCTCCTGCTAAATAACAGTTTGGATTAAAAAAAATAATAAATTAGCTTTATACCGGAAAAAATCAGATATATTAACAGAGTTGCTTCTCCTTGATTGAAAGCATCCATGTAACTGTCTGTGTCCATGATAAAAGTAAATAAAAATACAGCCCCATTTAATTTCAAAGTGAAGTCTTATAAAGCTGAATAAGGATTTTCAAGAGCATTTGGAAACTGACTTAACTTAGATTCCTCTGAAATAATTAGCAAGTGATGCCTAGAGGCAATGAGTTAAGTTGCTGCTGATTGCACTAGCAAAATCCCATTCATGATTTCTTAGTTAATCTCTTGGAAGATACGGCAAAAAGGTGTCTCTTGTAGGCTGTAGTATATGGATTTTCCAGTAGTGCTTAGAAATTGTAGTCACTGTCTTTCTAAATTAAGTGGACAATATCCTCCCCTGAACATCAGTGGTAAGGCTAAATTACTTCTAAGAGACATGTGTAAGACTTTCCAGAGCTCAGATAAGCCTAAAACGTTGAAGTTGTTAATTTCTGCTGTTAGCAGCACTGAGTTGCATGGGCCAACCAAAAATACAAGTGTGTGTTGATTTATTTGCAAAATCCTCTTCAGATTCAGTTTATAGCAACCTCACTTTGCCTTTAGTCAGTGTTCACAATAAGAACAAAAACATACAAAATATTTTGGTCTGTGCAGCATGAGATTGCCTTTGAGCACTATGTGGGAAACAAAACCAATTAAAAAGAAACCCAACCCCAAACAAAATTTAAACAAAAAAGCGCAAAGATGCTGTAGTATAGAAGCACAGACGTACATGGAACTCAGAAGCTGAGGTACTGTCCATTGTGGAGGTTTTTTCTAGTGCTCTATTTGGTAATAAACTTTTTGTCACTGGATTCAAGCAGTAATATATGCTTCCTTTCATTAAATAAACAATGGCATACAGAGGTAGTTTTATCAGCTCAAAGATACCTCTTATTTCCTGACAAACCTATATACCCTCAGCGTGCTCATCTGCCATTTGGCATACTATGTGCCACTCAGATACATCCAAAACTTGCCAATACTCTTGTATCTATATCTCAGTATTTTTGGGAGAGGCCATATATAGAGCAGAGATCTCTATTGGCTCTCTCTTCCTTCTTCAAGCACTGGCTTTTATATTGCACCACCAGAACTTTAATAATTGTAGATCAGAAGACATGTAAATGTTTCTTAAGTCACTGAAGGAATGATAATTTACGGCACAGAAGGAGATCTGGCTCCACAAGTTGAGGACATAAACTGAATTGAAGATGTTTTCCACAAAGGTATTATTCCAGTCATGTGAATTAATGGAATTTTCCAAAGTGAGAACAATGTAGAAAGATTAAACAAACCAGACAATGAAACAATTATATAAAAATATCTCCATTTTTAGCACATTGGCAAATGAATGCATTTAGCAAAGTATACCAGTCTCACAAGCTGCCTCTCAATCTGGACCTGTGGAGCTGAGAGAAAGCACTGCAGTGACAAGGAGAGAGACAGTGAGAAATCAAGAGTACATCTGCAGACAATGTGAACATTTTGTAAAACTGCTTTTAGACCTTAAGCCAGGTCAAGACTAATCCCATTGCTGATTCAGTTCTGTGGAGCCAGATAATAAAATGTTCTGTGTATTGATCAAAACAGAGAGATACAGTTTGGTTCTTCTGTCACAGGACTACCAAGGCTTGAATTCAACCCTGGGATTTCATCCTTATGGTAGGTCCTTTCCTTTGTTTTCCTTTGCTCCTGATTCACACTGAATACGCCTCACCAAAGAATTCAGGAAAACACTTTTTGATATCTTTGAAGGAAATGGAGGCCAAGAAATCAGAAAATGCTTTGCTGTTTAGCTTTTAGTATTTATAAAACCAGGAAGCCATCACTTACAGGCTTGCCATCCAAGGGCTAAATAGACAGAGGAAGTCGTGTTCTCACATTGTTAATAGATCAGTGGAAAGCACAGTAATGCACTTCACTAGCTAACATATTTAAAGACACAACTTGTGTGCATGAGAGTTTTGATGTCTCATTGTTGTAAACGTGGTGGCTATTATGCCCCTAAGAATATTATTTTTCTAAATCCTAGATTAAAAACACATGGAAAGGGAATAGGGGAGACAATTTAGACAATTGAATCAGATGAGAGAAAACAGTGAAAACTGCATAAAGAAAAGAAAAATAGAAAACCTCATTACTGAAACTGGAAACCAGCAAAGAAAGTGAGTTTCACAGAAACAACTAGAAGAGTATGCTGGGAGAACACACTGGCTTTTGATTAAAGTTGCTTTTTATTGAAAGCAATTTAGCAGAAGAAACTTTCCATGGGTTACAAGACACCTATGTACTGACCCAGCAAGGTGGGGCATCTTGAGAGTTTTCCAAAGCAAGACTGGGCAAAGAGCAGCTGTCACCTAAGTCTCTGGTGACAACTTTCCCCCTGTTGTAGATTTTCCCTGGAAGGACTTTTCCCTGTCCTTCAGGGGTTGTAGATTGCCTCTCTTCAGAAGTAGCTGATAAAAACTTCAGTCAGGCTTAGTACATGGAGCAAGCAAGCAGTTTTGGAAGAAGAAACAGACAGGCACGAGCAGTGGAGGAAGAGATAATGTAGAAAAGCTAACAAGAAGGTTAGTACAGCACAATTTTTAAAGGAAAATGGAATTAGAACCAGAGTGTTATTAACACACAAAAGAAATCAAGGAAAAAAACTTATAAGGTGAGTGTGAAGTAGCTTAGTGAGAAATGTAAAGCAATTCTGAACTAATAGTTTAAGCACAAGAACATCTTTTTCTACTTGGTGGTCACTATACTGGCTCTTGCCAACCTTGTGCCATAGCATGTGCAGCTCAAAATGGACATTGTGCCAGTATTACCAAAAGTCACTGTAACTTTTAAAGGGTTGTCCCAGAAAGTAGGAATGAGACCTTAACACCCTCCATATGTTGGAAAACCCAGATTGTTAACATGCCAAGAAGCAGAAGACCAAAGGCTGAATAAAATCCAGTCCCTGTGGAAGAATAAAAGAGTAAATGCTCAGCCATAAACATGATGCTGCTGAACACAGATGCCAGTAGATGACTGACTCTGACCTAGTCTAGCAGTGGAGTGATGTTGGGTAGGATAAGAAAAAAACATCAGAAGACTCATAGCTCCCCCCAGGCATACCTGAGGCAGAGATGAGTAAGCGTGAGAAAAATCCAACAGAATTTGCTTCTGAATCCTTATGGCAGAGCTCTGACAAACTGACCACTTTGTGTAAGTTCTTATGCCTGAGTAACTAAAGAATGGAGAAAGGTCTGCAGTTTGTAAAATGGGAACAGGCAAATTGAAAATCACGCCCTGTAACAAAGGAGGCCATATTTTCCCTCTAAATACACTCTTCAATGTTACTTTTTCAGCCAACAGCCACCTAATCTGGGGTGTAATTAAAATACCCCACTGTTTCCCAAATATTATAGACTTTATTTTCTTCTTTGTCTTTAGTTAGTATCAGCTATGAGTAAGTTATTTATTTCTGGTCAAGGAGCATAAAACAGTTCTGCAAAGCATAAATGGATAGGATTGTTTCAAGCCAAATACAGCATGGATTAGACAAATGGAATACAAAAGTAAATCTAGGGCATTTAATATCTTGCATTCTTACTACACATCTCCTTGTCATGCCAGAAAATGTTGCTGAGCTTCCAGGGTCTGTGGGTTGCTGGAGCACAAATAACTCTTAACCTCTCCTCTGCCTTCAGCAAGGCTTACAGAAAAGCTGGGATGAAAGGAAAGCACAGGAAAACAACTGTCATCTGGAGCCTCCAACTTTTTAGCAAGCCAGTACAAGCTCATCAGTACAGCTCAGTAACTGGACTAGTAGCAACAGAATCTTTTAAGATCAAGCTAACTTGAGAACTGAGAATTTGGACCTTCATGGCAAATGTACACCTAAGCAAAAGAAGTTGTTGCTTCTGCATGTTCCATTTAGCAGACTCATTTCTGCTACTTATTTTGTTTAAGTAAACTTTTATTTCACAAACTGAGCAGTAAGCCACCTATCTTCTAACTACAAAGACTGGTTAGATGTTTTAAGAGCATATCCTATGATGGATATATCTCATCAGTCCATATTTTATTGATGACTTCACACATTCAAAACTTTGTGAATCAAATAAATAATTTATTTCCAAAGGGTGAGACTAAAATTCAAACTAAACAGAACACAGAAGTAGTTTGAAGTCAGCGAGTTAAAACTAAAAATAGACTAGCAGTTAGTATGTACAAGAAGGAAAAGAATAATAGCATTTAAAAATGATGGATTTGTTATGAATCTGGATGTGGGCATCATAAAGGGGCCACTCTAAATAGAAGACACCAACTTGTCACTGAAGGAACATATTTTCTGAAATCTTGTACACAATGGGTTTCTAAAATACAAGACTTGTAGAGTAACAAATAAAATCGTAACATTAAAAACTTTCTTTGAAAAAATGCTGGAAGAGTTTGTGGTGTTTTGTTGAGCAAACAATATTCAAATACAGAAAAGGTCAGAAAAAGAAAGCAGATACCAGATTTACTCTCCACATGCATTTATAATTGGGTGAGATGTAACATGCTTATTACAGCAAAAAATGATTTCTGTAAGATTGGAAAAATCTTTCTAACTAAATAAAGATGGGTAGGGGAATGGATTCCCATAATCTTTCTAAGCATCTCCATCATTGCAGTTTTTTAAGACTAGATTAGACAGACATTTAAGCTGATCTGTATAGACAGTTGTGCCTCAGAGGAAGGATGAAACTGTATGTCTTGAGACTCAACTGTGCCTACTGTTTTTTTTATGCTGTGTAGCCAGACTATTTTTCCTAAGTGTATTATATCATTTGTATGTAATGCAGTGCCAAACACATTAATACAAGGCTGCGTAAAGTATATGGAAATAAAATGATCAAACTAATTTTTATGTTTTTCCACTCATTATAGAGCTATCATACTGAAGCAGAATACAAAATGGAGTGTGGCATGAATGCTCGCTATGGAAGAGCAAGAGAAAATTAAAAAGAAAAAAATTAATCCAAAATTTAATCCATTTGTAATGGAAGATGCTTTCTGGTAATAAAGCTTGCATTTTCACAGTACTCTTTCACAAGGAGTTTCAAAGACCTTTCAGAAATTTTCTCAGCACCCCTGAGGCACTTTGGGAGGCAAGACCACAACTCTGCAGCTTCACATTGGAGACAGAAGCCCCAGTATGTCCAGGTCAAGTTCTAAAAGCTGCTGGCTCTCAGCAGGGCTGGGCCTGGACTCCTCCAGGTGTAGCTCATCCCCTCTTCCATGTCATGCTCTCTCAACATCACTGTCACTTAACTTGCAGAAATGTCTCATTGCTCTCACCAACACTTAAACATACGAAACCATCTCCTACAACAGGAAGAAATGTTGATTTATTGCTCTTTCCTGAAGACCTCCACAAACACACCTATACTGAGCAAGTATATCAGGGACTTCTATAAAAGAAAGGGTAATTGGTATTTATTAACAACAAAAAACAATGTTTGTGTATATTTGGTTTATATTATCATCATATAAAAATACACACAAATTCAGATAAATATTTTAAAAGAAAACAATTGCATTCCTTTGATCTAGTGTCCTGCCTTCTCTCCTTAGAACAGAGACCCAGACAGATTTCATATGTTGTACGGCCTGCTGAACCACAGAGTCATTGCTCTTCGCAAGAATCTCTCACTGACATTACAAAAGAATAATATATTACACATTTGTGTCCTAATGTTACAGTTATATACTCTGAAATCCTGAATTTGCATAGAGTTTATAACCTTGACTTGGTGCCTTTTTAGGTATTTTCAAAAATAATTATTTAATATTGTTTGACCAATTTACAGTGCTTTAAGTTAACGGTGAATACTTGAACCATGCAAATAGTTGTTGATGTGTAAATGAGTATTTCTCCATGTTCGTAATATTTTCCTCTGACAAGTCCTCAGAGGTAAATACATTATAGTAAACCCATCTGTTTACAGACAGCTGGACTTCAATAAATCTGTTAAACGTCTGTATAAAAAAGAAGTGGCTGTCTGCTACGGGAGAGATTCACTTTCTAAAAAACCTTAACTTTGCAATAATATGCCTTTGAGTGCTTTTTAATACTACACTTCATGTATCACTATTAAAAGCAACAGCAAAAGATATTTATACAATATAGGGAATTAACCTTCCCCCCCCCGCCCCAAACTCTCTAATAATAATGACAATAACCTTAGCCAAGGATATTTCTCTATTTCTCTAAAATTAATAACTAGCTGGGGTTAATGGCCACTGGCTTCACCTTAGGCCCTCAATTAATCCCCGAACCTCAACTGTTATTACCTAATTGACTTAGTTTCATTTCATTTTAACATTTCAAAGTGATCTTCCTAAAATCACACTGACAGAGTAATGTGGTCTTTGTAGATATGCACTGACATGGTTTCAATACTGTTACTCTGTCTCCATCCGCTTGCATTGACATTTCATTTTGCGTTGACATTGCAGTGCCACGTCTATGGATCTGTGCAGATGACATGTGATTGTTCACATTAGGTGAAAGTCTGGCCAGAAGTGAGGGCAGGCTGGCATCTTGTGATGAGAGCAACTAAGAATTATTTTATAATTTTTAATAATTATAATTATAAAATTTTTAATGAGTCTTATAATTGCAAATATGATTTGTAAACATACAAGAAATATCAAATTTCACTTGAAATCTTGCTGTCCTCCTTAAATAAACACACAAACAAAAGTGTTTTTACTTAGATCAACTTAAAAACTTAGCCAGAAAAATACACCAGGTAATGTATTCAGAGTTTTTTTGGTATTACCACTTCATGCTTATTTGAGGCTGAAAACAAATTATGTAAATCCTGCATGTTCAAATATCATCATATTAATGCAAGTGGCTGAATAAGATGTAACTCTAAACCAAGAAATCCTCATAAAAACAGGGCATCAAAATAGAGTCTTTTTATTATGTGGAAAAGTTTTTGAAAAGTCTTTTGGAGCTCTTTGATCCAGCTCTGGAATAATTTTGGTAGATTACTATTGTACAAAACCCATAATTTATAGTAGCTGACCTCAGCTGCTCTTTGTATAACAGCCATATATGAAACAATAGCAGGAAAGTAAAAAATACAAGGGGAACTAAAACTGCTCTGTTTATTATGTAGCTCATAATTAGATCTTCCTTATTTAATCTTTTGAATCCTGGCATGTTTTTAATAATACAGGTTCAATTAATATTTACTGTACACAGGAGAGTCAGTTTTGAGTAACGCATTTAGACTATCCAAACTTTGTGTAACTTGTGACCTTTCCCTAACCTAAGTGAGGTCTATTTTATACAGATCGTACTAGATAGACGGTTTCTCTATAAATGGTGAAGTTGCTGCCAAGCTCCCATTGTTAGCTAGTTCATTTTTCAACAGGCACGCTTTAGGTTCCTATCACACCACTGTAAAGAGCAAGCCCTTGAGGTTTCTTCTTTTGTCAATGTAATAAAAAGGTTATTTCTGAATAACCTGTAAATCCACAACAAATGGCCCTTTGTGACTTAGAACAACACGACAGGAGGAATTTTTTATTGCTGTTTTTGCAAGCAGCCTCCCATTTTATTCTGTAATATTAAATTGATACTTGAGCAGCATTTGTTCTAATGTAATTTATCTCATCCTTAAAATAACAAACCCATGTTTCTGTTACCTCAGCTCAGTATTCATCGTCTAACAGCAGAAAATCCCCTTAGAAGAAGCTATCTATTGTAAGATTGCATCAGATGAAGCAACACCAAGAATCAAGTCATATTCTGTGTACTTTTTATTGACCCTTGAGGAGTTGTTATCAACTCTGTTATCTTACCCCATAGGAAGTACAAGCTCTTCCCAGACCGACTGTGACGTGGAAATGGGGAGAAAGCCATCTTTTCCACTCCGAACCAAGCAGAGCTTGGCACAGGAGGAAAGCTCAACCTTTACCTTCAACAGATCTCCTTGCAGAAGTACTGCACAAACATGAACTCACAAGGCACGAACTCACAGAAAGCAAGGCTCCTTAATGAAAGACATGCTTTAATAGCTGAATTCCTAGTATTTCCTTTGCCTGTTTTCTAGTAACACAGAGGCACTAACATAGTCCTTTGTACAACTGTACTTTCAATTCAGCGTGATTGCTCTGCACTACGTGTGCTCTGTTTGGTGAATATCCCCAGCCTGCAAAAACGACCTATGTTTCATACTAAGAGTATGAATGGTTCCCCATTACAAAACCATGTGGAAATTTGAGAACTCCTGGAATCTGGAGCTGCTATTTAGAGTAAAAGCAAAATTGCTTTAGACGGTTGGTCAGTTCAAATATATATAGAAGTGGAAAGAGCACTCTTCAGATGTACTAACAGAAATAGAAGCAGGTGGTAGAAACGTGGTAGAAAACTTTTCAAAAAGGAAACACGAGCAAATGGCGGCATATTGAATAAATAAAAGTGAATTGGTTAAAAAAGAGATGGAAGATTAAAAGGGAAGGATCAGAAAATGGAAAGAGACACTAATAGTGTTTTGTAGTAGTCTAGATGGTGGAGAAATCCAAAAGCCAATACCAGGAAAGAATGACTTTTTGAATGAGTGAATACAACAAAAGGATGAAAACTATCCATGAATTACCAGTACTATTAACATAATGAGATAAGCACAACAAGACATCTGGTCCTTTTCCTTCAGCTTTAGACAAAACTTTTTCTTCTCTGAGATGTCTTTAGGGAAAGATTATTAAATTCATACTAATAATGTGTCCCCAGAATATAGGAATGGTAAAACCTCAATTTTCTTCCTATACTAGAGTGTGTGACCCACCATCGTGTTGTTCCTCCTATTCAAGGAAGTTTTGCTTCCCTGCTCAATACAATTACATCAATTTCTAAAGCTCAAAACAGGCCTTATACAACAGTGGTTGTAAGAGCAGATGCTTGCAAGTCTATATATGCAAGTGAGAACATCATTCAGTTTTATGTTCACTTCTGCTTTCTGGCTTGGCATAATTCATTAGCACACTCTACAGAATACTCCATAAAACTGAATTTGGTTTTAATGTTAAGGTTCTAATGGCCACAACACTGTTTAAGAAAACCAAACCAAGAAAAAAGCCACAAACAGCAGTTTGTGTGCCTCCTCTTTAACATTCAAGTTGATGTTTACATCTGATAAACAGAGAAAATAGCCAAATGAGGGTTGGATTTTTTTTTAGTATACAAGTAGTAATAACAAAACAGTCCTAATTTTTTTTTATGTTTTGCTTTCAGCATTTGAAGTAGTGACACAGCATAGTTTTTGTAGTGGCAAAGCTTTTTTGATAGCATGCAATGAAATTGGTACCAGTATATAGATTTTGTGGCTAATTTCATCCTCATTTTAATACAGATTCTTTAAGTAGGCATTATATGAAGATGAGTTTAAAGCTCTGATTAAAGACAGCTGTACTGCTTTCCAACATGTTATGTCACAGTATTAGGCAGAGGAATAAATAAACAAATATAAGCCTAAACTGATTTATCTGTGTGTCTCCACATAAATTTGTTTAATGTAAAAACAAATAAAGCAAAGCTTTGATGAAGGTTAGCAGAATTTTCAACATCTGTGCAGATAAATTTAATTTATTCAAAAAGAAAAAGCAGCATTAGTGTATCATGTAAAAGCTGATTTAAATGATTTCATACAACAGAAAGCATATGCAGTAGCTAAAATAAATTTCATCTGCCTTTAAAACCCATTTCACTCAGACAACCATTATTTCTGAATTATGGTAATATTCAGTTATTTCTTCTTTTCTTTCTCTTCTTCATTTTACATGTTCCACTAACCTAAACGTTAGTTAAAAGTCCCAGGGGGAGTAACACCCTAAATGTAGCTTGTGTGTAGCATCAGACAGGTACATTCACAGATTGCTTCTGTGTATCTCTACAGGCAGTTCCTTATAGCTGGTCAGGTAAAATAAGCTCAGCACAATACCTTAAATAATTGAACACAAATGAGTTTGAGTATTTTTTAAAAATAAATCTCTTCACTATAACACATTCAAACCCAAGAAAGTATCTCTATACAACAATAACTCACTATAGTGGAGCTATACTAGTTCACTCTGCAACAAGGGATGGAGTACTAGAAGATTAAAGCTATTTTTTCTTGAAAATGAAAGATTTGTCAAAATGATAAACTCCTCTTTGAAACTTACCAGAAAGTGTTAAGGTGAAATCTAAAAATAAAAATACTGTGTATGCATCTGAAAACTACAGCTGAGAAACTCCTTTCCATTCAAGGCAAGACTAAAAAGTCTGCACATGATTTTTGAAAACATACAGGCGTACAAAGTATCGTACTTCAACTAAAAAAAGGTATGAATATGCACTGTAATGTTTTAGAGACCCTTTTGTTCTGAAAAAAATCATCAGCTTGTGCTTTAGGGAGCCTGTTATCAGACCTTTATTTCTACAAGAGAATTCACAGCTCTTCTCAGAAAACCTGAACATGATGAGCATACACGCAAATCTCTCACTGACATTTTAAAGTATTTTGTCCTTCCTGAGTAATAGTTAGCAAAGAAAGGAGTATTGAAGCGTGTCAAGCCCAACAAGCCGCTGTTATTAAAAAATGTCTGAGAGCACAAACCTGACACCCAATCTTGCCCCTCTGAGTGGTGATGTGGATGGAAAAAGAAGAGACTGAACTCAAAACTTCAAGGAGGGCTAACACCCGCCTCAATCAACTTCTGATCTTGGTGGCTCTAACAAGAGAAAAACAAGGCTCTTACAAGAAAACAAGTACGCAGGAAACTTCTGTCCATTTGTGTGCTTTATTTGTCTTGTGGAACTGATCCAGTATGAAGCACTGTTTTATCTTTTTTTTTAATTCTCCATCTTGCGTACCAGGATGGTAAACTCCTTGAGAAATGACTGACATAGAAAGCTCCTGCACGTTGTTCTTTTGGACTTCAGTGTGCCAGAAATTTGCTACAGTACTTACAGGGGTAAAGACAGACTCCTTCCTTAGTCAGTTAAGAGAAAAATTCCTAGGTAAAGATTCCCCGGGGGTGAGGAAAAGACAAAACACGAGTTATTTTTGAGTCATTAAAATACCTACTAAACCTCCCCCACGCTACCCCCAAACTTCACAGGCTTATATACATAAAATAAAACCTGTGCTCTTTGCTTTCACCCCCCCTCAAAATCCCCTAACTAGTTTTTAACTGTTAACTTGGGATGACATTGTTGATTTTAACAATCAGATAGTGACAAAACACATACATCAATTATTATCTCAAAATCTGGCTATTTACTGTAACAGCCATGATCCTCTCTTACCACTTGGGCTTTACCAGCTTTGCATTATTTTGTTTTAAGCCCCAAAACAACAGTCTTCACCAAATCTCCACATCACTGTAGGTGTTTTAGTCACATTGCTAGCACAGAGTGAATTCATAAAAAGCACTTAATTTTATAGGTGACTCTGTAACAGGGATAAGAACGGAAAGCCTCACCTTTCAGCCTCTGCATTTTTGTCTTTGTTTAGAATGCCTGAAGAAGCCATCCGGAAGGAAGACAGATTATGAGTATCTCAAAACTAGCTGTTTGACAGAGACAGAACTGCTGATAATGAGTGGGTTGTGTGTCTTTTTGGCTGATCACAACAGAGGTCTGAAGCAAAACAGAAACTCTTGATATGTTTGCGTAAAGCAGCAGTAGCATAAGGGCAGGCAGCAGGAGTTCAGCTGAAGTTCAGGGCAGATGCTGCCATTAGTTTACACTGCAGGAAAGTAAAATTGCTTCCGGATTTACCTCTTCCTCCCAACATCAGCGCTGAGCCATGCTGTGTCGCAGAGTCACAATGTCAGTAGGGAAGCAGTCTTTTAGCAGGATACCACGCTCACGATGGCAGTCCAGCTCTTCAATGAACCCGTACCAGTAGATGACTAATCCAGGGCCAAATCTATCACACAAAAAAGAAAAGTGAACTTATGTAACTGTAATAGGAGAATTTTAATTTCCCACCTCTGTGATTCCAACACATCTGGTAACCGCACTGCAAAATTGGAGGGAGTATTTAACCTCCGTTTAATTTTCAAGTTTTGAATGTGCAATTGATTGATGTCAATAGTACCTGATTCTATGAATAAAAATGCTATTTAGAGACTCAAAAGAATCCACATCAGAGTTTCAATTTTTTTCTTTTGAATATTCTGCACGTCAGTAAAAAATACCTATGTATTAAATACAAAATAACATTCAGTAACTCTGATACACAGAGAAACCTCTTTTGACATGCACCCTGCTTTTTAGATTTGTGTGTGCAGACACTAAAGATACAACAGTTTGCACATGTTCCACTTCATTCAAATTGTAATACCATGAAGATAACAATGAATCCTTAAAATATAATCTCTACAATGAGCTATAATTCAAGTAATTATTAACATAAAGCACAATTCAGAAGAAACAGAAAGTTTGTGTTGTAATGGCTCTGAAATGTGCCTCAGGAATTCCTCAGATATTGCTAACTCTGACTGATCCCCACTAGGCAATCTCAGGAAGTAGCCCCATGGACTATTTTACCCATCAGGAAGTTCAGACCTTCAGGCTGGGTTCATAAAGAAGTAATCACTATCAATCACTGTGTACTGTGATATGTTTTGCACATCAGTTTCACGTTTTTCCTACTGAGAGCACTTAATTAAAGGGCAGCACTACTTCTGGTGTAGTGTTGCAGGAATTTTACAGTGGAATCATAAATTATGAATGTTGGGTTAGTAAAAGGATGTCTAAAAACAGAACTGCTTTCTGTAGTCTAACATTACAGCAGTCTGTACAACATTAGGCCAAAAAGCTTTTTCTTTCCTTGATTTATTATATGCTGTAGTGAAGTTGCCAAAACCAACAGTGCAGGATGAGCTGTTAGGTACCGTCTGTACAAGAAAAAGTTCAATAGAATGTCATGTAATGGTTTATATGCAGAGATGTATTCAGGACTCAACCAATATGGTAGCCAATTTTTGTTAACGTTTAATTATAATAAATATGTGGTGAGTGGAGGCATGGTAACATAAATGTCCACTGAACAGACAATACAAGCACTCCAGGCCATGGGTAGTGCCAGACTGGCTTCATGAGGGTGGTTTCTTCCCAACAATGTGGAGAAAACTCTATTTGATGTGCTCGTGTAATGGAATAGGCATCAAAGGAAGAAGAAACCCCTGTGGCTTCCTCCTGCAGTTTCAATTAGATGTGGTTCTCTTTTGCCTGAAACTGCTGCAGAGCAGTTGGTCTACGGCTACTACTCTTCAACCTCCAAGTTGCCACAGCTCAGCAGCAGAGTAAATTAGCCTCAGCATAGATGAGGCCACACTGGCAAATACGCTTTTTGCAACTGAAAGGTGATACTCAAAAGCTGAAGGTTAGAACTCTGACACATCTGGTTGTACTAGCTAACATATCCTAACAAGTCTGGCAATAAATACAGTACAGACTAAAAAGTGGCTAATATGAAGGATGATGCTGCCTATACCCAATTCCTAATTTTGTCTGGCTGGCCAAGTGTGGTGGTGCTTAAATTCAATTCCAATTGGGTTTTTACTGCTCCAGTTTGGTTTTATAATTTGTGTTTTATAATTTTGTATTTATTTCTATTGTTTAAGATGGCCTCTCCTTCCCTCTCCTTCTCTCCTTCCCTCAGACTCTCCTTCCCCCCCAAACCTTCCCGCCAAAACCTTGGTTGTCCTGGTAACCCCATCTCATAATAGTTGTTTACCACTTTTCGGTTACCTGTCAATCTTTAAGTTATATAACTTCCCCACCCCCTCATCATGTATTCCTCCTCCCCAAGTTACTTGTTATTGGTCCAAAAGTTGTGCATCCCCTCATTATACGTTGGCAAAAGGTTGTAATTGGTCCCACGCAATCCCACCCCTGAACCCACCTAATAAAAAGCCGTGCCATTTCGAGGCCAGCGTCTCTCTCCGGAGCGCGGCCTTGGGACCACGCATCCCTTGGTTGCACACCCTGAGAGTCCCACCTTTCTATTCTGCGCACTATCCGCACCGTGGTCGAGTTTGCCCACGCCTCTGGCAAAGTGAGCCCCTGGATGTAGTGGCGGCAGGGCTGGCCGGAACTGCACCCACTGGAAAAGCCGATCCACTGCAGCCAAGAACTTCACTTTCTGTGGACTTCTTTCCATTGTCCTTTGCTTAAGCTCCTGTGGGGCCAAAACGTGCAGAACCTCACAGTACCTGCAAGCTCAGAGACCCAAAGGAGCGAGGGGCCAAGGCAACTGAGGCCAAAGACTGATGCTCACAGCTTCTGGTGAGAGACAGCAGTTTGCTGATCCAGGAGGGGCTCCCACTTTTCTTACTTCACAGGCTATGTATCTGTTCCCACATCAAGCAAAATACAGAAATGGGTAATCAGGTGGAGATGTACTTATGTACTAACCAAAATTATTTTAAAAGCAAAAATCTCCAGAAGATAAGGAGTAGACCTTACATTTCTAATGGGCGATTTTGTGCAAAGCAGAAGGTATGAAATGTATGCAAGTTACTCATTATGAGCACATGTGCCAGGTAAAATCCTGATGCTAATGAGCAGCTGCTCACCCAAGTTCTGAAGGGCTTCATTTCGCTGTGTGGCAGTCTGAATCCCTCATCCACCATAAAATGCATGTGGCACTGTGCTTAAGTAATTTGTTTAGCTATTTTTTGAAACTGTAATTTTAAATAAAATTACTATTTCGAGACACCTCAAAAGACTAATTTATGACTCATGAGCAAATCGCCTCAGCTCAAGCACAGTTTTTGAGGTGCTTAAAAAATTATGTTCAGAAATACCAAATTTGACAATAAAACTATATATAAGAACATCTGCAGACTGTTAATGGCAGGAGCGAGTACATCTTTGGCATGAAAACATCCATCAATCCTGCTTCTGACTGTGGTGTTACAGCAAAACTGTTTGCCCTGTGCTGTCTAGGTTGCACTTTTTCAACTCTATTGTGTCATTCATTCTATTATAGCTCTGTATCACAAAGCTCATATGTATGATCACATAAAAACCCATGACATACTTTTGTTTACTGCACTTAAGTGCAGTACTTAAGACCAAAATTAACTTGTTGGCACATTAAGCATTTGCCACTGACTATCAGGAACTCCTGCTGCTAAGTGCTAATTTCTCTCTCATTAACGCCCAGAGTTGGCCAACCACAAACAATGCCACTGGTTAATTACTGCTGCCTTAATTTGAAAAGACACTTTTTGTGTAAGAGGATGAGATAGCAAAATGTAACCTAAAAGTAAGAACCATACTTCTTAATTTGACTCTTTCCCAAATGGAGATATGACACCCTGAGGAATGCAAGCCAGTGCTGTGAATTACAAAGTAAAGCTACAAATTGATTTCTTCTGAAAAAGTTGAGTGAATGACTATCGTTTACACAGGAGAATGACAAAATGCATACTTGGTATTGCTATGGAAAGGAGATGCATTCGGTAGCTCTGAGGAGCATAGAAAAACTTAGAATGTACCGCTCGGTTCTAAAACAGTACAGATACAAGATAGGCCAGGTTATCTTATTTCATATGAAAGACACACTGGAGAAAGGCTGAAAATGAAAATCAACCTTAGAATGTAACAAACCATTGGAGTACTACGGGTTTTCTTCTTGCTTAGAAAAATTGTATAAATCCCAGAAAATATGCTTGTATTTTTTCTCCCTGTCTTTCATTCTTAGGTGTGAAAAGCTTAAGTGTGAAGGAACGTGTCCAAAAGTTACACAAAACTGTAATCTTAGCTATTCCAATGAAAGTACTACTTTTAGAAGTTTACTTTTATTAGGGGTTCCTTTTTAAAGCTGAAAAGAAATCCAAGTAACTAAGGTTTGGTTGATTCCATGCAGTAAAAATAGGAAAAAGAGGAAATACAGAGGCAGCTTCCTTTAGAACATAATAAACAGCAAGTGAAAGTCATCCACACAGGTTGTATTAGTTTACTTAAAAATCAAGCAATAAATAGGTAGCTGCCATTATATAAATTCTGGTTTAGTCAATGTCCAGTTCTGACTTCAGAAGTTGTGACTGACTACAAGGCTGTGAAAGCCAACTCAGCTGCATTTGGGGTACGTGTACCATAGGGGCCAAAGGGAGGCACACAGGCTTCTGACCCCAAGTCACGGCAAGAGGAGAGCAGCATTACAAAAGCTTGTGGATTGTTTTAGCCTAATTTAGGCTTGGTGTAGATGACTAAATTTAGTCTAAGCACTAAAGGCAGCACATGGTGTCTTTCAAAGAACCAACTGAAGCATTTGAGATAGAAAAATACATTTTGAGTACTGTTAAATATAGTTGCAGTCTCGACAAGTTCTTTAGATAAAACTTACATCTGACAATACTATTTGGTCTAAGCAAGTCAAGTTTGCACTAACTTCAGATTGTTTAGAGGAACTCTGTATTGGTTTAATCAGATAAATTTTGAAAGAAAAGCATAGCTAAAGTGGTTAATCCTGGGATCCTAACCACTGATAATTCTGGGACACTGAGCTTTGTCCCAGAAAGGTTTTTCACAGAGATAGACTGTAAAGCCAGAAGGCAAATTCAGATAACCCAAAGCCAAATAGTTTGTCTTAAGAAAAAAATCCCAGCAACAACAACAAACTAAGGGATCACTTAAAAAAAAAGAGAAAGAAAACAGCTAAGTAAAATATGAATCTAGATTTAACTTGCCCTCCAGCTGAACCAGTTTTGTGCTAGAAGAGAAAAAAGACTTTTATTTATTTATCAAAGTGGCCTAGGAGGCTCACACATATTCTACTTCACTTCAAGAGAAACTACTTTCTAGTAATGTCTTTTCTTCTGGAATGCCTGTGTGAGGTCCATACCAGCTTCTAAGGATTTGCCTAGACATGTGGCTGTTGTGAGGTGATTTTTTTACCATCACAAAGCCTTGCATGTGGTTTTATGAAAAATGCATTTATGAAAAATGCATTTTCAACACACTGCTTGATACTGAACAGAAATGAAAAAGAACTTGGAATTGTTTTTATATAAATGTTCACTTCATTTATTATTAGTCTATTTGTTATACATGTTCTATATGCATCTCAGCATAATGTAAATAATTTGAATTCTGAAAGACTCTCATAATGCTGACATGAATTATTATTTCTGATATGCATTTAAACAAATATTTTATCAGATGGATTCAGCCAAATACTCATGTTATGAAAGCATAACCTGGTTGGTGATTTAATTACAAAGGTCACACCTGAATGTGTCTTCTAAGGACTGCATTCTGGTCCTTCACTTTTCAATGCCAGCTAAAAAGCTGGCTTTGTCTCCTTGTTTTTGCTTTTTAAAATATGGAGCAAACCAGAGCATTATCATTTGCACAACACTACTTGTTTACTGGGAAAGGGGAATTACAAAAGTTCACAAATAGATTATTACATTCTAAGTCAATTTAACATCATTCTTCAGAATCACAGTTGTAAGTAAATAGGTTTTACTTGTAGTACTAATAAACCTTGAAGATAAAATAACTAACCCCCCCTATAATAATACATAGTAAGTTTACTGTTTAAGGACACTCAGCTTTATTTCAGTGTACTTGTAGAAGTATCATTTGTATCAGCGGAAGAAATTTAGAAATTGGCAGAGCCAAGCTAGTAGGCAACAACTACAGACCACATTTTCAAATAAGGTCAGTTGGCACAAGTCAGCCAACTTCCTTATGTCTAGACCAGTTTACTATGGCTGATGACACAGCATTATGTAACTTGGCAAACATTTAAGAGCCACTACTCAGAAATGTACTTCGATTAGCAAGAAACTTTCCACTTAAACAACTATTGCAGTCCTAATTCAGAATAGTTTATAACAGGCATTTTTTTCTACTGTTCATTTACACAGAGTTTTAAAATCAAATAAAGAAAGGTACTTGTGCATGAAGACAGCGCATTTTAAAAACTCTGAATGCAATTTAAAGGTAGCGCTGGGGTTTGATCATTGCTGTCAGTTTTCCAATCCTTCACACAATTTTGTGATCCAGTGACACACACACAGCACCTTATTATTTGACTTCACCAAACTTCCGGTTGAAAGGAGTAAAAAATCCAGTACTTAGAAAATCAAGTAACTGAATAATAATTTTTGCTTTAAGAATCTGATCCTTAACCTGTAATCCATAAGGCTGCAATATTTTTGTGCCCAACTCCCTCAAGCTACTTCACACTGAATTCCTACACTAGCAAGTGCAAAAAAAACCACCAAAAAATTGCTTGCAAATATGTGCTCAAGAAAGTTTAATGAGTTCTGAGCAAATACTTGTAAAGATAATAGGAAACTTGTCCATGACATGAGCAAGTACTACATCATGCATCATACACAGACGCTAGCAGCATATGTCTGAATGATCCAGGCATGCAGTTTATGCTGCTTAAGGTAAAATTAGGCAAGTAAAACCTAATCTGCTTTAAGCTTTGATGTTACCACAGTAGTTGGAGGAAGTCTTATTTTTACTGAAGACAAAGAAAAATCAAAGTCTACTAATATTTTGTGAGAATCCCATTTAAAAGGAGGCCTTGACTCAAAACTGGGAATTTCTTTGGACTGAAAAAGGTAGGCATTTCCATGAATGCCAGAAACTGGTATTATATGCAGTTGATGTGGAAGTTAGAGCTGTCAGGTGAAAAAAAGGTGGATGGAAACTAATATCAGGCCTCTCTCTCTACAGTTACACCTCACTCAGATGTGATTAAATCTTAAAGAACTGTTTTTACACTAGTGATCTTTTTACCTCTGAAATGAGACTGTTAAAGCTTCAATCAAATAGTAGCATTTCATCAAGCTTATAATATGATTTAATTGCTTTTGGCATTTTGAAAAATAAAAACAAAACAAGTGATATTTATCACTTGTGGATGTAAGGGGGCATTTAAAATATTTTAGAATTTTCCATAGCACAGTTTTAAATGCATATTAATAGACTGCACCAGAAACTGTGCAAGTCACTGTCATTAAAATATTATAAATACAATATAAGTTTTAGCTGCATAATACATTTTTAATAAACAAACTGTCGAAACACATTCTTCACTTACACTTCTTCATTCAGATCTGAGTACTGTTCTCCAGGCAAATAAAGGATTTTTATAATCCTCAATGACAAGTTAGGCTTTTTTTAAAAAAATACAGTTCTCATGGAAATTAACTTTTAAAAACTATGATTAAATAACATTAAGGCTACAGTGATTTACAAGGATCAAGGCTTTCTAAGGGAAGACTGATGCAGTGAGTGAGAAAGAAAACACATACTGGCTTCAAGGCAGCTTGTCATTAAGAGCAGAGAGCCTTGAGTGAACTTTGAATTTCTCAATTTCTGTTGGTTCATGTCCTAACATCTACTAAAATATAGTTTTTGTTTGTTTGTTTGTTTGTTTTATTTATTAGCAGTATTCAGATGCTCAACTCTCAAGTGGTTGTGTATACCTAAAGTACAACACGTTTTTCTTCCAGCCTCACCATGTTCAAAAATCAGGTAGATGCTTTCTTTGTATCACATACTAAGGTTTTGCGCTCTAAAGACACACTCACTACAAGGTGACCCTATGCTTGCACTGCAGGAATGGGCTGATGTACTGAAAATTAACATGATACTCACATCAACATTTTAGGACAGAGATTTTTAACCCTTATACTGATGGATTATTTCATGGAAATAACAGCCAGTTTTGTCAGGGAATCACAGAATGGTTTGGGTTGGAAGGGACCTTAAAGACCATCTAGTTGCAAGCCCCCTGCTGTAGGCAGGGGTGCCACTGAGATCAGGCTGCTCAGGGCCCCAGCCACTCTGACCTTGAATACTCTCAGGGATGGGCTATCCACAACCTCTCTTGGCAATCTGTTCCATTGCCTCACTACCCTTTAATGCAGCCCACAATGTCCTTGGCCTTCTGGGCTGTGAGTGCACACTGGTGGCTTTTTCTGGCTCTACGGGGGATTGCTTGGGTATGCATCTCAGAAAAAAAAGCATTTTGGCTACCTGGGAAGATAGTGCCAGTATCTGGCTAAAAGTGTTCTAGGTATGTTGTTTGGTAACTTGGAGACAGATGTAATATTCTGGGAAATACAAGGATTCTTCATTAGTTAACCATTTCAACACAGGGCAAAGTAACTTCAAGTACCCTGGATGAGGGACATAAATAAGCAAAAGAAGGTCAACCAAAAAAACCCTAGAATCTGAAAGGCAAAATGCTAGAACAGGTTTCTACATCTTCTTCAGAAGCTTCAAGATTTCCATTTTGGTGAAGAAAGTCTAACATTCTGTTCTGTATTAGGTGTGGCATCATGTATTTGTCTTCCATAACTCAGGGTTAACACATTGTTTTACTGTCCAGTTTTGCAAGTTCATTAATGTGTTCTTGTTCAAAACAGCAACATTATTCCAATCCTAGAACATGCAAATTGAAGACTAGTTTAATAAAGCAGAGCTGCTTATATTTTTAGTTGTGCTACTTGTATTTACCATTGCAAGAATGGAAGTACTCTGAATAAGCAGGGAACAAAGATGGTTGCTTGCACTGCAGAACTTTGCCACATATTTTTGCTGAAAGCATCACTTTCTGATTAAATCTAGGCAAGGAATGTTGCTCCTTGAGGTACTTTCTAAGGGAAACCGAGTACCTCAGTTTCCCTTAGAAAACATTATGGCATTAGTTTGCTCTCCAGAGACTGTCGATGCAAGGCCACTATTGTTTAATTCGGCACATTTGAAGCTGTGGATCAGTGTTGAGAGGAGTTACTGAGGCTATTTCAAACATTTTGTTAAACTCACAGCAGCTTTCCCAAAGGAATGCTTGGCTGCAAACTACCTCTTATCCTGGGTGACAGAAAGCATGAGAAAAGCCTTTGAGTACTGTTAGATTGAAGTCCAGGCAGCCACAAGTGCTGGTCAACTCATGTTGCCACTAGGCGATTAACAGTTGTTTATTTTTAGGGCTGAAAGTAACAGGCCATCCTAAGGCCCCTGCAAGATGATATCTGAATAATCTGTGAGTGCCTCAAAGTTTGCAGCAATCCTTTCTTTCTGTGTAGCTGTTTATCTGGTGTCATTGTTCACCAGAAAGACAGGATATGCCAAAAGTGCATTTAACCAAAGAGGCAGAACTGCTCTTACAACATTAGATTTTTGTTTAATAATCATTGTAAAACAGAACCAAACTAATCAAAAAAGTTGCTCAGCAAATTTTGATAGCAGAAATGTTGATAAATAAAGGCACTACATACTTGTGTGTTTAGTATTTGCAGAGCATAAATCTTGGAGCCAGCATTAAAGCTATCTCAAGACATTTTGAATGAATGATTAGACAATTCTGTATCTTCAAATCCTTATACACAAATATGCAATAAAACAAACAATGTAACAGATGAATTAACAAATGGAGGACAGCTCCTCTGTGCTTCCAACTTCCCAGATCAGAGAATTAGACGAACAGACAGTAAATCATACTGAGTATCTCCACACAGTGCTGCTTAGCAGTTAACTACCAAACACACTATTGCCCATAATTGACAGGAAGAAGCATTTTATGTGTGACGCTGTACTTAAATTTACTGTCTCTCAAAATGTAAGTCACCTATCTGTATTAAGCAGCAAAGAGATAAAAAAAGAAGTGATATGTGTGCTGCCCATTACTGTGGCACCTGATGCCCACCCACAAGGAAGGCAAACACCTCCTCTGACCTTGAATATTCTCACTGTCTTTGGAATCCACTGGCAAACTTTAATTGTGCCTGGCATATACTTATTTTTAATGCCTGAGGCTCCTCAGCTTGTCTCTCAGTTGATTCATATATCCAGCGCCTGTTCAATCCAAACTGATCCTGCCCCACTTCGTATTTGAAAATAATTTGGGATTTAGTTGTTATTCAGAAAGGAGTGAATCCTGAGATACACAAGTCTCATGTATCAACTGCAAAATATTCAGTCTCCCAGAAGAGATATTTTCACATGGTGAAAATTGGAGAGTGTTTCAGAGACTCTAACAGACCACCAAGGCAATCTGTACTGTACTTCATTATTAGGTGAAGTAAATGCATAACTGGGGATGAGCAAAGAAATCTATTTCCCCTTTCTGCCTTCTCTCTTCTTAACCATTTATACACCTACACATAGATCTCTACTGCATGCATCTTCTGAAAAATTCATGCTATTTAGATTTATTTACAAGTTACTTACTCCTTCTCAGTATATACCAGTACTAAACCCAATTGCATTTCAGCTTTCTTTGCTTACTATGCACTGAACTTTTCTGGCTTACCATCAAGGTTCAGAATTGTGTTCAAAAGACATAAAAATGTACAGTATAAGTGAGCCCAGAAGAAGGGAGAGTAAGAATCAGGGGAAAATGCTATCACTTGTGAAGTTTTAAAGCAATGGCAGATTAGTTGAGTTAGCCATTGACATATTACAATCCATGCCTGATGAGAACTGAGGCAGAAGCCTGAAACACTGTAAAATCACATAGTATTAACATTTTTCTTCATACAAATGCATCTTGAAAACAGTGGAAGACAGCTGGACTATGTATTCTTGTGTCTTTTTTCCCCTTTCCTTTCCTTTCCTTTCCTTTCCTTTCCTTTCCTTTCCTTTCCTTTCCTTTCCTTTCCTTTCCTTTCCTTTCCTTTCCTTTCCTTTCCTTTCCTTTCCTTTCCTTTCCTTTCCTTTCCTTTCCTTTCCTTTCTCCTTTCCTTCTGTTAGGTTGCTAGATAAATGAACATTTTTGGCTGGCAGACATCTAAGGGCATCAAAGACAGAACTAGCAGTCCCATTTTAAACAAAACAGAAGAAGTGTGACCTATTGAGCTGCTGGTCCTGTTCCATCTCTGTTCCCTTTAAGACAAAAGCAAAACTAACAGAAAATAAAAGTAACAACAAGAAGAAAAATAAACACCACTTTTCCCTTCAAAGATAAATTAGGCTTGAGTAAGCAGCTTGAAACGTCATGAATAATGAGTTTTACCAACTTTTCTGAGACTTGGCTAACTTCCACCTGAGCACAGCCACTTTGTTGTTTTTTGGTTCTTACATTGCATAAAAGCTCAGAGTAAGTAAATTAAGTGATAAGATTAGTATCTGTTCTGACCAGCTGTCTCTCCCTCTCCCTTATTAGCCAAAAATACCAAGGGTTTTTTTTTGTTTCTTAAAGTGCTTATTTTCCAGTCTTGTCCTTATATTTGTGATTGTAATATCAAAAAACACCATGCATTCAAAGCATAAGGAAGGATAGTAGTTTAAAATAGTTCCAGAATTCCACAGGAACCTCTCAACAAAGCTGTCTCTCACAGAAATCCACTTGTCAGGAACAGCCATAATGCAGCTTAAGGAGAGGTGCTGACATAAGGTTTCCATCTGCTCCAACCTCAGTACAGATTACTGAATATGTTGAAGACACCTTCAACTTGAACCGAGTAATGGAAGACCAATATAGACAATAAAAATATTCTTGTCAGGCCCCTCAGTTTATAACACTCTTGCAAAAGAGGTGGGGGTCTTCCTGTCTGTTCAAGCTAGACCATTATGAACTGGAAGGCATTAAAAAATCCCAACCAAACCCCAAAAATACACACCAAAAAGAGGAAAATAGAATCAATAAATAAGAGGGAAGAGAGAACAACTCCAGCTCATTTAACACTGTGAACATTTATGCAATTTCAACTACTTCAACTTCTAGGATCTCTCTGTATCAACTACTGACTTTTGCCAAAGATTTCAAAATGCCTTTCTGTACCTTTGAGATATCACCTTTTTGTAAAAAAACAGTATTTCTATGCTGGAGGCAACTTTGTAGTTTGTAGGTTTGTGTAGAGCAGACTATTATACCTCAGTTAGATATTACACACCAATACAAATATACCCAGCAAGTCTGGCACCATTCTCCTGAGGGATGAGATGAATTCTCAACGGTATTTGGAGCTTTTCAGTACTAGGTCTTTGTAATGCATACTTACTTACTTAGTGACAAAGTTATTTCCATCAGGCTAAGTGATGCAAACTGATTATCACTTGAAATAGTGCGGAATATTCTGCCTTCGGTACAAAAACAAGCTGCCCAGTCATAAAAACCAGCTGCCCTAAACTACTTCTCTGCTCAGAAATCCATGACATCAGGATGTATAAATTGATGCAAGTTTGTACATTTTTTTTCCCTCAAGCCTCCCTAGGCCTAAAGCACTAGGATGAACTGCTAAAGGAAAAGTTGCACAGGTATTGCATTTTTGCTGAGGACAAATAAGACTTCCAGTTTGAGGTCAGAATAACTCTGTTTCCACAGCTGCTAAATCCACATTAACATTTTTAAAAGCTATTTCTAAAGCCGTACCGCTAGATTAAACATTATTTTTAGTTAAGTTCAAAGAGAAGAAGAAGTACAGCTTTGCTGGTTCTACCTGATTTCACTATGGCAACAGCAGAAAAATGGTAAATTCAGGAGATTAAGAGAACTATAATTACAGCTGAACCAGCAAAAATAAGAATTAAAAATTAATTTATAATTTCTTGATTACTTACAGGGGCACTTTTGAACCATTCTTTAATTAAAAAAAAATTAAGTCAGATCACATAGAAAATGATAGAAACAGTATAGAACAGCTTCTCTTTGCTTAAGTAATGTTTCCACTTTAATGTACTTATTTGCTCTCATTTGGTTAACACCACCAATGTTTAGTACTGTGCAAATTTATGGAAATCTGACTTTAAAGAGCTTTGTGGTACTGAGTGATTTTTTAATTTTTGATATACTTTAACTGAAGTGCCTTGATGAGATTCTGGAATAAATGAAATAAAACTCAGTAGCATGTAATGATGTCTTGTGACATGCTGTGAGGTAACATAGGCACTAACATGTCATCACTGTGGGTAAAATAATCTGAACGCTTTCATTTTGGTTTACTTTGCACAGAAGTCTGTCCTATGACTATAAAAAACTATGAATAAAATCTGATAGATCTTTTTCCCCATGGGCCTTTAAGACAATTGTACAATGCCTTATTTATATATTGCAGGAGTTGCAAGATTTATTTGTTAGAGGAACCCAAACTGCATTCCATTTTTAAAAAATGAAACAAACCCAAACCAGATACTATATTTAGACTGCTACTGTGTAAATACATAATTTAAAAAAATAATCACAGAATCGAAGAATGGGTCAGGTTGGAAGTGACCACAGTGGGTCATCTGGTCCAGTCTCCCAGATCAAGCAGGGCCATCCTAGAGTACATGGCACAGGTTTATGTCCAGAAGTTCTTGAATACTTCCAGTGAGAGAGACTCCAGAACCCCTCTGGACAACCTGTTCCAGTGCTCAGTGACTCATACAGTAAAGTTCTTCTTCATGTTGAAGTGGAACTTTCTGTGACTCAGTTGCTGCCCATTAGAGTAATTAGTAATTGCTTAAGTTACCTACTTTTCTTTACTGCAGGTAACTAATCTGACTTTTGTACTTCATCTGCAACTTAACAGGAACATGCTCAAAATATTGCTACAATTTGGTCCAAACCTATACACAGATATAAAGGTTGCAATTCCCTTTGCTTTTCTAGAGGAAGAAGCAATCAATCCATGTAATATTTGATCAGTAAAGGGATACAAAGTAATGCAGGTAAAGAAAGGGCAAAATAATCATACAAAGTGTTGGGAGAGAGATTTTCAGTACAAATCTGGAAATACTGTATTTTCTTGAAGACTTGCTTAGTTCTCATCTGGAAACTACAGCCAGATCATTCAAAAAAAAGACACGCAATAGCCAGATATGGAGCCAGGCTACTGCACTGTCCAGGAAAACGAACAGTTCATAGGAAAGACTAAATGAGTTTGGTCTTTCCAGCCTAGGAGAGTAAAGGTCGAGGACAAGTTTTTATCCTCCATCAACACATCAGGGAGACTAATGTACTGGGTCTAGCAAAACCTTCCAGTGAGAGCAGTGGCACCTTTAAATTATTTTAAAATTCCACTTGATATGTTTAACAAATCGGTTATAAGATACAGTGTTTATCACAGCTGGGGATTAGACAGAGTGACAAAACCTTACTTTCCTGAATGCAGTACATAAAACTAGCAATACAAAATGCTCTTTCAAGCAATCTGGAATGATATCACTACTGCAAACAAAATTAAACAGACTCAAATGTCTTTTTAAATGCCTTAGGAAAAAAGACGAATGTCTGTATAATGTGACTTATATTTATAAAACAAGATCCCAGAAAGTAATCCAGAATGCAGGAAAATAAAGAGTTTAAAAAACTGTAAGATTAAAAGAAATCTCCTTTTGAAATTAACAATATGCATTTGAACCATGCATATTTGCCCACAGACATAGGTTAAGAATTTACTTTTCGTAACTAATAACAGCTTGTCTGATTTTTATCAAAGTTAACATCTTCAAATTGCAAAGGTTCTCTACACTTGGAAGTTAAATACATAAAGACAGGCAAACTTTTCTAACCAAAGAAGCATTTGCAACTTCTCTAATTTCACTTTTTGCTTTTACAACAAAAAGCAGTAGTGATAATGATGTAGTGATGACTACTTCAGACTCTTCTGGTTCAGTGTTATCCAGATCACTCCTGCCTAATCCTCAAGCCTAAAGCAAAGAGAACAATCAAAGGTATGCTGAAGGAAATGAAACCATCACCAAACCTCAGAAATCTGTAACAGCTTCATTACTAGTTCCTTGTCTTTTTCAGGTAAAAAAAAAAAAGTCTTTAAGCAATACCCATGCCAATCACACACTTCATACACCCTGTTCCTCCCCTTTTTTGGGGGGGAAAAAAACCCCAACAAACAAAACAAAACAAAAAAAAAAAAACAACCCTAAAAAACCCAACAAAAACCACACACAAAAAAACCCCCCAAAACCCACCAGGTTTATGGACTCTTCTTAAGGTCCTGGTTGTAAAGTACATAGCTCATAAAAGGTTACTGGGACCAGGTCACCATGCCATTATGCCTGTCCCACCTGGAGAAGTGGACTCATTGTGAATACTGAAGTTCATAAAGCACATCGCAAACCTAATGGTAAGTAAAGACATAAAATTCTCAATGGAGAGGTTGTGCCTGTAAACCAACTTCCTAGCAGAGGCAAAGGGTGACAGGTGGAGTGTAACACAATCCCTGCCACCCCCAACAAGCCTGCCTGCAGTAAAAATAGCTGTGTAGGGCTGAACATTTTTTGCTTACAAATAGAACTAAATTTAACAGTAAAACTGAACAAAGCAATAGCAACAGAATCAAATGTGACAGCAAAAAACCCATTTTATGCACACACTTTATTACTGTTCTTAACTTTGTGTTTGTATAGTGAGTGAATTTATGCTTCAGCATGTCTAAAACTGAATTACAGAGATACATAGAGAGGTAATTTTCTTTACAGTCACCTACCAAATGATTGAGAAAAAAAGAGAGCAGCTATTCTCAAAGAAGTGTACACTCAATTCCTTTATCTGTCCAGTCACTTACCCAACAAAAATTTATTGTAAGGATGACCTATAAAGTGTCAGATATCAGATTCAAAGTATGAAGAAAGGACAATCTCTAACTACTTTCATATATTCCTCTAGAAAGAATTTTCTTCATTATACTGTTTCTGGGATAATTAAAAAATAAGAGGCATAAGAGATGAAAGTGATATACACTTACTGTAGATTTTCTCTTTGTAAAGACAAAAATGTAGAAAGATATGTGAAACAGAAGTGTGGTGTGAAAGGTCTTACAAACCACAGCTACAAGGAAATTCAGAGATCAGAATGAAAATCTTTATCACTTTGTGCCTAGATATCATTCACTGACTGTATTAAGGATTGGCCAATAACTCTTTGTAGGTTTAATATAAAGCCATTAAAATAGATGGTACCTTAAAAGAAAGTATGCAACCATTAAGGATGTTGTGAATACAAACATATATATTACACAGAACTGTTTACATTATGTGGCATTTTTTCACAACATGTGGGGGGCAAAATGGTTTTGATTACCCCCATAAAACACAAATGAAGAAATATTGACTATTCAGTCAGGAGTTGCAGGCATTGGACTGTATGATAGGGACCTTCCAAATAAAATTGAAGAAAATGTACCTCATAAATAATGCTCTGCCCATTAAGGCAAAGACAGTCAACTGACACTTCACACGATGCAATATGAAAAAACAAGGTGGCCCGCATGATGACATGGAAATTATTGCAATAGTTCAAAACAAAGAGAAAACATTAATGAACAAAAAGTTCTCCTTTCTCAATATAGTTTAATAGTTCAGAGTTTTCCTCCCGTTTTGAAGCATTCCATCTCATTAATGATTCCCTTACATGAATGGAAGGTAAACAGATGTACTGAAATCTCTCATGACTCTGTAACATCTCAAAGTTGTTTATTTTAATTTCTGGCATACATTATGATCCATACTTAATGGATCCTCTGTTTTTTGATTATATCAGCAGGTATATGAGTCAGTGATCAGCAACTCCATTTGTCTTTTATACCACAATTTGACATCAATGCAAGAAATGGGATGAGATGCAAACAAAATTATATAGAATTACTAAATAATAGTTGATAATGATTATATTTGTGATGCATGACTTGTCAGAATTAGATTTAACAGTAGCTAATGAATGTTTCTTTGTACTTCCATAAATTTGATAGGAAAAAAGGTTGCTTTCAAAGCTAAAAAAAAATTGCAATTACCAGCTCCTAATCACATCTGAGGATTATTGGTCTTTCTGACTAAGAAGTCAGGGATGACATTAGATTCCTCTTTTTAGTTATTGTTATCAGTGACTTGGTGATCTCAGATGGATCTTTTAAACAGTACTTCTAACAAGACCCTGTTGTAATGTTCTCAAAACTCAGCTTGATCTCAGGGAGTTACTTTTTCAGTTGCTATTCCCTACTGTACAGACACCAGAGAAGCAATGCAGAATGACTATTTGTCTGAGCAAAATCTGGAAACTCACCCTGTAACATTCAACTTGACATCAGACTCAAAATGAAGTTTTGAGTTAACGTAGAACTTAACCCCAGCATAAGAACTCAAATATGCTTTGATTTAGCAACATTAAAATTTAGCAATTTTTGAAAAAAATGAAGTACTTTAAAAAGAAATCTTTCAGTTTAGTTTACTGAAACGTATTTCAGCATTAAATAGCATTCTCCCAATTCCCCTCCCCTTTATTTTAATATGTTGGCATGTGGTTAGACTTCTCTAATTCCAATGAAGTACTAAAAAAGAGTGCAGGAGGGGATATGATTCTTCAGAGCCACAACAGCTATCCACATTAAATACAGAGCAATGCAGGACTGCACTTGTTGCTTTATTAAAAATTATAAGAGAGAAAGCATTTTAAGTTCACCCAAATAATTGATATATTCTCAGCTGGACTGAAGTAGACATTTCACTTTGACTTTTACAGTAGAAATGTTGAAACTTAGGAAAACTTTGTTCTCTGTCCAAAAGTGTCCCCAACAGCCAACAAAAAAATTCCTCAATGGATTTTCTGGAGTGACAAAGATTATTTTTAAATAAAAGAAAGAAAGTACTAAAATAATTCAAAGAAACAGGTCATTTTGATATCCATTAACCAAAAGGAATGTTCTGGCAGAAATGGACTTATCTCTACCGCAGTCTGATGAAGCTTTTCAGATTTTTAGTACTTGCTTATCTTTGTTAATACACTCAAGCATGCATATATCTTCTGAGAGTTCTGCTTTAATGGCTGAGCTTTAATGGTTCAACTGACAGGATATGTTAAAGGACACAAAAAAATTAGTAGCGAGTTTGATCTCCATGAACAATGCTATCCAGTTTTAGACTTCAAAAAACGCAAGACTGATCTATATATTAAAACAAACCAAATTAAAAATGTGGAAAATAGACAAATCATTAAACCATCCACCCCACAACATCCCCAGATTGGAGGTAAGCTTCATAACAAATGAAAGATTTTCAGACAGACAGCTTCAACTCAATACTTATTTTCCAGTTCTCTATCCTGTCTTTTAAGTTAAAAGTTGTTTATAAATTATATATGAGAAGGTTTCCAGGAAATAAAGTCAGAATAGTACTAACCTGATGATTTATATATTGCTGTGGCAACATAAAAACCAGGCACAGTTATACATATGCTTTCTTATACATGGATAAATGTATATGTAGGTGGAAGAGTGTATGCTTATGATGGGATGCTCTATACTAAAGTAATCTTGGCTGAATTTTGATTTTCCTCACAACAAGGCAAACATAGTGAGACTTGAGTAACACTACAACCAACTCAGTGCATCACGCCTGCTTTCCAATCCAAACATTTTACCTTCTGGATTGTCCATGTTAAAAGAAATATAGTTTACTTTTCCACTCCTGCACACCACTTCCACTAAATTTAAAGTGCAAATTTATTAAACTGATTAAAGAAAAGCATAGGATAAATAAAAGAAATTTTCCCTTTTCAGAGAGAAGTGTGACTGCTTTTCATTATAGTTTAATGAGACTTACCTGAATTCCATGAGGGCAAGTACTTCAGAATTAGTTTGATTAGGAATTCAATACTATATATAAAATAAATGTGAATATTTGTTCTGGGCTACATTTTATTTGTTTTGTAAACTGAATAGATCATACAAATTATTTTCAGTATAGGAGTTGATTCTATATGTGCAGAATCAATATGAATATTGTAGGAGAACTTTTATTACAGAACAAACTGATTTTGGCAAGACATTGAATTGTGTAAAAAGAAAGTTGTGTATTTTCTGAATGCCTGACTTTTAAGAACAAAACAATACAGAAAACACTGTTAAAATGAGTATTTGTGTAATACATTTTTAACTTGGCAAAAAATCAACCACTCTTCAGTTTTATTACACTGACTTAAATTCATTGCAAAATAGTTTTTGCTCTCACTAGTCAGTTTGGAAAACTGGAAGGTTAGGAGTTTATTACTCTCCTGGCCAAAATTTTTGTTAGTCTGATTCAATCAATGATTCAAAACATTTTTTGTGTGCTATAACTCTCTTTAAGCTTAAAGAGCTTTCTCTCAGCTGTTTAACCGCTGATATACCTTGAGAAAACCAATGTATTTGCTCATATTTAGCCCACTTGCTCTTGGATACATTAGGACAAACCCAACAAGATGTAGGGCAGACTGTACTTCTTTCTCTTCTGCTGAAAGTGCCTGATCACACAAAATGTTTAATTTAGAAGATAATTCTTTAGTTGCTGCAAGGAGGAAAGTATAAGGTTGTTTAGTATCTTCTATATCATATACATTTTAACAATGACCAGACCATGTACCTGAGAGCAGTGTCCAAATGCTTCTTGAGCTCTGTCAGGCTGGTGCTGTGACCACTCCCTTGGGGAGCCTGTTCCAGTGTCCAACCACCCTCTGGCCCTAATAGCCAACCTAAACCTCCCCTGACACAGCTTCAGATTCCCTTAGTCCTGTTACTGCTCACCACAGAGAAGAGATCAGTCCTCTTCTTCTCACAAGGAAGCTGTAACTGCAGTGAGGTCTCCCCTCAGTCTCCTCCAGGCTGAACAGAACAAGTGACCTCAGCTGCCCCTCATACAGCTTCCTCTTTAGACCTTTCACCCTCAGCATTATTATCTTATAGAAGCCAATTACTTTTTTTTTGTTTCGTTTTGTTACCATTTTACCATTACATTTGTGTTTTGAAACTACACTGGATAGTTCCAGTTACAATAGTGAAGATCCACATTTCTTCTGCGGTACAGAATACATTAATGTTTTTTATACTCATATTTCATCACATTGGATGTGTTTTTCATAAAACAGGATTATTAATTTCCAGGATCTGGGAAGTTTCAAACGACTTCAATTTATTTAGAATGCAGCATATTAATTTCCAGTAACCACAATGTGACTAAACCTAAACATTTTGTCTGTTCTGCATTTTACTGTCTAACAATAAAATAATCGCTTTCAATTATAATAAATTAAATCCAAATTGACTTTGTAATGTACAGTGAGACTGAAATAAGTGCTAACACTAAACATCTACAAAGCATGTAATTAATTTTAGGAAACAATGTTTTCAGGAAACATTATTTGCTTTGAATAACTCAACTGATTCAAAATAATTCTACTTTGAAGCCATACAGCTATATCAAAGGGTTAATTTAAGCAGGAAAATAAATTTTTGACATATGACTAGATAACATGAGACTCAGTAATAAAAAAATGCAAGTCTTTCTTCTGCTGTTTCTCTTCCAGATTAATGAAACTTTTATGTTTGGTATTAAGTTGTGTCTTGATTTGTTCCACTCCTGCTGCCAGGCTACTCTTCCACCCCCAGATGTTGGAGTACTGCTCTAAGATAACTGATTTTACTAGTGGGACCATAATAAGAACAATTTGCTTACACAGATATGGATATGGTACTCTGCCATGAAATACCCAGGCTAGAGCCAGGGCATGGAGCTGAAGTACACAGACTAAGGGCAAGTGAAGACCAGACTGAAAATATGGCTACTTCTCAAAGCTGATTTTAAGAAATCAGGAGCATATAAACAGGAACTTCTCCCTACCTCCCCACTTCTTTTTTTCTTTCCGGGAAACATTAGGGTTCTCTTTCCTGTTTACAAATTCAATCCTTCAAAAGAGAAACCAAACACTGCATTTTCTAGTTCAATTTCATGAGTCTGAGTCTTTCCTTACTGACACTGCATTAACATAGGAAGGAGATAAGGATGGTACTAGTAATGAAAAAGACCTATGCCCTACATCAACCTTTTATGAAATTGGGCCTCTTTAGAAATTCTAATTCCAAATACTTAGAAGGTAATTAGAGATTGTAATTGTTCAGACTGGAGCTTTTATACTTCTTAAGTAGGAGAAACAGTAGATATTATTCTAGCCCACTGATGGTCCTCCTTATTGCTACCAGTGCACTTAAGTACATGGTAGAGAAATGTGGTCACACACTCCCATGTGCTAGTCAAGTCCCTCATACATAACTCATACTCTTGATGTTGGGTCCTGTGGACATCTGTGTTCACCTGATGTTTTTAACAGAAAGTAGCATGCATGGAGTTAAAGGGCAGTAACAGGTTCTGTGCTCAATAACTTGTCAAGATTTACAGAACCAAACCATAGCCAGCAGAAGTTAGTTAAAGCTAATATTTAATAGAAACATTCCCAGGTAAAAGCAGTATGGAAAAACTTTCTGTGACCTACTGCTTTTATCACCCCTTGTAGACATTATACTATTTGCAAATTCTTTACCATAGAACATTCATAATGTTATTCCAGTTTTTTTTCATATGTAGGTTATCAATATCCCAAGTGTCAGATCACAGTCTGCTGTGCTGCCATAATCTATTTCAGCCAATCCTGGCACTTGGAAGATCCCAACACAGATCTGTAGTGACTGTGGTCCCCAGCTGCCTACACCTCACCTCAGTATGACACTGAGATCTTGTTGTTGCCTATGTTGAATTTGTATAATCCTGCATTAACCATGATCACAGTAGTTTGTTACCTGCCTGCTGCTTTCTCACAGCAAGAGTTGCAACTATTTCAATCAGTCTGTAAATTTGGGATTATCTTAGCTCTCTGCTGTGATGATCACACTTGTAACTGACAAAATGTATCACTTATAGGCCCCAATTTCCAACATGGAAGGAAAACCTTGAATCCAGATTGCAAGATATGGAATCATGGGCAACTTTTCCCCTGGCAAAGATGTGAACTAGTTTTCAAAACTCAGGTGATTAGGGTCCAATACAAATAACAAATAATAGGTAAACCCATGGTAGTGAGTTACTGTACATTTTCTAACAAGAACTCCTATTGCAAATATTTTTCAGTTAATGATTAAAATTTCAGTTAATGATTAATGATTTTCAGTTAATAATTTAGAATGAAAAAACAACTAGCATTCAAGCTAATTATAAATTACATCTTGGAATCTAGGTAAATGGAACAGATACAAGCAAAATCTTAGAACTGAACAGATAAAATAATTAGAAAAACATTGTTCCAGGGCAAAATCACCCAACCTCTACCCTCAAAACAAAGCACAATTATAAACACCACACTTTGAATTATAAAGCATTTAAAGCCTGTTAGTCAGTTAAATGGGAGAAAAAAATCTGCACTAAAGCTTTAAGGGACACTTTGGGACAATAACATCCTCATTAAAAAATAAGGATACATCAAAATTCTTCATTTAAAAGGTTAAGTGTTAGTCTCTGTGTAGTTGATAAATGTTGGGCTAATCTAATCAGTGGCTGTAAGAGGCAATGCCATCAGCTAGTTCCCCTGACCTGTGCTTTTTACCTTTTTACCAAAGTTAGATTTAAGAAAGATGTAAACTTGAGGCCTTTGACCTAGCAAGGACCTTGTTCATGCTAGCCTGGTGTTCTGCTAAACAGACTGAGAACTTTCGGCTGAAATCAGGAACATGTGCACTTCACTAATACAACACATGACTTGGAAATTAAAATGCAACATGATCAAGTGCTCTAGGATATTTTAACAGTTAAGAATGCAGCTAGGGGAAAAAAAAGCTTGTATCTGTGTTTTGTTTTGGGGAGGGGGAAAAAGACAAATTAAATTGCATTCATTTTCTTAAAATACATAGGGAAACAAAAATTCAGTTCCTTAGTTCATGCATGACTGACCCAGAGGAAATAAGGAGGTTGTATGTGTTTTTACGTCATGTGTCACTTATTAGGTAAGTAGGTTTTACTATTTCCAATTGAACTAAGTTAAAACTAATTAGATGCTAGTTAAATTACAATATAAATATAATAAACCCAAATAAAAATAGCAAATGGCATTTTAGTTATCAATATTACTCCTAAATGCAGCTGATTATTTCCAATAGTACGTATATTGATTACCAAGCTTTGCCAGGTGTTGGAATGGCAGTTTAATGCTACATACACTAACTAGGACTGACTTTCCACATATGCCATATTTAAACAGATCAATTTATTTCATTCCATCTTCTACTGATACTTACATGTGTCTCCACACATTACATCTGAATCTGGACTCTGTATAAAACATGATCCATCCACCCTTTTTGACTGTTATGGAATGACAGTACAGTAAAATTGACAGTGAGACCTAGTGATACAGTTTCTATTTACTACCAGCATCTCAAATCAGTGCTGAGATTTTATACTTGATAATATAAAACAGATGCTTGGAGTACCCATGTAGATTTTCACTTAAAAAGTGTGAAGATTATGTATCACTATTTCACAGATTATGTATCATTATTTATCAATAAATGTATCTACATACATTTCTTCCATCTCAACTACCTACAAAATAACAGTCTAAGTACATTTTTGGCACATATATGCTTATCCCTTGCATTCCTGGGTTTAAGACTTACATGGAAACTTGAGCAGGAAGTAAACTGTTCAACTTGGAATAGCCAAAGATGTGAGTTTAAAGAAACTAAACCAAGGAAGTATGTCACATTACCTTCCATGAAAAAACGACTCTTTTTGAGACTCAAGTATAGAACACACTAACATATGGATGTTCATCTTGTACTGGAGAACCAACTAGAAAAATTGACTTCTGTTGTTTTCTCCTTCTATGTGGAAGATCCTTCTGATTTTAGAGTACCAGTGTCTGTTTAATTCATGGTCAACCTACTTCCTTAGCGTTCAGAGAAACAAAAGGATATATGGAGAAAGCAAATTAATTATTATACTTACTAGATTGGGGGGTTTAGAGGATTATTAAGACTACATATTGGGAAAGTGCACTTCACATAATTTGTATTTATTTTGCAATTAAATTTTTAGCAAAAACATATGAATTCTTGGTTATATGTAGTTTAATCATATCTAACTATACTTACTTCCCCTCTGCGTAAAGCTATTTATATTTCAATCTATATATTGCCCCAAGTTTTCCATCATTTATTTATATCTGCTAGTACACAGGCAGTGACTGGTTCTTTGGAATAAAATAAATAAATACATTGCAAGAATGTAGAATGGGCAGTTAGCATTACACAGTACAAAAAGTCTTAACATATTTTTTTTGAATGAGGGAGTTCTGCATTTACAAATTGAACATGGTATATTGTACTTCTGTAAAAACATTTCCTTCTGCAATTTAATAAAGAAATAGGTCAGAACAGAAAATTTTCCTAATGGCTGTGAACTCAAAAAAAAAAGTCTGATTTAGTAACTATGAAAACTAAAATGTGTTATTATTATCCACTTTGATTTCATTAATTCAAAGTAAAGGACAGAATATAGATGGAAAGAATTTTATATTTGCAGATGACTTTACACTTAAGAAAACCCAGAACTATGACATACACATCCCGTAAACCCATGTGTCAGTATCTGCTGTAACAGAAATACAATTGATATGCACAGATCTATTTCCAGTCTTGGTATAAATGATTTTGTTCTGCATTTTTATTCCAGTGATACTCTGTTTTTATTCGGTGATTTCATTTTTATTTCAGTGTAGGAATTGAGATTGCCATTGGTTATATTGGTTATACTTTAGTCAGAAGGAGAAAGAATTAAAAAACCAAATTTTTACTATTCCTGCATAATTTTCCATGGAAAAAACCCATTTTCTTCGCTGAATTTATGTCTTGAATACTTTATACTTTTGAATATACTAACATTTACCCATGCACCATTATTTAATGACAATAGTTATAAAAAGTCATAAGTACATAGCAATACAGAATCCTGACAAGTATTCAAAGGTTTGATAATGGAAAAAAGTTCTCCATTAATTCTCTCAAATTCAATGTAAACCCTTATATATCTATTAAACCCCGTTCAGAATTCAATCAGCATTTTCCCTTTTACTTTCATTGAAGGGTTATTTAATTCAAGTTGCTACAAATATTATTTAATCTAGATAAAACTTTTTTAAAGAATAACTTGTCATGACTTTTTTGATCCTGAGATTTTTATATTTAGCTAAATTAATCCACTGCATGAAATATTCTTCTATGTCCTCAATCAGAACTAAATTGTCCTCATTCATTCTCAAACAGGTGTTTCTTGCTGTAACACGTATCTCCTGTCGATCCTCCTAAGTTATAATATATTTTGTGAGAAATGAAATAGACAATGGCCTTCAAAGAAATTTTTTAAAAAAGAAATCCTCTTCCTCTAAGACCAGCAACTAAATGTGATGAAAGCAGTGAAAATACCTCCTTAAATCAAACTTAGTAATGAAATCTCTTACTGAAGGAGAGACATAGAAGATATTATGAGGGATAATTTTAGCCAGCAATGTTAGAAGATCAAGGGATTGTCTCTATACTGAGAAAAAGTCTCCCAAATTCCTGGTGCCATTGAAACACAATCCATACTTTTACAAGATACACTTTCTTTGACCTTCTCTTTCTGACTAACATACTGCTGGCACCCCTTCCTGTCAGTTTTTGTATCCTTTGCAAAGTTCCAGCCCATTGGCCTTCCTGACCCTATCCCTACAGAACCATGCAGCACCCCTATGCTCTTCCCAGGACATCTGTACCTGCTTCCACTGTCTGTGCATTTGCTTTTTGCCCCTTATTTTGACCAGCAGGTCCGCAATCAGCCATGCCAGTCTTATCTTCCTTGCTGGATTTCTCAGGCATGGGAATGGAGAGCTCTTGTGCTCTATGGAAAGTCTCTAAAGATCTGCCAACTCTGTTCTGCTCTGCTCAACTCCCATCTGTCCCCTAGGGCAGTTTCCTGGAGAGTCCTATTGACTAACTCATTGAAGAGCTGAAGTTTGATTTCCTAAAAATTTAGGGTCCTGACTTTACTGTTTGCCTGACCCATACTCCTCAGGACTGCAAACATCACTTTATCCCAGGCTGCACTTTAGCCCAGTCCAATCTTGATATTCCTGACCAGCTTGATCATATTGGTGATCATCAGTATTGCATGCCCTCTTGTAGAGCTGTCTATTACCTGGCTCAAGAAGTTATGCATTCCAGGAATCTCCTGGATTGCCTACAGCTTGCTGTGCTACTTTTCCAGCAGATATCAGAGTGGTTGAACTCCCCCTGTAGGAGGACAAGAGCCTGTGAATGTAATGCCTTCTGTAGCTGGAGTAACAATCGTTCATCAATAGCTTCTGCTTGATTGGACAGCCTGTAGTAGACACCAACCACAACATTCCCTTTGCTGCCTTGGTGTTTGATTCTTACCCATAAGCTTTTGACCTGCTTGAGGCTGTTCTTCAGAGAGAGTGCTTCACACTCAATCCACCTGTGATTTAGAGGGCAGCTTCTCTTGTGCAGGGTAAGCACCCTGTCCATCTAACCTTGGCATGTCATTTCACAGCTTATCACAAGTGAGCCGATCTTATCTCCTTCCCCCTTCAAAAGAGGAGGAAGCTCCGTCCATGAGCCCCATCAACCCAAAGACTCTCTTCTAGAGAAAGATGAATCTCATCTGATGCCAGCAAGCCTGGTGCTGTGCAGATCATCCCATTATCAAACCTCCCAAAATCTTGACAGTGACACCAACCACAGACCCATGTGCATTATAATAGATAGTTTAGAATATGTTGATAATTTCTTTAGTTCTGATGGAGAAACTTCCTAGAAAATAACTAGGCAGAAACCTTGGCAAACTCAGATAAACATGTAGGACAAGCAACCAGATAAAGGAGATTCAGGTGTGGACATTATGTGTTCAAAAGATTGCCTCATATGGGTGAGGTGCTTTTTTTGTTTTGTGGAGAGGGGAAATACATTTATAACCTCTGACTCAATGACCCATCTTGCAAAATGACAAGCTCCTTCAATTTACCAGCATATTTCCTCAGCAAAATCACTACAAAACAAGAAATGTTCAGATACTGGGAACCAAGTGCCAAATTCCTGGCTGGCCTAAATTAAGTTTCCTTCAAATCAAAGTGATGAAACTCAGAGAACAAGAGAATAACTCTGTAAAAAATGAGGAAAGGGTGATGGATACGGATGGGGGAGCAGGACACGGTCAATAAAACTGTCTTAACTTTCTAAATATGGCACAGAAAGGTTCTATTCTAAGACCTTTATGCAAGAGAGAAAACAAAAAGCTCTGCACTAGCTTTAAAATCTCCTAGAAACAGGACATTTGGTAACATGAAGGAATCAGAATCTAAGAAAACCAGTAAAATTAATATATTCATTCCTATTTACTGACAAAACAATCCCTGTCAAAAAGGACAAGTTGATACTTCTCACTAAATCTGTGAGAAGTTTCAATTCATAAACACATTTAAAGAATTCAGGAGCCTGCATCAGGAATTCAGAATGCACTCAAACACTGCTTTAATCATATTTTGACTTTTTATCTCTATGAAAATAAACAGGTAAGAACCATTGATATGAAAAAGCCCCTCAACCAACAACACCAACCCAATAGACTCCTGAAGCCATAGATAAAAAGACCTCCTATCAGTGGGACACAGAACTGGTATTTAGTTCTGAAAGGTTGCGATTTTTTAAAAAACACTTTGGAAAATCACCTTCTGCTGAGCAGTCAAAAAAAAAAAAAAATTCGCAATTGTTTTGTGTCATCAGTAGCAGTGTCTCAGATTCAAAACCATAGAACCAGAATACATTTCAGAACAAGCACCAGGAAATGAACCTTAAGAAATTTTAACTGTTCAGTAGAGAGAAAGGATAGGATCAGAGGCTTATGTTTTATTGGTTTTGTCCATGAGAAATTAAGTAGTTTACTTATCCACAAAAAGGATGCAGGCCAAAATCATAACATGTTAACACCGCTAGCTTGTAATCGATGCAATCACAGTATTACTATCTAAATTTTTGTTTACTTTCCAACAGATTGGTGTCTGCAGATCATGCTGTCTTACACTGCCGTTCCTCTGTAACCTTAACCATTATTCCTACTGTGTAAAGTGAAGCACAAATTTAAGGTGACAAAGCACCAGTTGGCTGATGTGAAGTATGCTACGAAAGCAGAAACCTCTGAAAGCTTCACAGCCATTATGAAATAACTGACCTATATGAAACCGCTACCATGGTTCACAAATTTATTGTCAGGTTCCAGCCTCTAGCTGTTCTCTGATTGTTCTAAATACTTGACAAACTGAAGCCTTTTCACTTTCCGTTGAAATTGCCTCATCTCCCTGTCAGAGCGCCATGGGGGACTCCATTACTTTTCTGACTTCTTTCCCCTACTGACAAGTCATTTAGCTGGCTTCTTGTTGTGAAGGCTGTCCATGTCAAATTAGCCAGGGCCCCTATTGTCCTTATTACCACTCGAAAAGCCATCATGAGTAATGCTACGGGGTCCCTCAGTTGTCATCATTTGTCAGAAAGAAAGGGAGTGTGGTTACATATAGCTGACAGGTAATTTCAGTGTCTACAATTACCCCAATTAGTCTTGTCATAAACAATTCGATAAATGCACACCAATACAAACAGATAAACACACCAAGGTTTCTCACTATTAATGCCATGTAATGGATAAATCAGTGATATAACACTATATTTTATTTATTTCTTTAAACTATTCTCAGCTGCAAGCTGGCAGTTGCTACCTGGTCAGCACAAATTGTACTATCTACTTTCATTAGCTCATCACCACAGAAGAATATGAAAGGCTGTGACAAAATTCATTTAGAGAGCACGAAAGAGCAGATTGCCTAAAGCAGGTGTTGCAACAAAGATAAAACAAAGGTTTCCTTTTGTCAGTTTAATGCTGCAATGAGTTTTAAAAGAGACTATTTTGTCCTTAAAAACAAACATAACATAGGAGAACGGCAGAAAGAGAGAGCAGTGAAATACATTCCTTGTTTCCCACCATTTCCCAAGCTGATCAGCAGGTGGGTCTTCTAACAATATATGCATCAAAGCCTTATTTGCCAAGGTGGTCAAAATATTAAGCAAATTATTTCCACATATTTTTAAATTTTTTTTTTTAAATATACATCTTGCAATGCCATATGGCTCCTGAAAGACCTGATAATCATTCCCCATAATATACAACATAATCTCTGATGTTCTTCCACAGAATTATTTGAGAACAGGTTTAGTAATTCCAACTGCCTGGACATTCTGGAGCACTATGCTGAAGTCTTTTGGAGCATAAAATATTGATGAAAGTTGACTGCTCTTCTAAAATGCCAGGTAGACCTGTTACAAACACAACACTGAAAAAACCAGTTTTAATAACACTTATATTAAACACTGAATTACACATTGCTAAGCTTATCCTTGTGATCCACCTAAATAAAAACCTTGACATCTCTAGAGTCTACAGCACCCTGTCTGTTTGCTGACCGCAGGCTGAAGTGATGGCTGGAAAACCGAACACAGACATGTTGTTGTAGGAAATTGCTTTTGGCAACTATTTGTTCAAACTCAAGATTTTTTTTTAAACCAACACTAAGAACCCACCAGAAAACAGGACAGGTCTCCCTAATGAGTAATCTATTTTAGCACAGTCTTGTCTAGGCATGACAGTTTACTGAGAGGCTTGAAAAACTCGTAATTACCAGTGTTACAGGGCAATTAATGTATATTACACTGCACTACTCATGGCAGCAACTGTCATTTTCTCAATAAAAATGAGTACTCTTCAGCTAAAGGTGACATTAATTGGGACTTTAATGACTATGCAGAGGAGCTGAAGCCAAATATGAACAAAACAGCGACTCAATGAGCGACTTCAGAAACGAGAAAATTGTACTAAAATGAGATTAATTGCTGTTTAGAAAAAGGAAAGAACCTAAAAAGCTATTAAATTGCAGGGTTTGGGTGCCCGGGTGATGGTTGTGATGTTAATCTTGCATTCTCACAGCAGGCAAATATTCACTAAATTCAGAGCCTTTTGACAGCAGGAAAAATCATGTATGCTTAACTTCAATCCATCAAAAATATATTTCAGCTTTTATCAGTGTTCTAAATACTTCTGCAATTTCAAAAATTACTGCTCCATTCCTTGGCTGTCATCATGCAAATGCGAACACTGTCAATATTGCTATGAAAAATTCCCTGGCTTCAAAAGGCCTGCTTCGGTGATAAAGAAAGAAAAACGTGAAGATTAGAATTGCAAAACACACACTACTAATATAACTAAAAGCAACAATAAGAATTTAATGTTTAAATTGTGAAAACTGCTAAAACAGAAAATGATGGGGTATTGTTTTAGTGTGTGTGGGGAAAAAAAATAAATCAAAGAACTCTCCAACTCTCATAAAATCTTTAAAGCTTACAACTTTATAGATAATTACTCATTGCAAATAATTAGGACATAATTTTGCAGCTTGACTTCAGGTGATATAATTATTAAAACTGCTCTGTAGTTTCTAAAAGCCTTTATCTGTGCTACTTAATTCTTTAAAGCAATTATATAATTGCTTTCCTTTATAGCCTTTTTAACTGTCATGATGACTGTATACATAAAACATTGCACTTAAACTCTGACATATAAGAGGGATAAACATAGCTCTGATTCACTATTCACTTTGAAGTTATATCTCCTGTAACTTCAGATTTTAAAACAGAAAATCAGTTTATCCTGTCAAGTTAAAAATTGCATATGGAGCATTCACGTATCTTAAGAAGCAAAACTTCTCTTCCACCTAAACCTACAATAGTTGCACCCAGAAAGAGACAAAAATAGAGCTCTTAGTTTCTTGTAATTCCCTGTTCCATAATCAACTCTGTTCATTCTGCATCTTCAGAATTAAACATCTGTCTCATCCACATTTAAAAGAACTCTAGATGCATTAAAACATGCATCCCCAAGTGCTGCATCCACTAGGTAATATAATATAATATAATATAATATAATATAATATAATATAATATAATATATAGGTTTCAAAGACAATTAATAACATTATATCTATTAAAACTTCTGAAATATTTATTCAGAAATTCCACTATAGGTATATAAATGTCTTAAGTACAAAAATCATAGGCAAGCAAGGCAGGCACTTAAGTTGGGCACTTAAACCAATCACTGTGTGCTGAATAGGGGCCACAAATTGTCATAACACTACCTACTTTGCATACAGCACTTTGATGATTAGTCACCTCTTTATTACATAGTTCTTACTTAAAGTAACCGAAAAATACATGACAATGTTACCATAGTAACCTTTAAGTTAACCCATACGATTCATGAAATTAATTGTATTTCAAATGTAAAATTTGATGATGAAATTTTTCGTATGAAACATCCATTTTTTTGCAAAGGACAAAAACAACAAAGTAAAACACTTAATGCTTAAGTGTTTGTAGTTTGCAGAGTAACCTTCCTTCAGGTTTCAATGATTCCTTCAGCATCAACGTCACCAATGTTTGGATTTATGAAACCATACTTTGGTCAGCTGGTTTAAAAGACAGTGTAACTCCAATGAAATAGTTCTAGTGAAGCTTTTAAAACAAAATTTAGAATTTCAGTCTGAAACACAAGATCATCAGGTTGAATTTAATACAAAGCTTTGACAATAACAGAGCACACAAATACGTTATTAGCACCTATGATACTTTCAGAATTTTGTGTTGAAAGGTTTCTTGTGAACTTTTCAATTACTAGACTCCTGGTCATCCCTAAAGAACAAAACTATCTACCTCTGAAACCAAGCCTTGCAAAGCAAATTCCACAAAGGAGGAAAGATTCCATTAAGAACCATTGACACAAGCAGGTAAAATTTCAGACACAATTAGTGGCTAGGTACTCACTGTCTCTAGAAAAGCAATTATTTCATCTAGAGAATGCTATAAAAATTATGACTTTCCATACTATTTATTGTTCTAGCTCAGGCACTCTATACAGGCTCCTGTGCAAGTAATCATTTGTGTTTTATTGTGTTAATATTTTATTTTGGAAGTGGAGGAAAAAAAAGTTATTTTTCATGTGGAAACTGTGTTTCTTCTTCCTCCCATAATCAAATGAAGTACTACTACTAATAGTAGTATTGTTCCTAAACTTTAAATGAAGGGTCTTTGCATTTGGACTTTGGAAAGTATCACCTCAAAGCATGAAAAGAGAACTGACTACTGAAAAAAATCTCAATTATTACTCTTCTGCAGAGACTAACACACATAAAATAGGCAGTATATACAGATCAAAGGAGTCAATGACATTGAATTTAAAGAGACTGGCTCTGTTTTCACAACACACACAAACTTCACCCTGAGTTTTGTAATAGGAATGGCTTAAGTTCCTGTTAATAACAAAACAGAAATTAATATACTCACTATCCCAATACCTTCCTTTTTCACCTCCTTTTCATCTTTCCCAAGATTTGTCCTGATTTAATCTTATTTACACAAAATAATTTCATATGTTTTAAGTTCTTATTTAAGAATGCTGATCTGTAAGCCTTTTCACAAGCTTTTCTTCTCTTCCATTTTATTCAAAGCATGAGCTTTTCAGAATGTCATGGCCAGCTGAAGCTGATTATAAAATTAGAAGGCATTTTTTCCCCCTCTTAAAAAGTGGCAATTTCCCCCCTCACTCTATGTATTTAGAAAGAGAAATTTAAAAACTGATGCTCTAAAGTACATGAAGGATATACACCTATTTAAAAGCTGAAAACAGTTCTAAATATTCCAAATGAAAAATTAATTAGTCTACATGACAGAGCCCACATGTACTTTGAAATTTTCAAAATATTTTAAGCATCCTTAATAGAGAAACAATTTAATAGGGCTTCTTGGTAAAAGTAGTAAACTTACAGAGTTGATACTATCAAGATGTGTGTGTCATGTTGAGTTAAAAAATTCTATCAAAGCCCAAAGAGAACTGAGAAACCACATTAATATGAGTGTGCTAGTATGACAAAAGCACCACAGATCCTTTGCTAAGGCAACAGTGAAAACCCATTCCTAACTTTCTTTGAAACAATGCCTGATATACCAATATACTTCATACAGATTTTGATGAAGCCAATGGAATTTGCATTGTCCTGTAACATCATATACTAACTATTTATCTGGAAAGGATCAGAATCCAGAGGAGTGCACTGTGGTACCAGAAGAATTGATTCCATATGTAGAAATGGAGCTTCATAAAGTCTGTAAGTCCTAAGCTTTGAGCAGTTTATGTTATAAATGCAGAAAACAAAGTGGATCAAGTAACAGCTGTAATGTAACGTAGAGCTCCTTGTACTGCCTTCACTGCCTTCCCTAAATTTTTTTAAGGTTTCATGAGTTTCCAAAATCAGGTTTATCTCATTAATTCTCAAATTAAGTGTTTTCTTAGCTGTTTTCTGTTTCAATTCTGAAACATTGCAGAGTTTCTCACTCTATCTTCAGGCCTAAGAGTCAAACAGTATCATCATTTAGATCAAAAACATTTGAATAAAAACAAAATCCCTAGAACCCTGTCAAATGGCAGCACTAGTGTTTCCCCATCAAACACATAATAGTGTTCTAATTCTACCACTGTCAGGATAGGGAAAAGAGCAAAACCAGTTATTTGTAATGTAGAATGGTAGACAAAAAAACCTGTTATCTGCAGACCAGGCCTCTAATAGTGAGAAGATGATTACCTTCCAAATCTGGTTACAGTCAGTATGGTTTTGGTACAATATTTTCTTGCTATTCTTGCATCCTCCATGCCCAACATAACCTCCAGACTCATAAATTTAACCAGCAGGTTTCATTTCAGGATCACAGCTAAAGTTTGGATATTCCACAGAAGAAAGAGTTGCTCCAAAATCAGAAACAACCAGAACGTTAAACGACTTCATTAACAAAGATACACAGTATAAATATTTTTGTCTGAGTTTTCCACCATCAAATTTCTATGGCTTCAATTAAAGAAAGCTAGTATCACTTGTATTGGAAACAGAAGGGTATATAAACCTCCCCTGGACTCAATGTCTAGGTTTAGTATAGGCTTCACAGGCCCAGGGCTTCTGAAGGGCTTCAGTATGAAAATGGGTTTCCTGCTGCTGGGTATTTGGGTTTTGTTTTAGAATTGCAATTGCATGTCTTATAGATTATTTTCCAGGACTCATCTACAGCTATTCAAGAAGTTCCCAAGGACTTTAAGCTTAGCCTCTTTAAGTCTTACACAAGAGAATCTTATTTAGTAACTCTAGCTTAAGCACAACTTCACTGAGTATACCTACCTTACTCCTTCAGTGCATTTCTACAGGTCTTGTGACATGCAAATAGACATTGCATTTATGGGTAGAATCTTGAAATATCAACTTGAGATGACTTGAAGAGGTATCTCTCTACTGATGCACTCCACTTAGAATATGGGACCATTATAAGCATGTGGTGTACATTATCAAACCAACAGTTGTGGAATTTAATTGCTGGTAAAGGTACAAAGATATTTTGAGCCAGAATTGTAATGGGTCTCTCAAAGCCACACTTGAGCTCTTCCCTTTTCATGGTGCACAAGCCAGTAACATATGGGACGACAGGTAAGATCCACTCCTCCTTGGTATGTCTCATGAAAGTTCAAACTAATGCCAGGACCTGTACCCTGACAACTTATTCTATGCATTTCATAACTAGGTAATTACCAACATAGCTAAGTGGATCTTTATTCTTCACACCCTTCTTTTTCAGTCATTATAGTCAACATGATCATTTCACTTTTTAAAAACATCTATACCCCTCTCATCAGTCTTCATTAGGAGTTCTCTCTTCATATCTGAAATGTTTAAATCTGTCTAATTCTTTCTTCAGGGTATCATTATATTATTTATTGCTTTCTCATTTAATTTACATAGATGAGATCCCTTAAAAGTGTTAATTTCCTCTACATATAGAAGCAAAGAACCTTTTAATGAACTTCATCAGTGCAGTCTGCTCTGTTTATCTCCATCCAAAACAACTCTGCAAAACAATTGTGAGACTATTTAAGTATGTTATTTCTTTCTTTGTATCTGGAAAGTGGAAAACTGTTGCAGAGGAAGACCTATATGCCTTTCACGTTTCCATCATCTCTCTCCATTCACTAGCAAGCTGTCAAATTCCACATTGAATTGGCAAACCACCTTTATTCTTTATCCCCAATTGCCTCTCAAGGTTAGAAATAATTCTCAAAAAGTATTAACAAAAGCAATCTGTTATTTTCCTCTAAATATCTCAGCTGTCAAAACATGAAAAATTTAGCAGGCTTTTGATGTATTCAGATCAGTGAATATTTTGTTGACCAATATTATCTTACTGCCTCTTTGCACTGCACTGTAAACATTCGTTGACTCGTGTATTATACTTGAACATTAAACTCTGTACAACAAAGTATCTCTTGCTCTGTTCTACTTCAATTTCTAGCATATTTTACTAGGACTTCTAGGTGTAGTTTCAATACACATAAGTAAATACTAAAAAAGATGATGTGTAATAGAGGAGGGAAATAGCTCATTCCTAAGCCACTTCCTAAACAAACATAACATCTCCAAACATGAAATATAAAAAGCAGTTGAGAATTTACTCTTAATCCATACTGCTTAGAGGAATGACATCCTTTTAAAACACATATATAATAAAAATGATACAATCAAATTTAATGACATAAAATACCACATTAACTGTTCAAAATTGTGTTTTTCATTCTGGATAGTAACTAGTCTGCTTCAAAAGAACAAAAACATAATGAAACAGAAATCCCAAAATACCTTCTTCAGTGTATCTTGTCCACATCTCTTTTGTGCAAGATAAGTGAAGATTTCTTTGAAAAGTCTTTCACATCTTGCAAATATTTATATTTCACCTCATGTAACATTGAAGTCTTTTTTGTTATCATTAATAGCTACAATATTAAAGTACTCTTCTTGTTTTTTTTGAAAACTTTGAGAGTCAATAACACAATGACAGTGAGTTCCACAGTCTGTGGAATTTATTTATTATGTATCATGTAAAACTACATTAGAGATGCTCTATTTCAAAAGCCATTGCTAGATTACAGCAAAAAATAGAATTTTTAAAAATCACATTATAAAGGCTTTCTTCAGAATTATTTCTATATCCTTCTCTATAGACTTGCCCTTTAAGAAACTGGATTACTTAGGAGTGAGACAATATTTGAAGGTGGGGTTTCTTTGCCTCAAAAAAAGGACTAAAACCTCAGTTAAACTACTCCTTCTGCCATTAACCACTGGGGAGAAAAAAGTGTGAGATGTGAAAATTATGAATGTGTAAGGACAATTTTGCATTTTTATCCCCCTATTTCTGTGATTTTATTCCATGGCCTAGAGGCTGCAAGTGAGCTTTTGCTTTTGAATTGAGGAGATAATAAGAATGTAAATCTTTCATGGTAAATGATAATATGTTATCCTTATTTGAACAAAAGATTTTAAGCCAAAACAATGCTTGCCTGTTTTTAACATGTAAGTTAGTAGAGTTATCCATTGCTATACATGTATAATGTGTTTGTACTTGGAAACAATTATGTTGAAAGCCTGAAATTTGATCTTTGTATGGTGTGATTTTGTTCTAGGTAAAATCACAGGCAAATTCCAAGGTTAAAAGATGGGTATACCTGCAAAAGGCAGAAAGATTGCTGCCTGAATTTTTCTTCCATGAGAATGGCAGATATGAAATCAATTTATCTCACAAAATGACTATTAGTTAGTTTGGTTAAATCTTATGAAAACTTGTATAATGAATACTGGATCATATTAAGTTTCAGCAGATAGAGATTTCCTCATAATTGTAATACAAAGCAGGGAAACAGTAAAGTTGATTCCTGTTACAATTTCTTCTCAAACTTCTTTATGAACACTGAAGAATTCCTTTCATTTACTAATTTTAGGACATGAAACAGCAATTCAAATCTTTAGTTCTCACTACAGTTTTCTTTCAAGTTTTCAGTTTGTCATCAGATTTTACATTCTAATTGGATAAAGCAATTATGTGGCACTAATATTCAGGGATTATATATTGAGTCTAAAACAAAAGCTACTTCCTTTGAACATTCAACTAGGTATTCACATCCAGTGGAAAATATCAGCAACTAAATAGTGAAGTTTTAAATTATACAGCATATCATGTTTTTCATTCTCATACAAACAACATATAATAAGATTTACAGAGTCAATGTTCAGAACTACAGTTTGAAAGAAAAAATACATACCATATATAAAAGAAATGTGAGAAGTGTTTATATATTGTCTTTTACTGCAAGGTATATTTATGGCATATACTTTTGTTAAAAGTTTTTCTGATAAGGAAATACCGAATAGCATTTCTAAAAAAGAGTAGATGGAAATGATATAAACATTTTAAAAAATAAGAAAATTTGCAATCCTCATGTGTGTGTTTCATATAGAAACATTTACAGACCTTATCAAGATAAACGTGCAATAGCTGCCTGTACGTTCTGCTTACCTATTTCCGGGTTTCTAATCAGTACCACGCTAAATTATGCCCACATTTCTTGAATCACAAACACTCTTGAATCACTAAAATTCACTGTAAAAACTGAAAAAAACTCTCAATGTAACTACTTTCATATTTTTAAACTGTTAAAAAATTGCATTTTTAAAAGGCAGGCTAATTATTGATCTACTGTGATGACTAACTGATTATTCTTTTTACTCTTCGCTTCTTCTGATCTTCATTCCTAAGTCATGCAAAACAAAATGGACAAAAAAAGGCAAGCATTTCTAGAAAATGTCTTAATCTGGTCAATTTAAGCCTCTATGGCTTTGGTCCACAGAAGCTTTATTAGTTTCCTGGGCTCCATAGTGGGATAAACTATTTCATGCATGAAGGGATCAGCATTCCTTCTTCTAATCGTTGCTATTGTACCCATTACAAAGCTCTCTGAACACCTCCTATGGATATCACATGGTATCTTAATCACTCCTCAATTAATAACTTTATAGTCATATTTTGGTTCTGCAACTTGTATATGCATTACTTGAGGATGATCCTGAAGCCATAACTGAGTATGGTGAGATTACAGTAACTTTCCCACTGCAAATAAATTCTTACACTGAAAGTGTCCAGACAGCAGTTTCCAGTGAGGAACTGTAACAGCTTAATAGAACAGGCAATCCCTCCATAGTCCCATGACAGATGTTGGTGCCCTGTCTATTGTGACCACCCTGCAACTTTGTAGAAGCAAAACCGACTTTCCCATGTGCTTTGATAAGCAATGTGGTAGCTGACACTTTTTACAGGAGAACCATCAGGAATCTCTGCTAGCACCAGCTAAACCTTTAATACCCCAAAGCTATTTTTATAAAGTCTGAGTTTGCTAGTCTACTATATAAGTCTTCTGAATGTAATATAGGTAGACTCAAAGAGGAAAGCAAACCGACAATTTTTTGTTTTAATGTATTACCATTTTAACTACATTGCTAACTCATCCTACCTTTCTCCTCAAGCAATAGTCACCTGTAGCTATCTAGTCAGCTTCCTGCCTCACTTTTTGAAGATGGTGGACATTTAATGTCAAGAGGAATACTAAAGGAACACAGACTGACATCGTGCTGATTTTTCTCAACTACAGAGGAAAATACAAGTAATAGGTGAACATTCTTGCAGGGGGAAAGGTATGGTGTGACCAAATTCTCTCACAATGCATTTTCAGTTAAATTATACTCCTCTTGATACTATATTAACTCATGCAATATAAAATCCTGCTGGGAAAGAGGAATAACTAACTATATTTAGCTTTTTTAAAGCTTCCCCTTAACTCCATTCAATCAGTCTTCAATCTTCTAGGAATAACTAAATTCTAAAATTTACATACTGTATGATTTGATAAACAGCATCCACAGGCAGCACCAAAAATCTACGTGAAGTTTGCTACGCATTCTACCAGGACAAGTGTGTAGATCAGTATTTGTCTTTCACAACATCTGATTGCCTAGCAGGAGTCCTATATATAATATTTTCCTATATAAATAATGAATGTAACCTGAAATACAAAAGGCTAGTTTTCCTCAGCTACCTTCTATGGACCACTTAGTTATAGTCCAAGCGCAGAAGAAAAACACAAGCACAGATAACAGACAATAGCATAGTGCATCTACAAAGCAAAGTGTTTATGTAATAACCATATATTCAAGAAACTAAAGAGGAAAACCTATTAAATGTTTTAGCAAAGTGGAATCATCAGAACGGCAAAACGTGAGATGTACTGAGACTTGACTAGTGCACTGCAAACTATTTAGGAAAAGCAAAAAAAGTGCTGCCCAGTTCCTGCTAGTTACATTTGTGAAGGAAGTCTGAAAAGCCATAGAAAGCATAACCAAGGATGGAAGATGTATGTACCTCATCAATTAAAGAATGATACTTTCCTAGTAATGGAAAGTTGGCTTTGACAAAGAGATGAACATAAGAGTGGCTCATACAAGGAACAGAACTTGGCACAGAAAGGAAGAACTTCAGAAGGAAGAGATTGCTTTTACAGCCTTTAAAGTAAGTGCTCTGAAAAAACCATATTCGTAAGTGAAAAAGATTACAATCTACAAGCAACACAAAGCATGAAAGAATTATTATACATCACCATAAAATTTGTCATGCAAATAACAGATTACAAGACAGAAAACTTAACTTTGAATTGGTATGGTTTTGAACTAGAAAGAAATACAATTTTAAGATCGTAATACAGTTTAAGTAAGATGCAGTCTATGTTCAGAGATCAGATGCTTATAAGATTAGGGAAGCCACAAGAATTAATGCTATTAGTGATGGTTTATATCAATAACACCCACTGAGTGATTCTGTGACACAGTAATACTGTGGATAGCAGCTTTGGCAAAATGAAAACACTACAGGCAGCTTGCAGGAGTGGAATAGTTATCAAAAACTTTTAGCAGTTATGACCTGCAAAATGCCTAGGTTGTGAAAATGGTTTGTGTAAAGTCACACAAAATGCTTCAGAGAAAGAAAAGCTAAAATCATAATAGTGACTACAGATCTAAAGATTATTATTCTTGGTATTTATTATTATTATCATTATCACCATCATTGTTATTATTGGTAAATGCAACACATAAGTTATTTTTGTCATCTGGTTTGCCTTAATCAAGAGTTAAAAATTCATCTATAGCACTGTACATAAATGCCATGTTTATATCGATATCATATGCAGCTTGCACGAAAAGATATACATTAAAATGTTGAACAGCAATTCACATAATACTTAAAGACAACCAATAACAAAATCACAAAATTCCAGTTGTCAAACATAATTTACTATGTATATTTTTTTTTCTTCTCTGTTAAAACAGTAATTATTAAAACTAAAGTGATATGACTGAATGTTTATGACTTCTTATTAAAACTCCTGACTTTAAGCAGTGTTCATTTAAGCTTTAAGTTAAAGAAAATCATGTAGAGATTTCTGTGCGATGGCCTAGTGACTTTATATCCTCTTGTCAAACCTCAGCAGTTTTATTTGTAGTGATACATGCCGGAGAAGGTTGGAGGTTAAAGTTGATAGTAGGGGCAACAGGAAAGCCAACCAACTTCTTTCAAAAGATTACAACCTTTAACATATTAGGATCCGCTGGCTAACTTTGTAAGTCTACATTTGTGTACTCTTCTGTGAACTGATCCCCAAACTCCAATACCAACAGGGCTTATAAATACCTCCCTCTTATTTACCCCTCTTTATGCTATTCCTTCATAATGTCCCTACGGTTTGAGTTATTATTTTAGTTTTTATTGTATTCATGTTTAGTGCTTATTGTTAGATTTCAGAAGAACATTTATAGGTAAATAAATCTTCCTAATTTTCTTCAGCATCGTTTTCCCTTTCATCCTTAAAACTTAAGAAAGGTTTTCTTAATCTAGTGAAACTAACATTAAATGTAAAACCATCAGTCTACTGGAATAAAGCTCTCTAGATTTCCCTTTCTCCCACTTATTTCAACACTGATTACTCTGTGACTTCAAAAAAAAAAAAAAAAAAAAAAAAAAAGGCAATACAGATAAAAATAATGATAAATAAAACAACACGGAAACAAAAAGGGTAAAAAGGACCTTTAGAGGTTGTCTAGTCCTGCTAGACAGGGTGGTTGCTCAGGGCTTTGTCCAGTTTTTTGAATAGCTCCACGGATGGAGACTGCACAACCTCTCTGAAGAGACTGCCCCAGTCTCACACAATGAAAAAAGATTTTTCTACCATTTCAGTAAATTTTCCTGTATCTCAATCTGTGTCCATTACCTCCCATCCCCTCACTGGGCACCACTGAGAAAATCCTGGCTTCCATTATCTTCACTTCTTCCCTTCAGATATTTATGGACTTTAGTAATCTCCTCCCTGATCCTGCTCTTCTCCACACTAAACAGCTGGAGGTCTCCCAGCCTCTCTATACATGGAAGATACTCCTTCTTCACTTTCGAGGCCCCTCTTTGGATTTCCTAGAATTTACTCTCAGTACAATCATCCATCTTATGCTCTATCTAGTCACTTAATTCAAAAGACCAAATCATTACACGGATCAAAGCTACTACTGATAGCACTTTTATTCTTACTTGCACCGAGGACAGCACAAGTTTTTCCACTGATTTAAAAAAGAACTGGATCTCTGCTGGTTAGAATAATTCTGTGTACAATAAGATGTGTGTTTACTGTCGATGCCCATGATGGGCATGTGATGCACAAATGTGATGATATTTTTTTTCAGTTATATATATTTAGACAACAAACAACTTAGTAAACAACTTTTCTCCCAATGTATCTGAAACATTTAACTTGCAAGTGCACTGAAACAAGTCCACAGTGACACATTACTGCAATCCTACAACTCTGCATCTTAAAATGAACAACTACTGCAGAAACTCTGCACCTAATACTAAATCTGCTGCATGAGACCAATATAACAGAAAATGCTTAACTTTTTTATTTTATAAAAATTTAAATACAGATATAAATAAAGTTTGAATTTTTTTAAGCATCAGACTTGACTTTCAAGCTTCTCCCACTTCTCCCTGCTTCTTCTTTGAAACCCTGGAGTAGAACATTTGGTGAAGCAAAGATTCTCCATTCCACATTTTATCGCATTTAGCTATTGCTACAATTCTAATTATGCAGAACTCAATGGGCTCTAATAAAATCTGACTAATACTCTAAAACAAACATTGTGAGTTATTGAAAGCAATGTTGTACACAAATATGTCATAGAAAAGACTCATGCAGCAGAGTGTACTTCTTCATAGGTAAAACAACATCCCATGATGTTAACAAATTCTGTCTTTTCTGCAACTAATGACAGTTTTCATATTTTTCTTTCTTAAAAAAAGTCAATTTTTCTAGCTTCAGTTCAGACACACTCATTTACCATAGCAAAACCAGGGAGAGAATACTATAGATGAGATACAAGAAATGTATCAACAGTAAGGCACAAATCTGAATTATTGTTAGTTCGAATGTAACCTATATGCATATTGATATGCACAAAAAGGACTATTATTATATTACATTATATTTATATTTCATATTTTAGTTACATTTATGTAGTTTAGACATATACATATATATGTACTCTGAGGTAAGATCCACCTTATGGTGCGGACATTTTCCTGAGATTTACGCATGAAGGGGACTCTCCCACCACGCCAATTCCACAGACACAAGCTAAATTTGAGGTCTATTCAAGCCAACAAGAGAGCAGATGCTCTGATTGGTCTTGTGGTGATTAAATTTAAAAAAAAATCTATAAGCAAGGGTAGTAATTTTCAGAGCTGTGCATGATGATTATGCATGGAAGGAGCAGAAAAACACAGGACACAAAAGACAGTGAGCTTCTACAAATGGGGAATGTCTTCTCCATAGTAGTGAGAACATAGACCATTCTCTCTGAACTTGTACCCCTGGACATTTTGCATAGAAGAATGATTTGAGTAATAGTTTGAAGTGATTTGTGTTTTTCTTAGAATCCTATCCTTTATGTCTTTAACACAAGCCAAAAAATATCTGGAACTTTGTTGTTTTTGTAATACTTTATGCCAAAGCCCAGACAGTATTTTTGGATTCTTTTTCTCTTCCTTGACACCCTATAATTGGTGCTAAGAAAATTAAAGTTATGAGAAGGTCTATGCTTAGGTTTACACTTTCGCTACAAGAAAAGAAAGTTTTCATAAGAGAGCATATTTTTATGTCTCTATTTGTAGTGTCTTTTTCCTTGAGTTTTAAAAAAAACAGTTTAATCTTGCAATATTTTTATGCAATATCAGGCTTTTACAGGTGGTGAATTCTAAATATAGAAGCAACAAGTAATTTGCTCACAAACACAAATGAGATCAACAATGGAACAGGTTCAAAGCTACGTTGACAGCTGTTATAGCTTATCCTGTCCACTGTCCAGAGGCACATGCCTGAGAATCAGTTACTAAGAATCATTATGCATAACAATATAAAGGAAGACCATTATTCTATCTTGGCCATTTTACTACTTGCATCATGAAACCCTCAGCTTGTATTGAGGCTAGATGTGCTAACTATTGGGCAAACACATAAGGAGCTAGAGCTTCCCCTACAAGAAGATTAAGCTTTCAGCCCTTCCATCATGCACATTCCCCTCTCATATGTTTCATTTTGATGTAGTGAAATGATACAGAAAGTTTACCGGTTTTAATAAAGCGTTAGCAGTAAGGAGAGGTCTTTAAATATAGGAAATGTGATTTTTAACAAAAGAAAAAAACAGTACTGTGTGATAGTAAGTTTTACTCAGTAAGAGCTTAGTGTGTCTACTAAAATTTACAGAAGTTGCTACAGAAAAACAGTCATCTCTGTATGAGTTACGGCAACAAATTCATAAAACCCCAACAACACAAAACTTTGGTAAGCAGACAACGTATCTCTAATAAAAAGGCAAAGGAAGCAGACCCCACATTTGACCTGAGCTTCTAATGAATTTTCCATTTGGGCTTGAATTTTCATATCCAACAGAAGTGATCTAAAACTAACGATTCCGCAGGAGTCCATCAGTTTCATATTAGAGAATATAGTATATTTATTCACATAGTAGAGCATATTCTACAGAAACCTTATCACACTAAAGAGTCCTACCACACCAGGAGGGATGAGTGGAAAGAAAGACACAAACAGCTGAAAACAGAAAGGACTTTGATAACAGGATGATGTGAGGCACATCTTTGCCAAAAAGATGCCAAAGCTAACCATGCATGTGTCTGTTGTAGCTTGGGTCCTGAATCCTCAAGCCTCAGGAAACTCAGCAATGAAGAAAACAGAGAGGCATTTCTGTACAGAACAGTGCCACACATCTGTACATTTTAGCTGTCTTTCTCACATGCCCAGTGTACTTTACAATGTGCTCCAGTTCAAGATATGTGAGCAAGCAGAAAACAAACCCTTACTTTTCTTAAAAGAAAAATCACCAACTTCAAGAACAGGGATGTTTTCCATTTTTATGATCAGTCTGACAAAGTGATCACTGATATGAATTAACAATCCAGATTAAATTTACCGGAGGCTATAGCAAGACCCTAAATATTGAAGTCACATTCTCATTATGAACAAGTTTTATAATGTACTTGGTCAGTAATTGTGACTAAAAAACTGATAAAACTGATAAAAAATTGTTGAAAATGCACTTTGGTGAAGTAGATTTATCTGTAAAACACGTTGCTACACAAAGACAACTTCATACAGTTTGGTACTTGGCTACAACAAACAAACTGGTTAAAACCTATTAAAGCGTATACACCAGAGTGAGAGAAAAAACTTACAAAATATCCTCACGAAAGCACAAGGCTTTTGCACAGCAAAGGTACAAAAATTTTAAAAAGACAGCAGTCAATGTTGTTTATAAACCACTGCTAATCATATGTAAGTTAAGTTGCTCTTAGTTTGACAGAAGCAATAAAACTTGATAATGCAGAATAAGTGCTTGAATAAGCTTTTCAACGCACCATACAGCCAAAAACACTACTAGAAAATGTGATTTTTGATTCTGTGAGAGAAAAAAAAAAGCAGAAATCAAAAATATACTTCAAAATGTATTAGCACAGTATGTAAGACAGGCAACTATGATCAATGGGAACTTACAGACCCTGAAATAGGCAACTGAACTTCTGCCAGTATAGGAATTGCATTGTTCTGAGGGTAATTGTGAGAACATAATTTTACATTAAGAAGCTAAGTGTTCGCCTTATATATTTTTTTAAAAAACACCCTCGTTAAAACCTAAAACTAAAAGAACCCAAAATGGGTAAAATCATACAGTTCAGAAAACACAAAATATCTCTGCTATGCTATTCACAGTCTGTGTTTTAAAAGCTAAAGGACATATTTACACACGAAATAAAGCTATTGCTGCTTTGTGGTCTGCAGAGTATTTTCAGTTATTTTTCCATATCCTTGGAAACATACATTACTCTTAATACAGCAGCATCCTGAAATTTTACAACATTTTGGATTTCTTTGAAATGAAAAGTCCATTTTATTGTTTTTTAATTAAATCTATTTCCCCGAAAGGTCTTTAAAGGCTCTACAAACTACCTTGCATTTTATTATTGCTGACAGTTATCTAAACCACGCTTGAATGCCCTTTTTATCCTTTAGTGAGCAATTGAAAGATCATATGCTAAAAAGACTTGTGCTTTCTCTTCTTCTAGCCCTATAATTAAGGCATTTTAATACATTTCTTCATAGTCATTAAGAGAGCACAATGTTAAAAATTAATGAAATGAGACAATTTTGAGTTTAACAACCATAAATACACACAACATAAATTTGTCTCATTGTAGATATGAAAAAAAGCCTTCTTGAAATCACATGATAAGATTACTGAATTGTCAAGATTTTGCCTTTGCTGTCTAAGGGTATTTAAATGATGTATGGTAGCCTGACAATACTCCAGTGTTGTTACATACCATGCAAGAGAGGTAAACATTTCTGTCAAACATTCAAATTCCATTGGGTTTTTGTTTACCTTATATAGATGTCTATAAAAAAAGTGGTATTGCTGGATGATGCTGAAATGGGGGAGGAAAAAGGAAAGAGGAAGCAAGACAAAGACATAGGAAAAATGATCATAAGTCAATTGCAAAAAACCTGACATATAATGAAAAATACCATTATAGTAACACCCACTTACAGCAGTATGTTAATAATGTTTATTATAGAATAAATAGGATTGTCTTAATTTGGATTTTTTTCCTAAGAAACAGAGATCACCATCACGTATACATCACATATAGTGTATCACATATTTTTGCAACACAGTAATAAGTGGGTTTCTTTTGTTATGTGGTGAAAGGAATTCAGTGCTTCTGAGTACATCATCATCACTTCTATATACGCCAATAATACAGGGTGCAAATCTACTATAGACACATTAGTACTGAGTATTTCCAAAAGACATTACAAATGAGAAAATTAAACAGCTCATCTTGTAAAACTAAGTTAAGTTTTTCAAGGCTTAAGTTTTTTATGCTTTCTCATCTTAATTTACAAAGATGCAGTGCAACACAGAGCAAGGAGGTTAGGGAGGGTTTTTTTTTCCTTAAGAAAGGCAAAATAAAAAAAAAAGGAAGTTGCTCTCCAAAAGATTTTTTAGGGTTGTCAGACTGTTATATTATAAACAACCTTATTAGTCCTTTATAATTACAATAGGTACCTCTGGACAAGATCGAGCAGACATGACAAATGCTTCTGACTTCTTTTTAAATCGAACCTGGAAGGTCATCGCTGAACAAACAGAATGCTGTACAACTCGGGCCATAAATAGTGAAAGCTAACAAAAGGTAAGTTTTTTGATATTAAAAATTAAAATTATTCTGTTCAGAATTTTCTGTGTAAGATCTGGAAATAGGAGGATGATGTAGTTTAAAAAGAATAAATAGGTAAAGAAAAATAGATCTTTAGAAACTTTATTATCAAAAATTTCTTTTGGTAGTTGAACCTGTATTTTACCATTAATACAATGTCTTTAAAGAGTTTCTTTATTTTACAAATACTGCCTTATAGATAACACCTTAATTAGTATTTATCCATGTTTGCATTTACTTTTTTTGCAGCACTATAATGAAATTGTGGACAGTTAAAATAAAATCAGTCAGTCTGAAATCTATGGGATTTGCTTGCTGCTATCCTCACATCAAGTCAGTAAGCATTTTTCTTAACATTTTTATTTTGTTTTAGGATCATTTAACAGTACTGGTAGTTTTGGATTAAATTTAATTTGCATGGAGATAAACAGTAACTTAAGTGACTGGAACTGGAAACCAGTTGATGCATTCACTTTTAAATCTCATATTTCAGTTTGGAGAGGAAATGTAAGGATTGAATTAGAAAGCTCTAAACTCTTGATGAGAATTAGTGGTATAGAACAGAAGAAAATGAAACCTTCAGTTATTTTCCTTACAGTTAGGCTGAATGAAATTGTAAATCAACAAAAGATATGGACAGCATTCAAATAATCAGCTCTACCTAATAAAAGTTCTACCAGAGTACTGAGCATACCATTTGAAACAAATATGAAATAAATATGAAATGTGAATGACTTTAAAAACAACTGTATGAGAAGCAAAACAGTAAAATCTCCAAAATTTGAGCAAAGGAAATTTGAACTGAAATGTATGATGGGCAATTAAGTACCTATTTTGACAATTCTAAGTGGTCAAGTTTTTAAAGTATGACACAGAAACCTTAACCTATCTGTATATGAGTGATAAATGAGGCTTTTTGTGTCATTACATTCCCATAAATCACCTTCTTTAACTGCTGATGGCTTTTATCAGCTCTAACCTTTTCAAGCTTCTATCAGAGGGCTAACATTTTCAACTTTGACACATAGGCAGTTTACAAATTCTGCAGCTGATTAACTCTGGACAGAAGCTCATTGCCATCATTGTCTTCTTCAAGTTTGGTTACAGCTTCAGTGTCTCAAAAACTCACAGGCATCCTTCATATGCCAGAAAATACCACTTCACTTTGTTGGGCTGTGTTGAAAAGGATGCAAGATATTCCTCCTTTTGAAAGAAGTAAATGCGAATATACTTTTAAAAGTAGACTTCCACAGAAACACTGAAATATAGGTAATTTTCATTAATTTAAAATAAACAGCATTTTCCAAATAAAGAGATAAAAGTAATATGATCAATTTTACATGACTTTGTAATATAAACGAGCTTGGAATACAAATTTTGACTACACAAGAAACGTTGCTCTAAAAGTTTCTGGAGTAAACAACACTAAAAAGTTGAAAAAATTCTAATTATTGTTGTGTATTGTATATATGACATTACAGAATATTGCAATTATAAGCTGATCATGATCATGGGCCCTTAAATTTGTGGGATCCCTCGCTAAATTCCTCTCTCAACTATTTTGTGAATTTTAAAGACTATAAATAGCAGTATCTTGAAACTATAAATTTCAAAGATTCAATTTCAGCATTTCGGCACTTAGAATATGAAATTAATTCAACCATGATATATTCAGAATACAATAAATGAAAGAACAGAAAAAAACCCAGGAAAAATGTTTTATCCTGTGTAAGTAAACCTAGAGATTTTAAGGAACACTAGCTTTCTGTAGAAATTAAATTATCTATTTGCCTGACACATTCAAATTGTGCTACAAATAGATGATAAAATAGTTTATAAAATCTCATCCAAGTTTAAAATCTCATCCAGGTTTTTGTCTTAAGTTACTGTACTATTCCAATAATAAGAAGACAGCCATATAGTAGTTCTTGCTGCTTTAGTAGCATCAAGATATAGTAAGAATGGTATCAAAGCTTTAATCTAAATATTTGTATTCTTGCTATTTTTTAAATTTAAAAATATGCAGAACATAATTGCAGACGTATTTCACCTATTGAAACAGCAATGACTCATTCACTGAAATGAAATTTCAAGATATACCTTATTTGGACACTGAAACAAAGCCCAGTTTTAAAAAGATACTGTCTTTAATAATATTAGTCAGACTGCAATTTTTATGTTGGTTGTGTGACTACCGGAAGCCTGGTACTTCAGATGGTATTAGTTTTGATAAGAGCTAACTAGACATCAGACCTGAATAACGAAACATGAAGAGACAGGCTTGGAACATGTAAATAGGAATGTCCACAGAGATTCTCATGCTGCTGATTGTCTCTTGTTGATAAACAACACATCTTAGAAAAACAGTGGATGAAGGAAAAATTTTTGCAGCAACACAACTAATTTAGCCTTGCAGTGTCAATATTTAAGGCCTATCCATTAAAAATTTTAAGTTCTTTATTTCACTAATAATGTCACATATCAGAGAAGCCATTCAGTTACACTTTGACAATTCAGATGTAAATCTTGGAATGTCTGTAAGTATTCATGACAAAGGCACATTTATCATTTAAATAAAAGGACATGATTTCCCAATGTTTGTATCAAAGACTAGAGAGGGATGAGAGTATGCTAATCAAATGAAAAGAAGGAACACAGATGCTTACCGTTTTGATTAGGAGAGGAAAACTAAGACCTCTTTCCTAAATAAAGATCTAAACATCCATAAAGTATACTCACAAATACATACGTGAACGTATATAACAGACTGTGCACGCTTAGGAGTTTAGTATGTTCTCTAGTGGAAATGGTACAAATGCTAACTAGAATAACTGCCAATTTATTTAAGGTCAGAAGAATACACATAACACTAATGTTGACAAACTCCAGTTAATTGCTTATGAATTTATACATTCAGAACCAATTTTAGCTTTCTTCTATTAAAATTCAACAAGTAATAAAAGAGAATTTTTTTTTTGGTAACTTGTTTTTTACTGCCTTAGTTCTAGGTTTAAATTATACTTCTGTAATATCATCCTTATGTAACTTAAAACTGCATAAAATCAATCTAAATATTACTGGAGATAAAAACGTAGACTATTCAAATGGGATGCAATATTGCAGATAAAGTGGAACTTCAGAGCCAAACTTTACTGTAAGCTTTTACATTTTTGATACTTAAGTCACCTTACTTCAGTGTCTTGCTTTATGTGTACACAAATTTTATCCAACAAATTTTCCATGTTTAGGAAGGACTAATAAACATCAGGAATTTTGCTTACTGAGCGTGAGAGTCACAATTGCTGCCAGTGAGGCAGCCAAAAGTTTGTTCAATTTGCAGATCCATATGCAGTGGCAGGATCCCATGAGGTTCAATGATGCCTTCACAAAGTGTTGTCAAATGATGATAACATGCAATCCTGAAAATCCCTTTCTCATTCTCCTTTAAGCAGGTAGTAACTCTGATACTCTCTGATATTTTTCCATTAAAATTCTGAAATGAGTGAACAACTTTTTGATATCCTCAGGAATGTACCTCAGTGACTCTAGTTCTGGACAGAGAAAGAAAAGCGTCTTTGCTAACTGGAGAACTATTAATGAAAAATACTTGTCTAAACCTTGCTGCAGTTATGAAACAAAGTACTAAAAAACTGAAAATATTTTAAGAAATGAGTCTCTGTTGCACAGTTTTCAGGAATTTACAAGAAGGAACATTTTACAGTCTCTACAAAAGTATGTAATTGAACATAAACTGGTGGTACTGAGGCAGAAAAAATGCATTTGAAATAAAAAATATTCTTAACGCAACAATATATTTCTTATTGCTGAAATAAGTTTTACCTAAATAGAAAAGCATTTGAAGTTAAGAATGATATAACGTAGTGTTAAAAAAAAATATATACCAACAAGCATTTTGCTCTGACACTCAGAAGCTTTAGTAAGACACATCTGATGATGTGCTTAATGCAACTTATCCAAATATCCTCAGTGCCTGCTTTAATGCAAGATTAGTGTTCTAGGGAAGCAGATTCTTACACTCTGGAAGAGCTCTATTGTACAATCACTCAGAATAAACAAAATGTAATAAGTTTCAATACTTACATTTCAGTCTCATTTTAATCAAAAGAAACTCTCTCAGAGCTCTCACAGAGGTTGAACAGAAATGTGGTACATCATAGTGACACTGTATTTCTTTCTGCCTAAGCCAAGATTCAGGCAAAAGAAATTTGTGCAACTGAGTGGAAATGTGATTCCTGTCCATTAACTGCCCAGGGACTACTGAATCTACTCATTTTATACCTCAAATTACTCTTAGATTGTGCATTAACCTCCCCAGTCCCATGCTTTTAAATGCTTTATTTACTGAGTCCTATCTGTAATCAGCTATTGACATTATTTATTTTTTCCTTTTATTAGTACATATAGTTTAGTATTCTATACATAGTAATTTATCATTTAATATATTAAAGGCTGCTTAAGACAAAATTCCTACATCTCTTGGACCTTTTGTGAAAAATTTACTGGATGCTCAATATATATAATATTCAATAGCATGTGAGAATAATTTTTATGCAACTCTGATAGTTAGAAAGATAGATAACTCAATTATTAGATCATCTATCAAAATATTCAGATGTGTAAGAGGCTACTAAAAAGATTGATGACTGAGAAAGTCCACTGATTCTCTAGCCATCATATCCACACATTTGGCTAGACAACATTTTTCGCTGCCTTCACAAGCAAGCTTCATTACCCATCACTCCACTGAAAAGAGTTTATTATGAGGCTGCCATCTTGGCAAGACTATTATTTAGATGATAAATGTTGGGGGAAAAAGTGTGTCTAGATTTTTTTTTAACCATGAGCTTTTTGACAGATAAAACAAACAGCATCTACATTTCTAATTAACTTAAATTTGGCATATACTAATACAGGTCAGCAAAGCTATGATATGCTACTAGATTATCTTCTGTCTGAATCTTGCCCTTCATTTGCAAAATGTAAATTAACTAATTAGAAGAAAGGCAGCATTATTTGTGACAAAATGCTGCTTCTACTTTTTTTGCTTTGTGACATTTATGATCAACTGTAGCCCTTCATTTTAACTTCTAGTAGATGAGAAATTATGCTCAAACTAATTTATTGTGCTTTTAGCATTGTAACCCAAATAAATACTTGAGATTTCTGAAGGCAAAGAAGCACAACAACTGCAACATGCAGCTAAATGACACACTTGACAGTTTTACTTCATTCACAATATTATGCTCTCAACTCATATCTTGCATGAATACAGCTACGAATATTTTTACTTTCAATGCTCAAGTACCCAACATAGAGGAAAGTCCCTATTAGTATTCTCAAAATTTCCTTGAAATCTCCACATCTCTTCTGTACATGATGCACAGTAGCAATAATATGCTTTGTTCATTAGTACTAAGAGTTAAATTTCACTTTATACACCCACTGCCCTCTTCAACTGTCATTTGAAATGGATTAGACTAGCACTTCCAGAGTTACAAAAAGGAAGGGGAAGCTGATCATTCTTGAGTTTCATCCCAGGAACTTGACCTTGGTTAAATAAAAAAATATATGATATCATAGCTTACAGGAAGACATTCTTTTTGCTTTGGTTTGGTTTTAACTACTAGTAGGTAAATAAAGAACCAACACTAAAAGATACATTGAAAATGTCAGATGTAAATGTCAATTAAAAATTACAAGGAATTCTGAAAGGTAAGGTCTGTGGGGGGTTGACATTCTTTGACATAGTGGAGTGTCTGCAACCAGGCCTTTGGCAAGAATAGCAGGATCTATGCTGTCAGCTCTTATCGTACATAAACTTAGATGCTTGTCTAATCTGAATGAGAAATACCAGGAGAACTGGAGCTGAAGCCTTGCAGTAATACGGAAGAAAGCTGAAAATGCTCTATCTGTACTACATGAATCTCCTGTGACAAGAAAATATTTAAGACAGTACAGAAAAATATAAGGGAAAAATAATGTAAACAAAGACATATACTGCTTAATTTACTATTTTTTAAGTTCAGGATGTATCAATCTAGCAGTGAAAGAGGCTTACATAAGAGAATTACATGATAATGAAAATCCCAATTTCATGTCCTATGAAATACAATATCTAAGGAGAACAATGCATGAAAATATACACTGAATATCAATCACTCAAATATAAATGATAATATGAATAAAATATGGTCTTTCTTTGCTTTGACAAAAATTAGTTTTGATATAAACAATCTATGATGCTCAGCAGAACAATTAACTTATGCTATGCATAAGCCATAGTCTCAGTTAAAATGTCTTCATGGTCTGTTTTCCAACCACATTTTTGATGTGAGCATGACAGGTAAAATCTAAAAACATTACTTTTGAACTGGAGTAAAAAAAAATGTATTTTTCACAAGCTATATGTTGATTTTTATACCCTTCATGTGTCATTAAATAAAGACAAAAATAATTAATATGAAATGCTGTTGGAAATAGGCTGACTGTATCTAGGACATTTGTGAAGTGCAGAGACACACCTCTATGTGTGTTTGTGTATGTATGTATATTTGAATATTGTATCTGTTATTCTTGCAGAAGAACATGGAATTTTATCATCTTTACAAAGCAGACTACTGCATTTTCTTCTAGACAAGTAGTAGAAAATGGCATTTGTCACTGCTTTTGGTTCTCTTCTATAAAGGAACATATCTTAGTGCTACTCAGGTTAACAAGTTGGCATAGTAATTCACTTAAAAGAAGTTAATTAGTTTTGAAGAAACTAACTATATAAAGTCCTAAGCAGTAAAAATCACCCTAAACTATCTCTTCTATCTACATCCATTTTTATTTAGGATTAATTTAGTAATTCAAATGAAGTCAGAAGGGAGAGAAAAAAGGAACATAGCAAAACCCAGCATGTGTGAAAATCTACAAGCACTAGATAGCTAAACAAACCCTAAGTCCCTCAGTGTTGCAGTAAGGTCAAAACCTTTCAGCATTGTACCAGCGTGTCAAAATATGTCAACAAACCATCATACTGCAAGAAGAAGAATGACCTTTCAGTTCTTTATGTTTGGGCTGCTTTGGGTACTGGGTATGCATGAACAGTTTTCCTAGCCACTTGACAAATGTAACTCCCAAGGTTTCTTCCAAGTCAAGTTGTTACAATTGTTTTCAATTCACCAAAACAATTTCTTAAACCAACTGCAACTGAAGAATACTGAAGTTAATAGAATGGACATCCATAAACCCATAACAGATCTCCCTCTTCCTCTACCAGCTACAATGAGACAACAATAATTACTTCAGCAGTCCTTACAGTAACCTGTTAAACCAATTTAAAGAGATGAACAGCAAAAAATGCCTGTAATTCGTGTCTCCTGATTCAGACTTTGCTCACATAGAATTCATCCTTAATGTCAACTGTAAATGAACTTGAACACAATACCTTTCTCAAAAAAACCTAGGAACACATTATCTGTATTTGTGTTGTGATGTACAATCCTTTGCATCATTTCTGTTTGCACTTATCTAAATTAAATACCCTTCTATTAATCAACAGGGCTCTACGATAATTTAATAATTTTACTATGACTTATAGTTATTAACTGAAGTCTCAAGATGAGGCATAATGTACCAATTAACAGCACACTGAATCATGAATTTAGGCTTTCTAAAAATGTGACTAGTATTTTAAAATTACTTATGGGAAACTTGCTTTTATTTATTCTTCCAAAAAAGCAGAAGCACAGGACTAAACATTTAGAACACAAACAAATGGTGGAAGGAATTTAGTACAGAAATGACTTACCATTTTTATTCAAAGAGAAGAAGAAATGCTTCTTTTTCACTATGTGAAATTGCCTTTACTTTAATAACAGTGTCAAATATGACATTTTCCTATGGTTTTCCTCACATATAGTGAAGCCTCTTTAGCGAATAATGACGTCAAGCTATCTCCTGGGACTCTCCAGAAATTACATTCCAGACTGTATATATGCCTTAGCCATGCTTGAAGAAGATAGAAAATGTAAATTGCTGTATTTGAGTTTATATCTTACAGCAAGTCACTGACAGGGCACCCACTAATTACTGTTTGAACCATGTGTTGCTGATCCGTATATCCTTAGAAAACACTAGTCATGCCTGTCAGCTCTGACTAACAGACTTACAGCTAGGTCTCCAATTTTTAATTTAAGTTGAAAAAAAGTTATAAAATCAGATACTGTGGAGGAAAGAAAAAGAAATAGCAACATTCATCTAAACCCTAAAATAATTTACAACATGTTCATAGACCCCATTTTAAAGTGCAATCTGCGTAACTTGCTATTCATGCTCTCCAAATTACCTTTGGTCACACTAACTATTCAACAGCTTTTATTCTCATAGTTACAACAAATGCACCAACGTATACCAGTGAAAAATGAGAAGTGTGGTATCTACTAGTTGTGCACAAAGCAATTATATTTTGCACATAGAGTTTTTATGTTTACCAAGTGGCAGTGTAAGCTACAACCTGCTCAGTGGATGCCACCACTCTGGAGGAACAAACATACTGAGGGAAGTATATGAATCACTTTATACTAAGTTTGTCCAGTATATAAAATAGCTTTTTCCTCAAAACATAACTCTGCCAAATCAGTCTGGGAATATGCAAGATCAAACTTGCCTTTTCCTGTTTCTTTATTATTGAAAAATCTCAGTATCATAACAACATCCTAAATTATAACTGTGCAAATCCACTGACAAGGTACACTTTGTACATTTTTAATGTAAAGCTTAATTTGAAGATGAGGTTGCAGTGCACCACTGCAATTGAAAATTGCTTAACAATACCATTGATGTATGAGCCATAAAAAACCTTGCTAAGCTGTCCCTGCAGAACTCAGAGTAATAAAAAGGTGTTCTTCTGCACTGAGGTGAACAGACATGGTTGACTGCATCTAGGGAGCTGTTCTGTTAAATGAGAAAGTGCCATTTCTTTCCTGTCAGTACAGACCAATTTAAGACACTCACAGATTTAGTTAGCACAAAGTACAAGATTTAATGAAATACACACATAACAGCAAACAAGCCCCAGCTATGTTCAAAGCTTTCAGTCAGATTCTGAATAGAATTCATCTTACATCTGTAACATGTGAGAAAAGAACACAGAAACTTTTCTAGTTTGACTCACAATTTTTAGATAAGCAATAAAAATGCTGAATGTAGAAGGTCTAAAACCTCTCACTTTCATTCCTTTCAAAGTATCTAGATTTGTGTTTCTATCCACATCTAACAGGTGATACAGATTTTCTCTTGAATTTCATTTCTGCTTTAAGTTCAACCAATGGGTCACGTTTAAAAAACCCTAAACTATTACTTGAGTGTCATATCATCTCTATTGTGAACTCATGCTTCTTCTCCAAATAATTTCTCTTTCAAGAGGAAGGGAGACACAAAGGTGTGGTGAATTGACTGAGAATCTGGTTCTCTCTTGAGAGACTTCTGTTTAGACTGATTAAATAATACAAAACTGGTTCACCGTTTGTGCAGCTACACCTGTGTCCTTTCATATAAACAGTTCCACAGACCAATGAAAGTTAACTGTCTAACCTACATGCAATCTAATCTGTCAACATGTGTTCGTTAACTCAACTTTCATTATATTAGAAACTACAGTAATTCAGAACTCGTTACAGAGGATGTGGCACAGTCAGCTTGGCCAAGCAGTACCAAAATTAAAACTAACAGGATTTATTCTTTAAAAAAACCCCCAGAAATCTGTCTAATTTCCATAATTAACCTGAATTTTGGATTTAAGGTGTAACAAATCTTACTATGGAGAGTTCTAGTATCCTTTATACAAATGTAAATTCACTATATTTAAGAATCAATCATTTTTGTAGTTGTTTCCAATACAAACAGCTATAACAGCAGATTTGGAAAATTCTCAGAACTACTTCCAAAATGTTTTATTGATCCATGTATCATTCCAGTCTAGCTTTTGCAACATTAAAGATACTTGACTAACAGCTCAGTGAGAGATGTTATTCCATTTTTGAAGTTGAATTATTAATTGGTACATCTTAAAACTAAAATGAAGTTAGCAACCACTTGGTTTCTTGATAAAAGCAATAGAAAAGTTTCTTTTGGAAATGTCAGATGCAAATGGTACACACTATTCTCAAATGTTTTACACTAAAATGTGGATAGACACTTCATAGCACAAAAACCAGACAGAAACTGCAATGACCATTTTATTGCAAACAACAACTGGATCAATGCCTTCATTCTACCTGTCAGGGCAAGTTTCACCACATCTCAACTTAGTATCCTTACACTCAACTTACCTGTTTAAAATTCACTCATTGGAAGTACTCTTCTCTGATACCATAATAGATGCCTTCAAACACACCCTTTTGATTATACAAATACACTCAGGAAATATTCCAGTACATCTAGTGGTCTTCTCCCAGCCTGAGCTGCTCTATTTGCTTTACACTGATGTGCAGTTCAGTACTGTTTGCATCACAATCTTTCCTGCCATTCTCACCATTTGCCTTGATATTGTATATACTCAAATTTCTTTCTAGATTTTATAGCGTTTCACAACTTATTTTCTACAACTCTTCTAGAGTATAATATCTTCATCCAACAACTGACAGCCTTCCAAGTTACCTTGATTCAAGTTTTTCAATTCTTTGCTTTCTGGGATTGTCAAATAAGAGCAGGTCCTTTTCATATCAATCAAGAATGTTCCTGCAGAGCAAAATTCTGCACCTTGATGATGTTATTATCAAGATCTGGTTTCCCTTTCTCTGCTGCTTTCTATTGAACTTGCTTTTAAGGTACTTACAAAGGTAATGCTAGTTATTTTCACATTCAGCTGAAATACTTTATGGTCACCAGATTAGTCTCTGATATGGGCACACATCCCATTTTTGTTGCGTGTTTGCACACTTCTGCCATGTTCTCCACTATCCCTCTGATGGTTTCCTGTGAACACTGAGAAGACTTTTAAATTTATGCTTTAAAAAAATCTGTTATTAAAACTTTAATTTGCCTATCTTGCTTAGGGTTCTAATACATCAAAAAATGGCATTGAAAATGATGCATTGTGTTTAGTATCTTTTTGGGAAAAAAATTTCCAGTGAGGAGGTGTCTAGTAGCATGGAAAGATTTATAAATATACACAACAAAATACATAACAGTGACTTTCAGAATAGTAAAGCTGAAGTATTTTAACCATATTTAAAAGAAAATATCTTTACACCAATACCATCAACATGCCACAAAATTCTGTCTAGCACAACTTATTTTTCCCTCTACCCACCAAATACTTACTACAAATTTTCAATTTGAAGATAACTGTAATTATTGCTTCAAATGTAAATAATATACAAAAGGAATACTTTATTAAACAAATCCACTGTGAAAGAGTACTGTCATGCATACAATGCCAGTGAGCAATAATGTCCTTTATACACAAACCACACTTGGTTAGACTGTGAAGATTTTTCAACTGATTTGTCACCTTACATGTATTCCAAAATTTTAGAGCAAAATCTCATTTCTAAGTCAGGTACTAAAAAACCTAACATATGACTTCTGTACCAAAATAACTTACTCTGTCATCTAGCATCACTGTAAAATCACCATACATATTTACTGCATGTTAACAATTAAGATCTCAGCTGACACCAACCTGAAATGGTAATTAATAACATTCAAAATACAGATTAGTAACATGTAGAGCCAGTACATGTTTTATGCAATAACTTATTTCTAAAATGAAGTCCTATATATCTGTAAGGAAAAAGAATAGAAATATACCTGTTCCAGTAGCTCCAAAACTGGTCCTGCAAGTAGGCTTGGTGGCTACTTTCATCACCAAACGAGGCTTTGCTTTCAATCCAGTGAATTATGTGTCCTTCCACAGCTAGGGTGACAGCAGAAAATAAATTGAACTCTGAAAATCACACTCAACAACCTGTAAGACTGTGTTAGGGAACATTCTACTTCACGATCTACCATGTAATTCATGCTTGCAACTGAGTTACATATTTGGAAAAATTATCTTTCAAAATATGCACATAGGGCATTTAAAATAAATACTAGAAAATACTTTTAACAGATAATCACATGAATTTCAGTTTAATTACACCCTGTTCCACATACCTGTATTCTAACACAAACAGAACATAAAGAAAAAGAGATTAGACTAAGAAGCAGTTGTATTCTTCTACTACCCTTTGCTGGAAGGTAGTTGTCAGGTAAGAAATGGCTGAATGATAGAAACCGTTAGCTAAACTGCTAAAGACAGACACTTGACACCAATCCAATATGGAAAGTGTAAGAAAGGGAAGGAAATTCATCCTGGACACGTGTCTGCTTCCTTTTTTTTTTGTAAAACCAGTAATGCTTCATCAGAAAGAAGTTAGTAAGTTAGAAGTTAGTAAGAAGGCTTATGTGAAAAAATGTGATTTTGAATATGTTTCTTTCTATGCTTTGGTATTTGCTTTGGTTCATGTTTTTCTTCATTTCTTGTAGGAGTGAACTACTAATTTTAATAAAATCATCATTTTTTGGACAAAGGCATGTCCTCTCAAGTTGACAACATAATTCTGCAGAAGAAATCATGAGCATCACTCTAAGAGAACATTCTTTCTCCAAAAAGGTGTTGTTGAGTATCATTGTAAAGATCTTTAAAAATGTTACCTTTGAGTAACCTACAACATCCACAACCATGATGCCTTACCCTAAATTTGACTTGGAATCATGTTTTCAGAGAACATGCAAACCCAGAAGCACTATACAGGAAGATTACAATAGGCTATAGCAGCAAATGATTGACCACAGACTACAAAATTACTCAGGAAATCTGGGGAAATAACTCATGAAGTCACCACACAAAGCTCTATGTGCCACCACTACCCTGCTATCAGTAACCTACTACAACTTTCCCCACCCCCAACACCTTTAGACCCCAGGAAATATAACAGTTGAGGTATAATCAACTCAAAAGCTATTTCTAAGAAACATTTGCCTTTCCTAGGTATGTACTGAGTTGCTGAGGTGTCTTTTTCTGCCTCACCACTACACTGAGTCATGAAGAAAAGAATCCAAGGATTGCTATACCTTAGATCAGATGAGACAACAGGTAGAACACGATCTCCTGTAAGTCTCGAGTGATTATAATAATTTGAAAGAAGAAATGCACTATTATTATTTAAATTTGAGACAAATATATGCAAATTAATTAATGACTATTTTTAACCTTCTTTCTAATAGGGTAATATACAAAAATAATTTTTTGCATTTCTCTTTCCTGGTTTCCCTTCTCAAGAATTGAAAAAAAGTTGCTTTTCTAGTTTCCTTTTGATCAGGCTCCTGAATAGGTGGGATATAATCTCATGTTTCTAATATAAAAGTGGGTACCTCAACACCGAATATGTACTCTGTTTATTATGGTCCATATTACTGGGCAATCTTACTAATGTATACAATTTTCTGAAGAGCAGGTAAGGAGGGAGGTAGGCTTTTTTCAGTGGTGTCCAGTAATAGGACCAGCAGCAATGGATACAAACTTGAACACTTCCACCTGTGGAAACCAGCAACCACTTTTTCACTGTGAGGGTACCTGAGCACAGGCATGTTACCTACAGAGGTTGATATTCAAGAGCTGTCACATGGCCTCAGGACCAGAAAAGGCAGATGAACTTTAACATGACCTTTATACTTTTGTTCTTTATTCTTTCTTGCTGTTCAGACTTTTAAAAAAACAGTAAAGAACTGCAGAGTTGTATTTGGACGCAAAGTGATGGCAAAAAGAATAATTGCACAATGACAAACCTTTATGTAACAACCTATAGGGGTAATGTTATACTCTTAAGACTACTTTGAACTGACTTGGTCTGGAAGTAAAAGACAATTATAGCTATTTCAGAGTTTAGTTCAGAAGGGCAGTGGGCAGAATACATTAGAGGGAACAAGGATTTGGGGGTTTTTACTGGTTTGGTTTTTTTCCCTTTTTCTTTTGGACAATGAGATAAAAACATGTAGAGACTAAGAAACACTAAGTAACACTATTTAGGATCAAATCTCTCTGGCTCAAACTAGAAATTCTTAGAATTATTGGGTAACTCCTGAAGAGATTTATTTGCAGTATCCTAGAATATGCTTCACTTAAGCAGCCATAATATTTCAGAATGAGCACTTCTACACGAAATAATAAAAATTCTTTTAGAAGACTTACCTACTGGCACTTCTAAAATAAAGTCTGGTGTTTTGTCATAACCCTTTGCACGAAGCTGATCTTCAGCTGTACATAGAAAATAAGAACTACTGTTTATAAAACTATTCCATTAAGTAGACAGCAGCATAATTAATTTTATTCTAAATAAGAGTGCAAGAATTACTAATGCAGTCATACATATCTTTCTTATGCATGCAATGCTGTGTCAGATTAAATGAACCTTTGTAGAAAACCTGAAGCATGGATATAAAAATGCTTCTTTGTCATCCCTGCATTTTTATGTCTTCATTATAAACATCATTAATTCAAGCTGTCATACAGTATTTTATAACCTCCAAATATTCAAAATAAAGAGGTATATTCACTGATTGAAAGAGGAGTCTCTCCACCTTTGGATGTGTTAAGATTAATCCTACTAACACCAGAAATGTAGATATACTGTTGCTGCTGCCTTGGTTTTATTTTTAATGTTAGGATAAAGTTGTTAAAAAAAAAAAGGCAAGGCAAGAAAAACCTTCTCTCAGAAATTTATTAAAGTAAAGAAGAGCCATAATTTTAGTTTCTCTTGCATTCTGAATTTTGTAGAATTTATCCCATTTCTGAAGATAAAAGATTTAGACATTCTGCTAGCATTAAGTCTACAACTTTGTTGCTTACAAATATTAGAGCTGAATATTTCAAGAAATAATAATGAATGAGCAAGATAAAAATGCAAAAGGCAAAAATGCTGCCTTTTAAGAAACAGGATTAAAAAAAAAAAGAAAGGAAAAAAAGCCCATGCCACCCCTTAATATTTTTAAACTATTGTCCTTGATTTCTGATACCATTACACTGGTATTTCTGAAACACCATTTCTCCATTAGAATTTGGAGTGACCTGGTCATTCAATTCCAGGCATGGCTTTCTGTCTTCACCCAAGCTCAACTAATGGCACTACCTAGTAACAAGTAAGGCTGTGTAGCCCCTTAACACCTACTGGGCTGTTGACATTGTCATGCATCCCATTCGCCTTTCTACATCACCTTTGATTAAAATTAATGGTCCATTCTCACTGTTGGGTAGCTTATTTCCAATCCATTTATCAGGTTAGGACAGTAGTTTCATGGCCAGTGTTCAGAACTCAGTTTTTGAATACTTTGTACAAATCCTGAAAGGTCAGCAGTTTGAGTTGAAGTAACATTTTAATGACAAGAAAAACATGCTAACTTAGAAATCAAAATATTGTAATATTGCCAAAAGCAAACCCTTCCACTCTTTTTCATTGAAGAATATAAGTCTTAAGTATTTTATACAGTGTACTAATTCTGAAAGTGGGACAGAAATAAATTTGGAAAGCTGAACATTTATGTCAGTGCAATAGCTGTTTATTCTTTTTGAGTTGTACTATGTATTTCTTTAAATTTTGAGAGAATTTTTTCACTATAAACAGACTACACTGTAAACTGAAGTCTTTGCAATGTGGCACCTCTTTATATCACCCAATAAGGTAATGAAAAACACTTCTAGGATTTGGAGACAGACTTGGTTTTTGACTATTTTTTGAAACTTAGATTGTATCATGTGTACAGATTAATGAAGTTAAGATCAAGAAGTTTCTAACTAAACAGAACCTATGAATAGGAAGTTTTATGCCATATCATAAAAATGAATTAATGTTCTATGTAATCTTTTAATCCTTATTTAAAAAATACAATTTTATCCAAATCTAGTTAACTGCAACCTGTTCGTAATTGTTTAAAATAATCTAGGGTAGACAATAGCATGTCCCAGCTGAAATTTTGTTTATTTATGAGCAATAGCAATGGAAAGGTCAGTCTTTTCTTTCACATCTAACAAATACTAGTACCACAAAATATGGGAAATTAAAAAAACTTACTGAAAACCAAAACAGATGTAAACACACATTTCAATAGGTTGATGTGGAAGGCCTCTGAACTGGAATCTGCATCAGCATTACTTTTAATATTCCTCAGCAGATTATTTTTTCAAGGCTGCCCAATTACTTTTAAAATCTTCTAATACTAATTCATGGCTTGAAAAAGAAAATACTTTTTATTTTAAATCTGGTTCTGAATGTCTTCATGTGGCTTCTCTTAGCATTGTGTACTGTGATTAACATTAGTAAACATTAAAAACCGTATTTATCATTGATGCATCTATCATGTGCAGAAACAGAACTTTGCATTATTATTTCTCCAAATATTTAGAAGCTTTATAACTCTGTGGAAGAAATAATTACCAAAACTCCTCATAATCAATATAAAATTTTTGTTTTAAACCGTAACACCATCAAAAAGAAGTTCTAGCTTTTCAGCCCAGGTATGTTTCACATTGGTCCAGAAACTACAGATGCTGCATTCTGCACCTCAAAAGATCTTTAAACTCTAGCACGGATTAAGAAAATAATTCAGTAACTGCTTGAAAGCCAGCCCAGAGCAGTTTTGACAATTACATTTATAAATACTCAGATTTGAAAATTACATGGAAACAGCCTTAATAAGTAGTTTGTCAACAGATACCCAATTAATTTAGATTTTCAACAAAACTGCAGCTTCATCTTTACCATAATATCACACTCAATCAGAACCATTTAATACATCATTGTTCTTACACTAGCCCTCTTCTGCTGGTGCATGAATGAGCTAATTTACGATTAAGCAGAAAACACTGATCAGATTTCATTATTTATATCCACTGGTGGGAACCAAAGAAGGATGAAGCTCAGTACCTCCTCACATATCTAAAAACTTTCCTAACATGCTCATGGTAAAGATACAAAAAAAACCCCAAAAAACAAAAACCCCAAACCAAACCAAACCAAAAACCCCAACAAAACCCCAAAACAAACAAACAAACAAACAAACAAACAAACCAACCTAAAGAACAAACCTATATAGAACCTAGAAACTCCAGGCATTTCAGTATGGCATGTGAAGCTGTGAGCCTGTTTTGGTAAAATGCTTCTACTGATGACTTTAATCTCAGGCCAAGTGATAAAGATTTGAGAGCTGTGTTTTTGCTGTAGAGAGGACATGGTATATATGAAATACTTCTCACGAACAGTGGATTAATAAAAGGTAACCCCCATTAGTGTGTATAGGTTTCCAGTCAATTCCAGGGTGAGTCTGAAGCTGTTACTTCTGATCTGTAGGCACTGAAAGCCAACTACTCTAGAAACAGAAATTCTGTCCTGAACCCAAAAAACTGCTTCATGCTCTAAGACTATATTGAGGCACTTCATATTCACTGTGTCCTTTGACTGTACTTTCCTCTCCAAGATTTTCTGTTGCCCAGGTGAACACATTTGATACAAACCTCCTGACTATTCTTGAAGTAAAGTACAGTGGAATAGTACATTAATCTGGGAACCACAAAATTTCTGTTTCTTTGAAATGTGTTAAAAAGTAATGGAGTTACAAACTATAAGCCATGTAAATCATAAGCCATTTTCAAAATGAGAATGAAGTATTATGCAACGAATCCTGAATTTGTGGACGTATGGGAAATACTGTCATCTCTTCTGTTTTTCTGGTGTTTTCTTCAAGCAGTTTTGGAACTAGTTTTGCAGAAAGGAAAGGTTGTATTGCAAGTGACTTGGTAGGGTTCATCTTGCAGATACTTAGGGAAAGCTTTTTTTTAAGAATACCCCAAACCTCAAACACATCTAAAACCTGAAATATATATGTGATCACAGACACAATAAATACAAATCTTAAATCATGATTAAACAATACTTCACTATACATAAAGTGAACAACAAATTAAGCTGTCATTTCTATCTTCACATTCCCACAAGTTGAACCATTCTAGATGTTTTAATTCAATAGCACAAATTTCTTGAAGCTGATTTCTAAAGGTTTCTAAAATTGATGCTTATTCAAAGTCATGAAACACTAAAATTTAAATGTGATTTTTATACTGCTAAAGCTTACAGAAGTCAAATAAAATGCTAATTGTTGGGTTGAGGATCCCTTAAGTGAGTCATCCAGTCCATTCCCTTATATCACAACAGAACTGATTTCATTAACAGCTTTGATAGATGAGTGTCAAATGTAGCCTTGAATTTTTCATATAAAGTGATTCTACAACCTTTCCTGGCAGTTTGTTTTATACTTACTGTTCCTACAACTGTTTGGTATTTTAACTTGCCATCATCTCTGCAATCACAGCTAAAGCCTACTACCTGTACCTATGCTCTTACAGTCAAATAAGAAAATCTGCCTCTTCTTATTTTCACAGTGTCATTTGCAAGCTTGTGATAGTTAATCCTGTCCTTTTTTCACTTTTTGCTAAAATAAAAGAGCACACTAATTCTGTTCCTTAATCATATGGACAAATCTCTACAAAAGCTTAATAACACTTTCTAATTTCTTGAATTTATTTAAGGTTTCCAAAATCATAACCTAACCCAGCAGAATGTCCTGTTCGCACAAATGTAGTACAATCCTCAACCATTAACAGAAGAGAGCATTTCACTTCACTGTTGTCTCTTCATATAAGGAATCCAAGATTTAAGAAGTCATTGTTTACTATCACATTCAGAGAATGGACACTTTAAACATTTATGTTTGTTTCCATGGCACTCATGTAAAAGAAACATACTGCAGGCTAAAAGAAAAAATGAAAGTAACTTCCTAACTAATTAATCTCTAAAATAACTTTAAAAATAGGGAGTGTAAAAAAGAGTAATTGCATTGATTGGGAAGCAGGGGGGCAAAAATTCAGCAGAAACTGCACAGCAAGGTAAATGAGTGAATCTTCTATCAGTTCTTTAATACATAAAGCATTCTGAAGCTAATATTTCATATGCTTCTTCCTAAATCTCATAAGGCCTGGATTATGGCTAATATCTCATGACACCAAAAGTAATACTGCAGCAGATATTAAAGCATTTTTTTCAGCTACTTATTCTATAAAATATTAATTGCAAGACTGTGCATGTGCTGTATATATAGGGTATTAGGTAACTGAGTTCCTGCTCAGTTCTAAATCAATAAAAGATAACATATATAGCATCAATCATATTTTACTCTTCCTTTACTACCTAATATAGGGAGCACTTGGGCTGAATTTTGTCCTAGGTAAACAGCTATCAACACCTCTGAAGTTAAGAACTCGCTGGCTAGCCCCTACTACAGATTCTTACCTATGAAAGAGAGATTTTTTTCCAAAAGCATTTCTCGTAGCAAGACTTCGTGCTCATGCCCAATAGCACTGATAGCTTTAAGTTAAGAAATAGAAGATTACTATGGAAAAGAAGCAACTTCATAAAAACATCATAGGTAAAGTAAATAATCATAGAATTGCCTTAATCTGTGTTTCAGAAGTGATCAGTGATTTGAACTCTAATTTTTGAAAATCCTTCTAGTGATTTTTAGAAGCATACACAACTTTGCAAAAATCGGATTACTGTACCAACAACATACATTTTATAGAATTAAGACCCATTTGACCATATTTATTCAGTATAATTAAGGAGAATATTCCCATTTTTTCTTTACTGTTTATTTTTCTAAATATAAAACTAAATGTGATCCAAAAACATGCAGTTAATTACTTTTAAAGTTGCTCTTTACTTACTAGTAATCAATTCTCCAATCCAGCAAAGGATGAAAAAAACTGGTTTTCTTTCTTTAGATTCTGAAATTGATAGGTACTATATCCATCTGAAACATCTTACTGTAAAAAAACATCCTTTTAATTGACTTTTCAAAAACATGAACTAATGTCAGGGAAGGATGAAATATTTTATAGCAAAGTCCTTTTCACATCACTGACAGACTGTTGATCCAATGCAACTGGACTCCTTGCAATATGTAAAAAAGTCACCATATTAAATATTTTTAATGTAGCCTCCTGGAGGTCAAAGTTCTATTCTGGAAGCTTTTAAGAAGAATCCTATGGAACAATATGATAAAAAGATCTTATGTTCAAAGCAGTTAAGCTCCAAATTCTGTTTGAAGTAACTTCTTAAAATTTAAACTACAGATCACCTTACCATTACAGTTAATTACTTAGCTTATATGAACACTTCATACTGAAAAGCAAAAAAAATAACTCTATGGAATCATTTCATATGTACATACAGCCTATATCAATTGAAACTATGTATTATGTTAAACTCTACTAGTAATTTCAGAACAAAAGGGACAAAAGAAGAATGGCAAAAAGGTAGGAAAAATACTGCAAACAGAATTTACAATGCACCATAAGCAAAAACACTTAGTCTATAATAATACCTGTTATTGATGTATGGCAATGACCATGGGGCAAGACTTGTAAATAACCTCACAAGCCATTTTCTACTCATGCAATCTAGCAGCCTAGTTTCCCGTAAGCATCTGAACTATTACTGAAAAATAGCCTCTTGGCATTTACCAAGAGGTTGACTTCATACTTTGGTCCATGCATATACAATTAGATAGTTATATTTAAAATCAATATGCAATCCTTCAGAAGACATTATGCTTTTAAAACCTTAACTTCAAATTGATTTTTAACTATTTTATGCACCTCAAAATTAACATCTAATGCAGCAACATACTTGCAGTAATGCACTCACACAGCTTAGTATTAAACTTTTCTGTACCAAAATGGAATTGAAAAACTCCCCATTACTCTCATTGATGTCACTGCATATTCAACAACAGATTTGAGCCAGAATCTGAAGAGGATATAAAAGCCTTTTCTAGACTGCAGGCATGTAAGTCTCAAAAATGGTTCATAATTCTACATATGTGTCTTTATTACTTTTAAACATGGCACTTTCATAAGACTACAGCCAGATTGCTAATCCACAAAATATTAATCGTAAAATTATGAAAACTAGTGATCAACAACCCTTTAAAATGTGTGGCTTATTAAATTAATCCACTTTCAGAGAGCTGTGTTTAATCGTGAAGATAATCTCAATGAATATTTAAAATTACAATTTGAAGCACAAAATACAAAGACAATTAGAACTCTATCCTGCTGCTGTTAAAGTTAATGGGCATAGGGCTGAGGCTGTAGTAGACACAAGTGCTTCTAGTGGAAAGTACGTATTTTTAAGGAGTGACAATCACATGTATCACAACTACAAGAAGTATTGTTTTTCATATGTAACCAAACTGTAGCTTTCCTATCCTGCACCTGTACAGTGAAACCAACATCTTCCCCCAAATTGCATGCAGAGATTCATGCAAGAATTCTCTAGGATTTGGGAGGGAACTGCCTTATTAGCTTGCTCAGTGATAGCAGGCCATGATTTTAAATTTTTTCTTTGACCGCAGACTGAAAGAGAAGAGCTGCTCCTGCGGGACTTTATTAAAACAGATTTGGGTTCTTGGTGATCATTCCTACCACATTCTAATCTTTCTAGTCTGAAACACACAGTGCCACACGGAGTTCCCTCAATGTCCACACTGATGGCTCTCTAATTAACTACTTCAACGCTACAAAAAATATCCCTGAAAATTCAGGATATATAAGGGTTTTTTACTACAGCTAGTATAATCTCCTTTAAGAAGAGGTGAAAATAAAAGAACTGCACTGGAATGTCAGCTAGGAGTTTAAAAATACTAATCGTTCAATCACATCTGAATTGCACTTGGAAAAATTTCAGTTAAAACTCATATTTGTAACAAAACAAAGCCATAATGTTGAACACTATCTATGAAATTTATTATTTAATCACAGAATAGCTGAGATTGGAAGGTATCTCCAGAGATCATCTAGCCCAACTCCACAACTCAAAGCATGGTCACCTAATCTTAAGCAAAAACCAGATATGCTTTTTTAGTAATCAAAACCAAAAAGGTTCAATCAGGCATAAGTGTAACCAGGAAACTGACATCTTACCATGGTCCATCTGATTTTTGTTAGTTAAGAGAAAGCTCTGCAGTGACCCTCTAGCTGACTGAATGTAAAAGAAAAGAGTATGAAATGTGTTTTGTGAAGCAGAACTTTATGTCAGGTTAAAGCTAGACACATCTCTTCCACACAGTCTAAGCTCATCAATTGTGCACCTAAAATTTTATGGGAAAGGATACTGTTTGATGCAGTCCACCAGTGGTCCATAACAACAGTCATTCACAGTACACTGCAGACAAATAAGAGAAGTGGTATACTGATGGGCAACTACAAAACCATTACAGTTAAAGAGTATCTTAAAAACAGTAATTACTTTTCCTCAAAAAGGCCATCAGATGCTGTTCAGATTTAATCACAGAAAACAAAAACTGCATGCTTTTATTCACTATAAAAGCGAGCTATTAAAAAGTGAAATGCTCCCCTCACAAATATTGCACTGCCATTTATAGTGCACTCTGACCTCCCTGATAGTTTATGATGACAGTAATTAAATGAGGTTTAAAATCTTTTACTCTGCTAGGCAGATAACAGAATTGCCACAGGAAAAAAAACCCAAACCAAACAAAACAAGTGTGATTAATACCTGATAGACTTGATTTGCTAGCACTCCATCTGGAATCTGAGAAGGGTCCCGTAGCATACTATTTATAAGAGTTTTGGAGGCTAGAGAAATAAAAACAAAAACCATACAAAAAAACCTGTTAGCTCAGTTACACTTTATTCATAAAAACATTGATGACATTAGTAATTTTGAAAATTATCCACCGAGCAAATACAAACTTACAAATCCATAACTACTTACCCATTCTGATACTCTAAAAGGATACACCAAAGGATTTTATCAACCCAAGGCAAAAGCAGGCCCTTATTTACTTAGTTCCACTGGACAGTTTGTGCTTTAGAAGCATCCTGCAGCTGCTAATGAAACTGCACTGTAACTCAAAATAACCTTCACACCCTATTAGAACTTCAGGAAGAAGATATGTAAAAATTCAAAACAGCCTTTAAAAACTTTTTAAGGACTTCATGATTCCAATTTATTAGTTTTCAAATTCAAGTATTTACTCACTCAGTTTTGCCACATTTTTCTGAGTGCATTTAAGAGCTGGGAAAAAGGCGCTCCCCGCTTTTTTTGAAATGTACAAATGTAAGTCAAAAGAAACAAGAAGCTAATTTTAGCACCTATAATTTTTTTACTCACTGATATTGATACTAGAATGAAAAAACAAGGTAAAACAGGAGATATCTTTAGTTTATTTTCAAATACAGTCTTCACAATCCTCGGCATTGTTTTCTCTCTATGTGCTTAGTCTGGGCATTTGCAAATACCAGTTAATTACTAATAGTAGTAGAAAGACCTAATTTTAGAAAATATCTTCTAAAAACATCAA